>NC_133619.1:98664143-99264143 GCF_048593235.1 Sminthopsis crassicaudata
TAATGCTACTCTTACATCTAAGACATATTATAGAGAATGAAAACTAGCTAAAATATTATTCTGCTTCATTTTGCCCTATTAATTAAACCATTATTTCATGTTGCCTAACTCTAGGAAAATATTTCAGAGAAAGGCTCACAAAATGGAGATTAGTTGGGGATATTGAAGTAGAAGCCTCTGGACAGCCAGGAGGTAGTATTGGTGCCTAATGATGAGAGAACCCTCCAAATTGTGATCAGAGTGTCATTTTAACAAATAGAAATCATTTTGGTTGAGCTGCTACAAGGCGAACTAGGAGAGGTTTCTATTTTTTCATTTAATATTCTATTATGTTGTATTCAAGAATAAATTCTACCTAATATGATAGAATTTTCCTACTTTTTGATAAAGAAGAGACTGAGAAATAAGAGAAAGTATCATGGAGTAGAAAAGCTGGAGTCTGGGAGGTTTAAGAGGTGGCAAAGGTCATTGGCCCTAGTCATTTAGCCACCCCTGCCATGGCTGTCCTGAAATTGGTATTAAAAAAAAAAACAACAATAGAGGATGTGCTATATTTTCTTCTTCAAAGTAGTAATGTAAGTACCCCTCTATATGAGCTCTCTGGAAAGTGTTTTTATTCACTGTTGCTATACACACATGATCATATGAATTTAGATATTGTCTCTCAATCACTAACTGGGGACTGAAAAGTCTCCCCTCCAAATTTGTCCTTCCACCTCACCACTAGCAAGGTGGAGGGTTGAATGAACAGGATGTTGCTACTCATATGAGAGATTAGCTTGCAGATCACAGTATCTTAAACTTGCAAATTTAGATATCCAGTAATGATAGTGCTGCAATTGGTTCTTATACATGAGTTAACTTGTCTGTGTCTGACTTTTCTCTCTGTCTCTGTATTCCTAGTAAGCTAGCCTGGATATATCTTATTATAAACTATAAACTCAATCCCTTTTCTTTCAGATGAAAGGATGTCCTCAGTCTTCAGTAAGACCTTTCCCTAGATTTAAAGTCTCACAACATTCTGAGATAAGCTACAAGGCAAACCAGCATGTCACCTAGCCCTAGGAAAATATTTGAGAGAAAGGCTCTGTTTATTCGAATAAGGAAAGTGGAAAATAGATGAGCATTCTGAGAAGAGATTCCATTATTAGAAGTCACCCTAAAACTTCCATTAGGATTTAGTATTAAAAGATCATAATTTTAGGAATGGAAAAGACATTAGAAAGTCATCGAATCCAATTCTCATTGTTTTACATTTGAAGACACAGAGGTCCGAGGAGGTTAAATGTGGTGCACTAGATAGTCTGCCTAGCTTGAAGTTAGAAAATGTGACCTGAGACGGAGCTGTGTGACCCTGGGCAAGTGTCTTAATCCTGTTTGCCTCAGTTCTTTATCAGCAAAATGAGCTGGAAAGAGAGAGCTGGCAAATCCCTCCAGCATCTTTGCCAAGAGAACTCCAAATGGGATCGCAAAGAATTGGACATGACTGAACAACAACAAACAAGGATACCTAGCCAGAAAGTGGCAGATTCCAAATTAAAACAAAATCTTCTGGTTCACAATCTAAAACACTTTTTTACTCTCTCATTCTCAGAGTATTACTTAAGAAGTCACACACATTAGAAAAGGGTTTGTTAGGTACCTAACAGCTTCCTAGGAAAAGAAATTCAGAGCTAGGATGAGTAGTATATCTTGGGTTTTCCTTTCTTGTGCCAAAGAATTAGAGAGATCTTGGAAGGCTGTTATCTGACAGCAAGCTGGGCTGAGTTAAAGATGGAGTAGCAGTATTAATGGAATTTCCTCGCTTTAGGAGGTTTAAGGCAAATCCTTAACATCATTTTCTTGCAGTTTTTCTAAATTAAATTTAGAAGAAATATTATATATCCTGCTGTGCAGTTTGAGAGCTGTATTCTTGTGAAGGGCTTATAATCATATTAAAAAGCTGGAGGGGGAAGTTTGTTCATGCCATCTAAACCATGAAGTAAAAAATACAGGCATATTGTACATTTTTATAATAGTAATACCTTGTCGTGGATATTATGCCACAAAGTGATTCACTGATATTGCTTCTTTAATCCTTAGAACATCCTTTTGAAAAATGTGGAAGGTGTATTTATAGCTCAACTTTATATATGGGGAAACTGAGGGATAGAGAATTTGGCAATTTATAAGCTTCTGCAGAGTGAGTCATGGGAAAATTGGAATAGGAAAGCCGTAGCTTCAGACCTTATTCTATTCAACACCTCAGGGACTTTTAGAAGGAAGATTCAGGCTCTTAAAGGTTCAGAAACATATGCAAAAGTACTACCATTTACCAAACTTAACCTCTGGATTTTTTAAATGTTGAAGTACAAGTATTTTTTTTTTATTTGATAATTGTGTGTCACACGAGGAGTAGCTACTTATCAATACTTATATCACTTGTTTAATATTTTACACAATTTCACTTTTAAGTTACTCCAAGGCTTTATTGGATTGTGGAAATGACCCATAGTACTACTTTAAAGCTAAGTTAATGGACTCCAAGCTCCTATTTTGAGAAATTTAAGGAAGGCAAATGTAGCTGTTGCCAGAGAATCAACTTAACCAGGTTCAGAGCTTGACAGGTTAGCCACTAGATAACAATTTTATGAAATGCTATGGTCAGAAAAAATAATATCTACTATTAAGTCATAGTCAGGCTATGATGAAGAATATATGTGTAGAAATAAATTTACAGACAACTCTGAGGTACACTTCACACCTCTCAGAATGGCTAAGATGACAGGAATAGATAATGATGAATGTTGGAGGAGACGTGGGAAAACTAGGACACGAAGTCATTGGTAGATTTGTGAAATGATACATCTATTCCAGAAATCAATTTGGAACTATGTACAAAGGGCTATAAAATTGCACATACCTTTTGATCCAGTGTTTCTACTGAGTCTGTATGCCAAAACAATCTTAAAGAGGAAAATGACCCACATGTGCAAAAATGTTTGTAGCAGCTTTTTTTGTAGTAGCAAGGAACTGGAAACTGAGTGGATACCCATCAAATGGAGAATGGCTGAATAATTTATGGTATATGAATGTTGTGGAATATTATTGTTCTATAAGAAATTATGAGCAGATTGATTTCAGAGAGACCCAGAGAGACTTACATGAACTGATGTGAAATGAAGAGAACATTGTACACAGTAACAAGATTATGTAATGATCATGTGTGATGAACTTGGCTCTTTTCAACAATGAGATGATTCAAGACATTTCCAATAGACCTGGAATGAAAGTGCTATTGGCATCCAGAAAAAGAAAATAAATGTGGATTCATACATAGTATTTCACCTTTTTGTTGATGTTGTTTGTTTGCTTATTTTTTCTTTCTCAAGTTTTTCCCTTTTGCTCTGATTTTTCCTGTGGATTATGACAAATATGGAAATATATTTAGAAGAATGGCACATGTTTAACTTATGTTGTATTGCTTGCTGTCTTGGGGAGGAGAGAGGAGAGGAGAGAGAGGGAAAATATGGAACACAAAGTTTTACAAAAGTGAAATTTACAAATGTTGAAACTATTTTTGCATGTATTTTAAAAAATAAAATAAGAGAGGGTTCTGGGAAGATGGCAGAGTAGGTTGGTAAATTTTAAGCTCTCCTGATTTCCCCCACAAATAGGACAAATTTGCACCTTAGAACGAACAAAGATTCATGAAAAATCAAAAAGACTTGGGGCAGAACAGGGGTCCTCCTGATACAACCCTCAAAGATTTGAAGAAAGCCTCCAAGCTGGGGTTTAACCTGTCAAAGGTGCAAACACCTCCTGGTGAGTGCAGAAATCATGGGGCAGCAAAAACTTCTGGCTGTGGGCACTTGCAGGAGGGTGGGAACTTAGTTTGGGGTTCCTGGTCAGAGTGGAGAGCTGAAGGGATGTTTGAGGCACCATCTCCCCATCCCATGGTTAAAGTTGCTTACACTAATATTTCTTATAAAAAAAAATAAACTAGCAAAGAAGAAAGAACCCCACCATTGAAACATACTATGGGAATAGGGAAAAGCAGGGTTCATCTTCAGAGGAGGATACTTTAGTTAAAAAAAAAAAAAAAAAAAAAAAAAAAAAAAAAAAGTTTTTTTTTCTATCCCTGCTGACTTTTTAATTAAATTCTGCAATTCTGCTCCCTAACTTGCCTTACTGTTACTTAACCTCCCCCCACCCAAGGATCTTTCTCTTACCTTCTTTCCCCACTCTTTGTTTCCCCATCTACCCATCCCTACCCTCTTATTTCTTTATTGATTTTGGAGGGTGCTATACCCTTCATGGTATATATATATAGTGTTGCCTATTGAACCCATTCCTAACATGAGTAGGTTTTCACAACTACAGGTTATTCCCCCACCCAATGCCTTTGTGTCTATTATCCTTCTGTACTTCATTTGTATAGTATGATTATTATTTTTACCTTGACTTTGCCAGTTTTGATTTTGAGCTAGTTTTTATTTTTTGAGTTAAAGTGAATCTTAAACATGTTTTCCCATGTAAAAAAAAAATAAGCAATTTGTCCATGTTAGATTCCTTAAAATTGATCTTTCATATTGACTCATATGTTAAATTTTCTGTAAAATTTGGGTTTGGTTGATAGAAAGTCCTAAAAATCTGCAAGTTTGTGGAAGGTCCATTTTTTCTCATTCAAAATTATAGATAGTTTTGTTGGATATGATATATTGGGCTATAGGCCTAGTCCTTTTAATCATCAGTAGCTATGGTTCCAGGACCTGCAATCTTTTATTATAGCTACTGATCAGTCTTGTACAATTCTAATTGTAGTTCCAGCATATCTGAAGTTTCATTTTTGTTTTTGTATCTTGCAAAATTTTCTCTTTGATCTGGGGGTTTCAAAATTCAGCAATAATATTCCTGAGTGTTTTGCACTGGTGGATTTTTTTCTGTTTCTACTTTCCCCTCATGTTCTATCACTCCAGGACTATTTTCTTAGATTATTTCCTGCATTATTGTGTCAAGGTTCTCTTTTTTGGTCATAACTTTCTGGCAGTCCAATTATTCTTATGTTTTCTCTTCTTGATCTGTTTTCCAGATCTGTCATTTTTCTTATAAGATGTATCACATTCTGTTCTATTTTCTCATTCTTTATAATGTGTTTTGTTATTTCTTGGTCTCTCATAGCTTCACTGGCTTCCCCTTGCCCACTTTTACTTTTCAAAGTATTTTCATCTTTGAGACTGTGCACCTCCTTTTCTAGTTGGTTATCTATTTTTTTCATAAGGTTCTTGTTTTTCCTGGATGGTTTTAATTAATTTATTTATTTTCATCTTTCCTCAATATCTCTCATTCAGTTTTTAAGTTCTTTTTTGAGTTCTTCTATAAATTCTCTCTGGGCAAGGAGCCATTTCTGGCTCTTTGGAATAAAAGTTGGTTGTTGTTGTTTTTTGTTTTGTTTTTTTTTGTTTTTTTTTTTTTTTTGCTAAAGTGTTCATCTGAAGATGAACTTGGTCTTTCCTGTTCCCATAATGTTTCAATGGTGGGATTCTTTCTTCTTTGCCAGTTCTTTTTTTTTTTTTTTTTTTTAATAAGAAGTATTAATGTAAGCACTTTTAATCATGGCCAGTGGGGGATGATGCCTTCCTTCAGCTCTCCATTCTGACTAAGAACCCACACCAAGAGTCCCCATTCCTGTAAGTGCTCGCAGCCAGCAATGCCCATGGTCTGCTGCTTCTGCGCTCACTAGATACTGGTTCCTTCTTACCTAGTGTCTCAGAAGCATAGCTGCTGTTCCCAATTAGCTGAGGTTTTCTCAGTCTTCCCAAACTCAGATAGGGACAACAAAACAGTCCAGGAGGAGAAAGTCTTTGTGGTTCCTGCTTACACCTAGCTAGCCTGAGAGGTCCCCACTTGGTGTTTCTGCTGAGCTAGCCTGGAGATCCATGGTACATTAGACAGGTTAATCCTGGTCCTGGGTCTTTTTTCAGATCTTCTTGGGCAGTATTAGGAGGTCCTCTATTCTGCCCCGAGTCTTCTTGGTGTTTGCCCTGAGGCTCAAATTTGTTCTATTTGTAGGGGAAATCAGAGAACTTGAAATTTACCAAGCTTCTTTGCCATATTCCCAGAATCCTCCCCAAAATACTATATTTTTTTTTTATAAAAGGAAGTAATTTACAAATCTTTTAAATTATTGAAATAGTCAACAAGCATTTAGTAAGCATTTACTATGAGTCAAAAACTATTCTAGTTCCTGAAGATACAGAAACAAAATGAAGCAGTCCTTTCTCTCCCTTCCTCTCTGTACTTATGTATGTGTGTGTGTGTATATATATGTATATATATATATTTGTATAGCTATGTCTGTATTCTTACATACGCATGCAAATATATGACTGTGTGTATTCAACATATTTATACTTACTCATATAAATAAATATATGTGCATACTTATTCATAAATATATACACATAGGGATTATGCATATTATTTCATTAATAGACAAAACTCTCTACCAATACAGGTCAGTACTTTCTCTGAAAGTTATTGTCTTAGAATATTGCCTAAAGCCTAGCTTCTTAATCTATGGTTCATGACCCCATTTAAGGTTTTGTAACTGAATATGGGGGGGGTCATAAAGTTATGATTTATTATTAGTAATGTTTTGTTTGTGTAATTGTTTTATATACTCACATACCAGAAGTCACAAAAAAATATTTCTCGGGCAAAAAAGGGGTTATAAGTGGAAAATGTTTAAGAAGCCCTGGCCTAGAGTTCTGACAGATTAACTGCCTTTCCCAGGGTCTACAATTAGTTTATGTCAAGGGTGGGACTTGAACCCAGCTTTTCCTGACTTTGAGACTAGGTCTCTAATTTTCTTCTATGTGTGTACATATATATTTGTATATAAAATATAAAATATAGCCAGAATAATTATAAGGTTATTGTTGTTTGCCCTTTGTTCATGAAGACAACCATGACATCAGGGAGGTCATACCATGACATACAATTGAGTAGGATTTAGGTGAAGGAGGGCTGTGTGAAGTCACCAGCCTTGTTTTCTCCTCCAGTGCCATCTGGGCTCAGTGGCAAGAAATATAGATCAGGACATTTGGAGATCTCTTTGGAAACAGTGGAAGATAATTGGCCTTTTACAGACTTTTCACATATCTCAGTTTGACTGAGGCAACACCTATTCAGTGATTCAAACAAGGTAAAAGAGAAAGGGCAAAAAAAAAAATTATCTCTTTTACCTAATTAAAAAAAAAAAAAATCCAGTCTGGAAGGGGTTTTCCCACTTTGGAGATTCTGGGCAAAACAGAAACAATTGCTATTTATATTACCTCTGAGTCAATCTGTGCCCCAAAAATAGCCAACTAGGGTTTGGTCTGGGTCATATTTGTGTTCAGTCAATGAGAGAAGAAAAGGAAGGAAGGAGGAAGGGAAAGAAAGAGGGAAGGAGGGAAAGAGTAAAGGAAGGAGAGAGGAAAGAAGGGAGGAATGGAGGGAGAAAGGAAGGAAGGAAGAAAGAAAGGAAGAGAGGGAGGAAGGAAGGAAGGAAAGAAGGAAGGGAGGGAGGGAGAGACTAAGAAAAAACTGCTGTCCAACTGACCAGTTCAATTGGGTCCTCAGTGGGTCAACTTTATTCACAGAGATTATTGTTTACCCTTCATTTATGAAGACAACTATGACATCAGGGAAGAGATGCTATAACATGCAAGTGAGTTGGATTTAAGTGAGGGAAGGCTGTGCAAGGTCACCTGCTGCACTTTCTCCTCCAGAACCATTTGGGTTCAATGGCAAGATATAAATAAGGATGACTTCCTTCCTCCCTCTCTCTCTTCTCTGCTTCCCTTCCTCCTTCCCTCCCTCTCTCCCTCTCTCTCTTCCTCCCTCCCTCTCTCCTTCCCTCTCTTCCCTCCTTCCTTTCCTTTCCTTTCCTTTCCTTTCCTTTCCTTTCCTTTCCTTTCCCTTCCTTCCTTCCTTCCTTCCTTCCTTCCTTCCTTCCTTCCTTCCTTCCTTCCTTCCTTCCTTCCTTCCTTCCTTCCTTCCTTCTTTCCTTCCTTCCTTCCTTCCTTCCTTCCTTCCTTCCTTCCTTCCTTCCTTCCTTCCTTCCTTCCTTCCTTCCTTCCTTCCTTCCTTCCTTCCTTCCTTCCTTCCTTCCTTCCTTCCTTTCTTCCTTCCTTTTCTTCTCTCATTAAATATGACCCAGAAGGAAGGCACTAGAAGTGGGTAGCATTTGCAAGGGTTCTATGTAGAAGATGGTGCTTGAGCTAAGTTTTGAAGGAAACCAGGGGTTTAAGGAAGAAGAGGTGAAAAGCCAGTGAATTGCAGGCATGAAGGACAGACATTCTATGCAGCATCACAGAGACTAAACATAGAATTTCAAGTATGAGAAACAAAACCTTTTTGGCTTACCACTTTCCATAGAGTTTGTAAAGGCAACTAACATAATATGACTGGAAAAACTGATTTCAGGCAGATTGTGAAGGACTTTAAATACCAAACAGAGTAGTTTGTATTTGAGAACAAAGAAAACTCATAGGAGACCTAATAACTGTGTTCAAGTAGTTGAAAGGCTGTCGTGTGTTAGAGGGAATAATCTTGTTCTACTCAGCCCTCTATGGCAGAATAAAAAACAATGGATAGAAACTGGAAAAAGGCAAACACAAATATCCAAAAGTAAAATGGGTTTCCTCATGAGGTGGTGAATTCCCCCTCCTCTAGAGACATCAAGCAGTGTCTGGAAGACAACTTGCCAAGTCTGTTACAATGCAAGTTCCTTTCAGGTGTGAATTGGCCCAGATAGCCACTGCTGGCCTTTCCAACTCTTAAAGTTGATGATTCTGTGATCCTGAAGGTCACAGAGAAAGACTGGAACTAATCAAAGACTTTACTTGAGAGAATTAGAAAGCTTCAGTATCTTAGAGTAGATAGGGACCTTAAGAGACCTTCAAGTTCAACTACCTACCTGGCACAGAAATTTCTTCTGAAATTGCCCCAGTAAATTGGTATCAGCATCTGAAAATTTCTTCTGAAAATGAGTTCCTTATATCACGCATTACCTCACAAAGAATAGCATTTCATTTTTAGCAGCTCTAATTATTAGAAAGTTCTTTTTCTTATATCTGCCTCCCAACCATTGGCCTAGTTCAATTAAATTCAACAAACATTTATTAAATGCTTAATTAGTATAGTACTAGAAATATGAAGTTAGAAAAAGTGACAAGTCCTTACAATCTAGCTGAAGGACTACAAAGTACCATTAGAAATTTTTTTTTTTTTTAGAAGAGATTATATTGTTTTCAACTGAAGGTATCAGAAAAAAAGGTTCATGGAAAGTGACACTGGCCTTGATCTTGAAGAAATGCTAGTATTTAAATAGATGTAGGTTTTGAAAGGAATATGTTTCCAGCATGGAAAAATAAAGCAGCATAAGAATATGAAGACAAGGGTAGGTTTATGGTCAGAAAACCTCGATATAAATCCTAACCATGTAACTGATTATCTGTGTCACATTGGGCAAAAAGCTTAATTTCTTACCCTCACTCCCAACTTAAATCTCAGTTTTTCTATGTGCAAAATATGGGTTGATATAGGTGATCATTCAGATAGATCCCTTTCAACACTAAATCTATGATTTAGCTAATTATATGGAGGTAGGACAAGACAGGATATTTTACTAGAATATATAACATGTGAAAGAGAGAATTAGAAAATAAAACTGAAAAGATAGCTTAAAGTCAAGTTGTCAATGGCCTTAAAAGCCAAACTAAAGAGTTTATCTTATAACAGGACCCAGAAAAGATTTTAGAATATGGGAGTATCATATTTAGAACTATGCAATAGGAGGATTATTTTAGCAGTGAAGTGAAGAACGGTTTGGAAAAGGATTATAGTAGAGTCAACATGACCAGTTAAGGGTTAACCCCAGGAGAGAAGTGATGTGACCTTCAACTATAGTTGTAATAGTGTGAAAAAAAGTGGGCAGGAAAATATGAGAGTGAGGAAGTAGAATTGATTGACTTTTAAAACTGACTGGAGAGAGATGGCTTTTGGGGTGACCTACTTATTTAGATGTTTTTCTCTCACACCCGTTAAATTATATATTCCTTGAAGGGAAGCTCAGTTTTCCTTTTTTTGAATCTCCGCAGCGTAGCACATTGCCTGATACAAAATAAACCCTTAATAAATGTTTGTCAATAAATGAATGAATGAATGAGAAGATGCATGGGGAAGAACTTAGAACCTGTGAAAGCAATTGAAAGACTAAGTCTCCTAAATAGTCCAGGCAGGCTAGAGATCATGAGAGTCTGTACCAGGGCAGTGGCTGTGTTAGTGGCCTTGAAGACTTTAAAAAATGACAGCAAGGGTTTTTTTTTTTTTTTTTTTAAGTACCAATAAAGCATCTTTAAAAGATTAAGTTAAATAGAGCACTCATTTTTTCAACTTTCTTCCTGCTGACACATTTGTCAGTGACTTCAGCAGTACAGTAGGGGTTCAGCCACCAGCCATTCTCTTCATTCCTTTAGTGCCTGGGTGCCGTAAGTGCACATTACCAGTATGGTTGGCCATTACTTCCAAATGAGACAATGGTTCGTATCGAACACTACCCTGTTGTCATATAACAGGGGAGATAACTTGAGGTAATGTGAAGGCTATGAATTTTAGTGTGTCTATTCCATCACATATCTATATCTTGGTTAAAGACCATTAGCTGGGCTGTCTGCATTCACATGCTGTCATTGTACTTCAAGGGAAGGTGGGATCTGTTTCTACTTTTTCATGAGAGGCTGGGACTGGAAACTTAATCAGTTTTGACTTCTAAAAAGTCTGCCTGGAAGAGAGATAACAAAGTTCAATAACTGTGTCCATTGTCTGGATTATCTGATTTCTAACTATAATATTTGAGCCAGAGACATCTGGCCACAGATGTTTGTGGTTTTACTAGCAGAGAAATAAGTAGCTAAAGAGAGAGCCTTGATTTTATTCCACCTTTCAGGGGAAAGGCTTAATTTTTTCTTGCCTGCTGATTCCTACACTTTGTCCAGGTGCAGTCGAATTTAAACTACCGTTTATTTGTTTCTTTCATTACTCTTTTTGGGAAGATTTACCATTCTGCATTTCTTCAGAGTAAAATAAAAAGTTCTGAGCTTTCTTCAGGGATTTTGCAACCAGTCACTTGAAAGTTGTATTTCAAAGACAGAGCTAATGAGAGACTATCACATTATAGATGTGATATAATGGTCACCATTTGTTTCTAAAGGGACAGAGAAAATGGGCACTCTGCCAGCTGTTTGCTGTCATCAGAAAGTCTCAACATTATAATTTGATAAAGCACATTTTCAGTCTGGAACCCATCAGAGATCAAAGGAAAAACATCTGTTACTACTTTAAGTATCATTGCATTGTCTTTTGTCTATCAAGTCTGTCAATTCATGATTAATTATCTGATTGTGATGGGATCAAAATGATTTACAATAGATCTAAACTTCAAGTTTTAGGGTAAAACAAAAGAGAATTGAATGAGTACCTTTTTTTTTTTTTTTAATAGTTTTTATTTACCATGAGTACCTTTAAAAGTTACCTTTCAGAGAGATATCTTAAACTAAGATATCTTTGTTTAAGAATTCCAAAATGAAATGTTTATATGTATACATATAAATACAATGTATACATATATTGTGTGTATATATTTTATCCCACTTGCTAAATAAATACAGTTACAACACTTAACAAAAGGATATTTTGTTCAACTTTCTAGACAGTTCCATTGAAATGTCACTCTTTCTTCTTATATTAGAATCTGAGTTTAAAGTGACCTATGGTCCAATCTCTTACTGAAGGAAGAATTCCCCTATCTTTTGCAAATGGTCACATAATCTCCTCTTGGGCTAGAAATTAGGTCAAGGCACCAAGGTTCAAAATCTCCCTCAGAAAGCTACTAAGTTATTTTACCTCTCTAAGGCTTGACTTCCTCTTTTTTAAAATGAGGATAACACCTTCACTGTATAACAGTTGTTATGAGGAAAGTTCTGAGATATCTCAATTCCAGCTGAAAAGATAATTCATTCTTGTGCAGTTTTTCTCAGATTCTAAATCTGTAGAATTCCCATTTCTATTTGCTGTTTTGCTTTTATGAGTGTGATTTCTCCATATTTGCTATTTATGATTGTCCTTTGTATAACCAGCATTTGGTAAGAATGTATATGATTATATACTAAAAACCATCTTCCTCAAAAGTAACTGGAGAAAGTTTATCTTCTGAACTTGGACTTGTGCCCCTGGTTAAGTGATATTTTTGGAAGGATGGAGGTAAGGCAGATAAATTTAACTCTAGTTTAATACAACTCTCGGAGTCTGAAGAAAAGACTTGTACTCTGGCTTTATCTGCCCTTCCCTACTTCCAGCTAGTGTGTGGTGACACAAGTACTTCCCCTAGTTCTCCTCTATGTAGAGGGTCAGTTCTCAGATCCTATCTATGCACACTACCAATGAGCAAAGGTTATACATTAATGCAACCCATATGAACACACCTTACATATCTTACAAAGATAATAGTCCCAAAGAAGAGCTATAATAACTTCAACTTCTTTGCAGAGGTCAGGGTCCATAGTAGTGGAACATTGCATATAAAATCTTATTAATTCAATGGGTTGATTAATGTTACTGAATTATTTTTGTGAGTGTTAAAATGTGCTGAGTAAAGACCTATTGCTTTTTAGTATCAGTCTGCTTCTTTCATGGAAACCTCTGAGTTCCAAAAAGTAACTATCACAGAATAGGATGATAATGTATCATCTCTATCTTACCTCTCCTGAAAGCCTCTTAGCCTTGAAACAAAACCCAGAAAATTAATCTGTCACAGAAATTTTGTCCTCTTATATCATTTCCTAAAGGGCAATGCCTGCTTCACCAGCTAACTCTGTGAACCAACTAAGACACTATGGGTAGGTACCACAGGATCATTAGAAGGGTCAATAATAATAACATACAAGTGGCATACATAATCAGAAACAGTGACTGTGACAAACCCTCCAGGGCTGGTTATAGCCTGAGGAGAAGATCTTCTCTTTTTTTGCTAATTACTTTTTTTTTTTTTCTGAAGTCCTTTTCAGATGATTCCTCAAACACTGTGGCATTTCACCCGTGAATGTCAGATTTACCTCATTAGTTAATTTGATCTCTTGGGTGCAGAATTGTTCTTTCTTTCACTCAGTGAGGAACCGAGCACATACTCGCTCTGGGCAGAGTGTCTCAGATGCCAAAAAATTAAGCAGAGACATATTTTCCACTAGACTCATTTTTGTTTTTATAATTATAGATAGAAACGTGATCTGGAAATTGCAAATGCAATTGACAGAAATTGAAGAAGTGATGAGAGCTCCATGCTTTCAGCCAGAGGAAATAACTGGTTTAAATGGAATAACGGACTTTTCTGAGTAGCTAGAGGTATTTCAAAGTGCTTTAGCATAACCAGTTATAATAGATATCAGGTATTACAAAAGATTCCTCTCTTTGAAGACAATGGCCAGCAGTTTTTAATTATTCAACTGAGAAACTCTCTCTAAATTTCCCTTATTTATATATTGTCATATTGAAAGATTAATGCTTGGGTTCCCTATATGACTTTGCTGGGGACACTGGAAGCTTTTCGTCCCATGATAACCTTGTAGTCCTGAAAAAAATGACTGGCACAGCTTCCAAGAGAAGAAGATCCCAGTGACTGATTATAAGTGGCTTCCATTTTCAACTCACCTAAGAACAATGCTAATTTTGTTCCTATATTAATGATTCCCTCCATTGACATGAAAAAAGCAGAACTAGTTAGTTGACTTTTATACATTTAATATTTGTTCCCTAGTATTATTTCTAGTTTTATTCAGAATAATAATATTATGGAACATAAAAAAACTACAGGCCTCTTTGATCTTTTCCCCCTTGCAGTGGGGAGTTTGGCACATGTTTATTAAAAACAACAACAATAACAACAAAAAAAAACCATAAGAGAGGATCAATATAAAACAACAAATTTTTAAGAAAACTTACATAATAAATACTATACATTGTTTTCATAGCTGCCTAGCTTTTCTTTGCTTCATTGTAGATTTCTTTAGTTCTCATACTTTTTATTTAAGGTTATACTTAGGTTCAGATATTGATATCTATTTATATACATATACACTCAGAATACCTTTAAGAGAATCTCACTATATGGAGAGACTAAGGAGCCTGCTTCCAGGAAAATCATGATAACATAAAATGGAATTGCCTTAGAGAGGCCTTAAATCATAGAGACATTCAATACCTGGTTCTGGTTGATTAACCATGTGATGAATGGACGGTTCTTTAGCTACAAAAGTATTCAAAATACACTAGCAACCAGAGACTTGAACATTTTATCTTTGGCTACACTATATAGGAATTTGGCTCTTTCCCCAAAGGCAACTTATGACAGTGCAGCAAAGGTAATGCCCTTGGACTCTCCCCACCAAGACCAATATGTGGCACAATGGAAATGAGCCTCAGTTGATTTGCCTTGATTTTTTTGTTTTTAATGAAGGGATTGGAGATTCCAAAATTGAGAATTTTCAAAAATTAGGAGAATCTGTTACCTGCCCTGGTCTTTGAGGTTTGTATTTAGCTCAACATCAATACTCCAAAGAGGAGGAAATGATATTTCAGAATGAACTTCAGGACCTTAGCCAGCAGTAGCTGAGACAGGACTCATCTGGGTAGGGATGCTGCCTTTGGACATGAAGTTGGTGGGACCAGTGCACTAAAGGAATTAAACTAAGTTTCAGTTGATTTTCTCCAGGCTGGTTGTAAAGTAGAATGTAAAGAAATGTAAAAGTAGAATATAAAGTAGAATGTGGAAATAAAACTGGAGAAGTAGATTGGAACCAGATTATGGATGGTCTTGAATGACAGGTCACTGAGGATGATGATGATCATCATAACTAGCCTTTAAATATCACACTCAAAGAACTACACTTGTTTCATGGATCCTTAAAACATCCCTAGGAGGTAGATGTAATTCTTATCTTCATTTTAAAGAAAAGGAAGCTGTGGCTGAGAGATTAATTGAGCTAGTAGCTGAGATAGGATTTCTACAAAGGTATTCAAGATACATTAGCATTCAGAGATTTTCCCATTTTCTCTTTGGCTACACAGAGACCAAGTCCTGACTCCAAGGTCAGCACTTTAACTATGCTACCAACTTGGATCAGTAAATTTAAATTTTACCGTCTAAGCAGCAAGAAGTCACAAGGAATTTTTGAGAAATAGACTGATATGTGTTTTGGCAATGTTTAAAAGACAGATTGAAGAAGAGAGAGATGGGAAATTGTAATGTTCTGTTGTCTCTAAATTGCAATTGTTCTCTTGGGGGCAGATTTCTTGGGGGGCCTCTGCAGGCAGCCTTGGCTTTAGTTCCAGTTCAATAATTCCAAAATGCAGCCAGGAGTTAAAGTCCTCCAGCTCCCTCTGAATCCAAAGCCTCCAGCCAACACGAAGACAGACTTGGGAATGAAATCTTGACTCAATCCAGACTCTAACTCTCTACTCAATGTTGGCTTCTTATATCCTCCCAGAAAATGGGCTTGTGGGAACTCCTTACAGAACTAAGGAGCAAACTCCTTTAGAGGTGTGAACTCTGAGCTAGAGAATTGTTATGTATCAGACAATCAACTTAGCACCTAGTAATAATCCTAACAGGAAATGGGAAAGCCAGGTGAAAAAGTATTATAATAGTTCAGGAGTGGTGGCAATGAGAATGGAGAGAAGGGAATGAGATGTATAGTAGGAACCAACAGGACTCAGCAACATTAGATGCAACAGAATTAGAGAGAAGGAAAACTCTGAAGCTTTCAGTTTGTACAACTAGGATCATGGTGTCATTAATAACAGTGAAGTTAAAGAAGCTGGTTTGGGAAGGACAATATGATTTCTTTAACACTTTTGAATTTGAAGGCTTAAAGAAGTATCCAGTTAAATATGGTTAGAAGTCAGTTAAAGAAGCAGGGTTGAAATTGTGAAGATGGAGTTCTATTTCACTTTCCTCACCTATAAAATAAAGGGGTTAGCAAATATTTTTTTTAAACTAGATATGAGTTCATCTATAATAAGTTGGATGAGGAAATTACTATTTCAATGCAAACGAAGACTAGACAGCAAAGAGTAGTCCATGGAAGGGAGAGTTGTCCAGTATATGTCAAAGTTGGGACTCTATTCCAAGACCAGATCTGTAGATCTTTTATCAGACATCCTCATTTATCAGGCATTACAATAATGTAAATGAAGAGAACACTAAAAGGAATCCAAATGCCAAATGATTATAGTGCATTACAGTGCAGCAAGAAAAGATAATGAACTATCCCCTTTTTGAAATAAAGGTAGGGAATTTCAACAAAATATTACATATATTATAAGACCAGGAAAGTGTGTAAATTCTCTTTTCCAAGTCTTCACTACAAGGTTCAGCGTGAGTGAGGATGGAGGAAAGGCATATCTTTGATAATACAAAAACAAAGGAATGAATAAAATGTATGTCTTTAAACGAGCAAACTAAATACTCTCTAAGGTCTTCTGGAGTTCCAAAATCCTATAATCTTCATAAAAGGTTGGGAGATGACTAGAGGATTAAGATCAGCAAACTAAAAACACAGAAAGATTTGCCCACTTGCCCCAAAGCTTCCTATAGTCAGCCTGACTATTCCCCTTCATCTTTTTTGATATGGAGGATTAATTTTGGTTTCTTTTCTTACGCTGTCTTTGCTAATAGATTAGGAACCAACAAAGCCAGGAGTCCTAAGCATATCCTGTAAAGACAAAGAGAAGCTGGAGCTCTCCAGCTCTAGCAGTAAAAAAAAAAATCCCATCAGATTTACCCGCTTGGCAAGGAATCAAATGTTAGAACCCCCTGGAGCTAACAGCTGAGAATGCCAGACTTTCAGATGACCTGGTTGAGGCCCCTTAGTGGCAAGGGTATTCTGAGCATTTAGCTTCTGTCTGCTTATATTTTAGTATCCCTCTCTAATTTGGTTTAAACATTCTGTTAATTGACAGCCCAATAAGTTCCTCACTGCTGGAGCATTCAGATACACATTTTGAATGCATGAGACACCTGCAGCCCTCCCAACCTCCAATCACCTCCCCATCATTTCATTCGTGACCTTTAAAGTTGTCAGATGAGTCTACCGTCTTTTTTATTTTTTTCCCTGGGTGTTTCATTCTGCATTGGGTGCATTTTGGGGTCCCAGAAGCATAATCAAGCAGCACATTAATCAAGTCAGCTTCCCAGGTGCCTTCTTTTCAAAGTCTTTTGTAGTTCTTTGCTGTCTAGTACAACATGCATTTAGAAACAAGAAGCACACTGCCCTTGTAGAATACATTTTGTTCTCATATCAGACCTAGTGACATAAGCATGTTTTGATGAAAGAGACCTGCTCTGCTTTGGTAATTTCTATGTGGCATATTTACCTTTGGTGAGATCACATAAACGTTTCATGCTTTGTTGGGGTATAAAATGGAGGTAGCATGAATTAGTTGATCAACTCATTTGTGAAGTTATTTGAAAATCATTGTTTCTAAGAAGTTACCCAATGTAATCTTGACTATGAGAGAAAAAAAGCCAACCCATGTATGTGAGGAAAACATGCATAAATCAGGGTAGAGAAATACTTTCTGAAGAACTAGACTAAGTGATTTTTTATTTGAATTTTATTTATTCCCGTCAGCTTTCAAGAATGCATATTCCATATTAATGTTGTGTAAGAAATGATCAGCAGGATGAATACAGAGAGTCTTGGAGAGACTTAAATGAACTGATGCTGAGTGAAATGAGCAGAATCAGGAGATCATTATACACTGCAACAACAATACTATATGACGATAATTCTGATGGATGTGGCTCTCTTCAACAATGAGAGGATCCAAATCAGTTTCAATGGATCAGTAATGAACAGAACCAGATACACCAGTGAAAGAACACTGGGAAATGAGTGTGGACCACAACATAGCATTTCCACTCTTTCTGTTATTGTTTGCTTGCATTTTGTTTTTCTTCCCGGGTTATTTTTACCTTCTTTCTAAATCCAGTTTTTCTTCCGTAGCAAGACAACTGTATAAATATGTATACATATATTGTATTTAACACATATTCATATTTAACATGTATGGGACTATCTGTCAGCTAGGGGAGGGGACAGAGGGAAGGAGGGGAAAAGTTGAAACAGAAGTTTTTGCAAGGGTCAATGTTGAAAAATTAACCATGCATATGTTTTGTCAATAAAAAGCTATAATAAAAAAAGAATGTATATTCCAGTAATATGGCTGATCTGATGGTCTCTACACTACTGAAGGTAAAAACTAAAAATGAAACCTGACATTTCTCTAAAATAAATACGTCTCTGGAGATATAAAATCAGACCTATATCAAAGAGGATGAAATATAAAAAATAAAAAAATAGGATGAAATATAAAAAAAGATAACAAAAATTAAGTTATTTTCATCATAATTAATTGAATGCCAGATGTTCAGCTTGGAATTTCTTTAAGGTAGTTATTTCAGAGCAAGCAGTTATTTAAAATTGTTAATATTAGCTAATTTAATGATTTTCCTTTATGTTTATGAAGTTGAAACAATAATTTAAGGAAGAACTTATAGTTGGATTCAGAAAAACTCACATAACTTTTTTCAAAACAAAACAAAACAAAAAATTCACTAGGTTTAATAAAAATGTTTGAGTTTTTGTGTTATAGAGAGAGTAATGTATCACCAGCTCAATGAGGTTTCCTTCTCAGAACCATTAAAGTGACCCATGGACCCATAGTTCTTTAGATTTATATTTAGAGTTGTCATCCAAACATTTATGATTAGTTCATGCATCTAATAACTTTTTACAAAAGTAAAGCTTAGCAAAAGATAAAAGTTGTATGAACTGGTTCTCTCCCTAACAGTCATGTGACTTTGGACAAATTATTTCAACTTTAAAAATTAAGTTTTCTGGTCTGTAAAATGAGAAGGTTGAACTAAGTGACCTATAAGGACCCTTCCAGCTTGAAATCTTTGATCCTAAATGATAGATGGTAAGAAGGGCCTTTCTAAAGGTAAATGTAATCTCCTTTCATCTCTAAAAAGTCTATGATCCTAAATTTTTTTGGTTTGTAATTGTGAATTTATCCACATAAATGTGGAAATGCCATTCTCTCATACAACTATTCTACAGTTTATCATTTTGGATGGTTTTCTATAGCATTGAGAGATTAAATGACTTGCTAATGGACATCTGACTGGTATACATAAGAACGTTCTTGTCTTCCTTACTTGAACACTAGCTTCTATAAACTAAACCAAAACATCTAAACAGTGGTGTCATACTCAAGTAAAAATGGGATCACTAATCTCTTTTTAAGGTTCCCTTTGGATTGCATTATGACATAGCTTTAAAAATACTATTATCTGAATTTTATTTTACTTTGTTACATATTTCCAAATTATATTTTAATCTTATTCATGTCTCATTTGGAAGAGTTGTGAGCTGCTTTTGAAGGCTACATGTTTGACACCTCTACATTAAAACATGCTACTTCCCTAAGTCATTTGTATGAAGTAATATTTCTCCCACTGGCCAATTCCAAATATTTGAAGAGAGAGGACAACAAAAAAGAGGTGCCATACAGAAAATACACTTCTTTGCATTCAGATACATTAGCTATTTCTTGATATCTTTATTTTTTCTCAAAATATAGACTCTTCTTTTAATTCCTCTTTGGCATTTCTATTTGCTAAATCTAAGAAAAGGAGGAAGGTCAAGGGGTTGAAAGGGCTTTCAAGGATATTTATGCCAGGCCCAGTGGGGATTCAACAAATCTTTTACCATAATACAATGGGAATATAAATTAGATCTCAGTCAAATGGCAATTGATACAGTTCAGAAATGTCTAAAAATATATGATTTAAAATGTGCATCTACCTGTTATGATCTGATAAAGCTTCTTAGGTTTTGAATTTTGTTGAAATGAACTCTTGATACTCGTTAAATAAGTAGTCTAACTTATAGATATGAAAATTTAGCTATTTGTTTTATGAAAAACAAGGTTTATTATAACCTTTATTTGTGTCTCACCATTTACCCTCCCCAATTCAGTGTCAACAGAGAAAGAAAAACAGAAACTGAGGAGAGGAGAGACTTATTTTTTCCTTTAGACAAAAAATGATGAATATTGTTATTCTTCTGTGAAATTTTGGGGAAAATCTCATTTCTTATACCTAATATATTTATAGTAATCTCATGAGTCTTCAAAACACTGGGGTAGTTTGACAAGTTGTTCATCTGTGTAGGCTGAAGTATTCCTAGAGGGTATTGTGTGAAAAGTTGACCAGTCTCTTAGGACAACAAATTCCTTTACAAATGCAGTGGTATCTGTTTTTACTGTTGGGTTTTCTTTTTGTCCAAATATGGCAGAAGATATGTATACTTAGACCTATTTATATGGAACTTTTCCTATACATTTTAATTCTAGTTTCTCTAGTAAGAAAGATGCTAAGCTATAAGTAATCTGAAAACATTTTTTAAAAACTATTTTCTCATATTTGGTTGGGTTTTGGGGAGAAGGATTGTATTTCTAGCTGAATTGAGGAATGTCTGAAGTTCTAAAAACTCATGGAAGAAAAAATAATGAAACTGCACAGCGAAAATTATGATTGTAAAAAACTAGAAAATACAATTCTCAGTCCTTGAGTGCCTGACTGCATTCAGGATAAAATGTGCTGTTTCTCAGACTGATGATATAAAGCAGTTGATTAAACCCTTCTTCTTGCCCATACCCATATCTATTTTTCATATCATACTTATAAAAACAAAAATGGAAATAAAAGTATTTTATTTTAAAAGAGATTTCATTTTAGTTTTTTGCTAAATAGGTTGAATGAATGAAAGAAAAAAATAATAAACCAAGTTAATCATGTCTACAAAAAAGAGTTAAGGAAGCCTAAGTACATTATGTACAAGATAATGAAATATTTTGAAACGTAGCTTTTATGTTAAAGGCCTTCCTATGATAGAAAGGGTATATTGGACAATTTTTTTCAACTACATGGCTTTTAGGCTCCACTCAAAAAATCTAGGAAGTTCATTGTTTATGCCAATTCCACTAGCAAATATACAGCCTTAAAAATAACTACAACAATAAAAACTACAATTATTATTACTACTTGTACAGGTATTATGACATTTGATCCTCAACAATAACTCTGGAAGGTACATGCTATTTTAAGCCTAATTTTTACAGATAAGGAAGTGTGGTGAAGTGATTTCTCCAAGACTCCTAAGTGTCTGAAACCAGATTTGAACTTGTCTTTCGGGCTCTTTAAAAAAAAAAAAAAAAAAAAAAGTTTTATTAATAGGTTAAAAAACAGAACTCATAAAAGAGGTCTTGGAAAATAGATACTGCCCAGTGAGCTACTCTCTCCCCAGGGCGTCGGTCCCAATAGAGTGGGGTCTAGCAAATGTCATCACCCATAGTTTCTTCATTGCTCCTGCCATGGCTGCTCTTGCAGTTCTTCACAACTCCTTGAAGGTGGTGACAGTCATTTTCCACAGGTGTCTCCTGAAATTCTGAACATTGCTTTTTCAGGTATGGCTTCTTTTACTTTTTTCAGTTAACAGGTGCCATACTACCATTGGAGGGATGATTGCTCTGAAGCACAGTTCTTTCTGTGTCATAGCTCATCATTGTGGTACCAGATGGGGGTGAATGCAGTAGGGAGAGCTTTTCCCCTGTTTGATTGCTCTTACCAATTCCTAGTCTGCCCAAAAATGTCCTAAGGGATCAGTAATACTATCCTTTCTCCATCTCTAAATGAATTTCAGTGACTAAATGGGATTTGTAGTGACTTTAGTCATGATTCAATCATGATATAAAGCCAGTCAGGTAGTAGTCTTGTATTTAAGTCAGCACTCCCAACCAATTTAGGAGCTGATAAAGGAGTAAAATTTTCTTTTATTTCTCCCAAGTACCAAAAAAAGAACAAGGAGACCTTGTTCAAATTACCATAGGCTTTTACTTTCCATAAATCTCACCCCATGATCCTCAGACACCCTCTTCCAGGACAGTGGAAAGAAAAGCAAGACTAGAATCCTTAAGGGCTACAGAAGTATAGAAATGGTCAGAAGCCAAAAGAGTTGGGTTTGAATCTGGTTTCTGGTAATTATATCCTATATGACCTTGGACAAGCCAGTTAAATGTCTTGGGTCTCAATTTCCATATCTTTAAAATGAAGAATTTGGACTAAAAGGCTTTAAGTTTCCAAGAATATTTGCTGAGAAAGATAATACTATTATCACTGATATTTTTTTTTCAATTTTCAATAGTATTTAATTTTTCAAATACATGTGAAGATAGCTTTCAACATTTGCTTTTGTAAGACTTTGTGCTCCAAAGGAAGGGGAGGCAATAGTCAAATGAGACCATATTCTCAAACAAGGCATCTTATTACACCAACTTTTTCCATGTGTTCTTGCTACCTTCCATGTTACATGACTTCAGAATGCCTTTGAATCATTTCTGCTCTTATGTAAGCATCCCTTGTTTTACCTTGCTTTCCCATTCAGCAGCTATTAAGTGTCTCTAGAGAGAATTAGAGAGGTTTTTACAAGGCAACATCTCTTTCTAGGTCATAACTTGAGAAAGTTCTTAGGAGAAAATTTCCTCTTTGACCACTAGTTAAAATGAGTTAAGTCCTTGAAAAGTGAGTGGTATTTAGCAAAGAAAAGTAGTGAATCCACATGATTTCTTGCAGCATCACATGACGCTGGAAGTTATTAGGGAGTAAGGAAAGGATACTCCCTGGTATAGCCATTTAATCTCTGGTGGCCCTTCTGTGTTCATCTCACAAAGTGAGATATAACATTTAATCCAAGGGAAGCAGTAAAATGTGATGCTTAGAGCATATGGAGTGACTTACAGGTCATCTTAACCCACTTTCTTATAAAGATTAAAAAAAATAAACCCAAAGCACTGATTTGGTATCTTCAGGTCAAATATCCTTTATGTTAGAGGGGCAGGGGAAAGTAGATGGCAAAGGATACAGGCTATAATTCAAGAAGGTGATACAACTAAGGTCAGTCAAGACAGAATGATGTGTGAGATCATATAAGAAATATCACTGGATTCCCCTGGGAGTCATAAGGGTGCCTTAATTCTTGTCCTTGCCAAACATCCCATAATAGTAATTACCACAGTCAAATTGGACTTCCACGCTTTGGTCAGGCCATCATCAAATGGTATCAGTCACTGCTTATGCAATCAACAAATTGATGAAAGAAAGAGAAAGAGAGAAAGAGAGAGAGAGAGAGAGAGAGAGAGAGAGAGAGAGAGAGAGAGAGAGAGAGAGAGAGAAAAGGAGAGGGAGAGGAAAAGACAGAGACAGAGAGACAGACAGAGAGACAGAGAAACAGAGAGAGAGATGAGACAGAGAAAGACAGAGAGAGAGAGAGAGAGAGAGAGAGAGAGAGAGAGAGAGAGAGAGAGAGAGAGAGAGAGAGAGAAAAGGAGGAAGGAAGTGATTGCTGAGTGGTCCTCATGACCTCATGGTCCACCATTTGTCATTACTCTGTTGGTCCCACAGTCACTGCTGGTCACTACCAGGCTTCACTGAGACAAGGGTAGAAATATTTTGTAATGTCTTCCTTAATTTCTCAAAGGTACCTTCTGTGTGTGTGTGTGTGTGTGTGTGTGTGTGTGTGTGTATGTATGTAGGGTTGCTAGAGAAACCCCTTGATGTCATGGGAATCCTACCATTTGTAGTCTTTTCAGCAACCACAAAATGCTTTGATTTCTCTTGCAAATCAAAAGGAGGAAAGATCTAGGAATACCAGCTAAACCCCTTCTTTTTAAAATGTTTATGTGGGTAACCAAAATCTTTCCAGGTTTCAGGCACCTACTAAGTAATTAAAGCATTAAAAAAATCTAAAAAAAAATTTGTGCCATCTTTCAAAAGTAAGCATACTGGATTATTCTAAGTTCAAATGGAAATTCTAGTCATTGGAAATTAAGCATCTCCTTTGAATTTTCTCCCAGAACTATCCATATAAATCAATGGGGGTAGAGCTTCCATAGGAAAGCACCTAACATTATTACTCAGCATTTAACAGATATTAGATGCATATAATAAATGCCTAATAAATAATGTTTGAATTGAATTAATTTGAATTGAAGGTGGTGATGTAGGGTGTAAGATATTAGGATAGGAGTTCTTAGTAGGAGGTAGTCTGAGTCTTAAATGTTTGCCCGTGTTCTTTTAACATAATGGCTCTTATATCCTTGGCACTGTGCTAGGAACTAAGGACAAAAAGACAAAAAATGAAATTTTCCTTTCTCTCCAGCAACTTTTGGGTAGCATCATTGGTGATCCTATTTTGATAACAGCATTAGCAATGGAGGAAGCAGATAAGAAAGAGAAATGAGTTGAACAGTCCCAAACAGCAAGAGACTTCCAGGAATCCAGGACCTCATTTGTGTGATAATGCTAGAGATCTTTCTCTAGGTCTTTTTCAATATTTTTATGTGTCTCCTATCCTTATATCCAGGGAGTAACTGGAATAGCTATTGATAGGATGAGATAAAAATTATCAATATATTCTTATCCATGGCTGTGAAGATTTGGGAAAGGATGCATCCACTCTTCTCTTTCTGAAAGAGATAAAGCAAAAATCTTATGAGGAGCAAGAAGTGAGCAATGTGCTTTAGAGAGTTTGGTTTGTGTTGCACTGTGATTGTAAGAGAGATGGATAGTATCCTGAATATCAGGGCACTGGTTACTGCTGTGGCTGTCACCACTGCTGTCACAGAGACTGGGATTGGGGTTAAACAACTAGAGAAACCACACAGAGATAATGAAGTAAAGACTGTAATTGTCTGTGTTTGCCATGAATAATGATGATGATGAAACCTCTCTTCCCTTTGTTTCTTACTCATTCTTTACTCTCTCTTTCATGGGGAGAGTCTATATTTTACACTTCTGGTCACTTATTTCTACTTATTAATATTAAGACAAAAGTATGATTAGCTGAAGCATGAGTGATTTGTATTTATTTGATTATTCAAGAACAACAGAGAAGGGAATTGTGGTCACATACACAGAGGGCACAAAGGAGATTCTCTTTCTCTTTTCTAAAATCACTGGAGTTTACCCAGACAGAGGATAAAACAAAACAGTGATATTTTATTGATAATTATTCTTTTAACTTCCCACAAAGACAGAAAATATTAAGTCATATGAATTTAGTCTTCTATAGCTTATTCCTAGATATAATTGAGCTAAACTAATATGTTAGGGAAAAATGGGTTGGTAAGAAGAAATTTTCTCTTTAATCTAAGAAGCAATTGGTCTTGAGTTTCTTATTTCTTATTCTCTGATGGTAGATTCAAATGGCTCTATCTGCTGATGATAATGCTATATATTCTGTTACAATTGTGCTGTTTGATAGGATTTGCTTAACTGTTTTCAAAAACTATATTGTAGTGGAATCTGGGTATTTGTTGGGAGCTCTTGTGTTTATAGAAAAACAGCTAATTATCAATCAACCAATTAACCATGAGGTACAATAGCTTCAGAATTTGATTAAAAAAAAAAAAAGAGGACAATGAGAAGGATTCTGGGAAGATGGCAGAGTAGGTCAGAAAATTCCAAGCTTTCCAGATTTCCACCACAAAAAAATGAAATTGTTCCTTAGGGTGAACATTAGACTGATGAAAAACAAATAAGACTTGGGGGATAACCAGAGAAGACCCAAAGAAAGACCCCACGACTTGGGTTTAATCAGTATGAATTTAAATACCTCTAGGCTAGCACCTCAGAAATAGCAATTACAGAGCTCTTGGGCTAGCTGGATTCAGTCTCAGCCCCAACCACAGAACTTTCATCTCCTGGACAGGAGAGGAATAGGTGATCTGAGTTTGGGAAGTTATCTCTGCTGATAAGTAATTTCAGGCCCAGCTGTGCTACAGAGAGGTGGCCCTGAGTGAGAAGGAACCTGCACATCCAGTGAATACAGGTGCTGAAGGACAGAGATGCTGCTGGCTGCAGGCACTTGTAGGAGTTACCAATCATTAGCCTCTGGTTTGGTTTTCAGTAAGTCACAGTCAGGAAAACTTTTAAATAGAAGCCTAATGATTAGTTGGATTCCTTCCTTCATTATTTTTATCATGAATTTCGGGTCCCTGTAGACAAAGAATGAAAAGGAGAAATAAATAATATTTTGAAACAAATGTGATATCATTTGGAAATGTTTAGATATTGAACATACAGTCAAAATATGACAAGATATAAAAATGCCAAGAGAAAATAGAAAATTCTCTACCTTTAAAAGTTGCCTTTCAAAACAAAGGAGTTAATAGCATAATACAATTAATTAATAGTACATTAAGACTTTTCAAAGTAAGTATAGTAAAATACAAACTGCAATCCTTGAGCTAGGGATAATAATTCCAACTTCATCATTAAAATGGCTTTTTAAAAAACTGGACTTCAGAATCGCTAGAAAATCTACAAACTATATCTATAAAGATATGATATAGCAAAGAGATTGTCACCCAGATTTCTAATCATTTTGGAGAACTGATTAGGATTTTGAAAAATGAGTAGAATTCAAGAGTTTCTCCATTTTAAGTTTTCCTGGATAAAACAAGAATCTGTTTTTGTTGTTTATTGGTTTGTTTGTTTTTCAGTGATTCAAACATATATGACTAAAACAAAATGATATTTAGTTAAAATTAGCTAATAAATGAGCACTATATTATAGTCTCCCTACCATTCCTGTTCCCCATGAGGACTGTTCCTAATCCTTAAAATATTAACATTTATATGTTTTAGGGCAGAGAGTTTTATAGGGAAAATTAATTAAAAAGAAGCACATATCCATTTTTTGGAGAAATTTTAAGAAAATTCTGAATTCTAGTTGGTTCCCTATGGCTTCTTGGCAACTTCACTGTATGCTTTGTTAAACAGAAGTCCTTGGGGCAAAATGATTTAACTATTTGGCCCACCAACAGGTTTTAAGAGCATTCATGACTGGCAAGGGAATACAACAGCTAACACAGAGTGATTTGCTAAAAAAAAAAAAAATAAAGCCAAAGCTTTGCCAGCTACATCTATTCAAACTGCTTCTCATAATTAATATGAAGGAAACAGGAAATGAATACCTTTTCTTTATCAACCCAATTAGCATTTTATCTATGAGGAAACATCATTTTTCAGAATTCATATAGCCAATCCAAATAGGTTGTCATAGAAATAACCATAAAAATGTGGTCTTGGGTCTAAACATCTCAGGCTTGTGGATTGAGGAAGTGTTTAATTAGGGATGAAATACAGAATAAAATGTGTTGTAGCCTAAAATGGTAAAGTTTCTAACTAGGCAACTTAGCTGTTAATTGGATTATAGTTCTCCAAAATAAGAGTCACTGAAGAAGTATAGCTGATATGTGTATCTTTATAGCTAAACAACCACGTTTGAATCTTTCACAAATGTTCATGTAACAGATGGCAATTGCAACAATTTTGAGTTTTGGCTACTATATAGAATTACTATATAAAATTTGGTCTTTTATTAGGAAAGTTCAGTAAGTATTGAAAAATACCCAAATAGACAGAATAATTGTTTTGGTGTGTCTTACTCAAATTTTCCAAAATATCCATTGCAAAATATCCATAACAAAATAATTGGGCTCTCTTTCTCTTTTTGTTTAAATAAGTTTAAATGTTTGAGAGTAGGACTTTGTTCAATGACAGTTCAATGGCAGCATAGTCATCCAGTTTTTTTCTTGACAGAATTTTCTTCCTTACATAGAAAAAAGAGTGAGAAGAAAGAAAAGGTGTAATTTAGTCTTGATTCAGGATTAGTCTTGAGTCCATCTGGAATAAACATATTCTTTCAAGTGTACTAAATTCTATCAGATATTGTTTACTCATTAATTCAGATGAACAAATGTATTTTGCTCAGGATCATGAAACTGTACTCATGCTTTCCCCCCCCCAAGAAATAAAGGTAAAAATCACTTTAATTGTAATTTGCAGTTGGATACAATAATGTTATCACATACAGTTATACACATGTATGCGAATGTACATGTGTGTGTGTTTACGCTCGCATGTATGTGTTTTAACTGTCATTTTCTCTTTCTATTAAGGGGCATTTGGCAAGAAAAGGTACCTGTGTCTTGGAATTCTGTCCGTCCCTCTACTCCTGCATTCATTCACTCAAGAGGCTGTGTTAAGTTGTCATTTCTTCCAGTTCTGTTAAGTCATCTTCACTCAAAAATCTTACTAGGATGAGAGGAGAACAAAGGTACATACGGGTGAGATGGCATACTACATCCTTTACCTGGGTCCTTTGCTTGCTCATCTGCCTGCCTCAGTAAGCAAGTTCACTTCCAGGGGATCTTCTGGTTAAAGAATGCTTATTTGGTCCTTAAACTTACCATGGTTTGTAGATGTCTTGATCATCTCTGCTCTCTTCTTAGTCCTTTTGATTTGTTTACTTTCTTGCTTGAGTCCTCTGGAAAAGTTCTTTGTTTTCTGTTTACTTTGGGCTTTCCAAGGCCCAAATATTTCCCAGGCAATTATTGTTGTGCCATAGTTCCCTTCTATTGTCCTGACTCAGTTTCCCTAAATTGTCCTTCTTAGGTTTCCCTGAATTATTTTGCCTCAGTTCCTAATAGTTCTGCTCAATCCTGCAACATTACCCCTCCCTCCTAATCATGATGATCCAGATAAGGAGAAAGACCTTCTGTTTTAGACATCATGACCCCAGCCCTTCCCTACTTATCAGAATGTCAGGTGCCTCCCTCTCCTCCGCCCTCCCCCTCCCCCTTGCCTCTGTCAAAACTGGATTGATAGTCTTTTCCAGCTCTCAGT
The DNA here is from genome assembly GCF_048593235.1 of Sminthopsis crassicaudata. Classification (NCBI taxonomy): domain Eukaryota; kingdom Metazoa; phylum Chordata; class Mammalia; order Dasyuromorphia; family Dasyuridae; genus Sminthopsis; species Sminthopsis crassicaudata. The sequence goes on from NC_133619.1 coordinate 98,693,038, forward strand.
GCTCTGTGCTCTGACTTGGCCACTGCCTCCGTCTACCCAGTAGCTGAGCCACGTGTGTGTACATTTGTCACTGAGAACTCACATTAGCTGCTGGATGCTTTGGACATCAGCCCTGGTGGCAGCATGCCCCCAGCACAATCTCTCCCTTTCAAATAAAATATTAAAAACTCTCTAATCTCTATCTTGCCTCAGTTTCTCCGGCATTACATTAGGACCTGTTGCCATTCACAAATTGGCATAATGGTATTGTGCACTTTAACAAATAAATGTTACCCATGCATATGTACTGTCAAAAAAAAATACATACATATATAATATATATATATATATGTATATAATTATAAAATTAATAAAAAAAAACAACCCAAATAAATGTAAGTTTCTTTTCTTTTTTTTCCCCCCCTTAACATACAATCTAAAAGAAATCTTCTCAAATTCATTTTAGGAATAGATAACCTTCAACTCTCTTCTGTATATGCATTTCTAAACAAAACAATCCTGCTTTGCTGTTAGGGCCTGTTGTCTGTTTAAATGTGTAAATGTCTTTTACCTTTTTTTTAATTTGTTTTATTTGTTGTCAGGAAAATGGGAACTGTAACTAGAGGGCAAAATGCACATTTCAGCAATGCATACAAGGGGAACAATTTATTCCCATAAAGGCTATGAAAACACTCTGTTCCCCAATATCTATAAAATGTCCTGTTTCACAGTTCTAATTAATTAACTTTATTAACTTGGAACAGAAAGGAGGCAACTAATAAAAAGAAAAGTACCGGTCCAAGATTGGGTCTATATAACTTCTTATAAAGGCAAAAGATCTAATAGTGTATTTTATAATGCACAATATATAAATAGCAACAACCTATGCCCAAATTAACTCATAGTGCATCATAAGTTTAAAGGAGAAACCACACAAAGCAACTTTTTTTCTTTTAGTGCAAGAAGTTTATTTTCTGATGAGAAATTCACAGCAGCAATGCCTCTATTTTTATATAATATATTTTTTAAAAAAGAAAATTACTTATTAAAGCCTGCCTGTAAAAGTTATTGGTGATTGTATAGTTTATAAAATCTGCAATATTGTTGGCTCTTGACGTCCAAAAAAAAAAATAAAAATGCAGTTGGGAAACTACAAAAATTTTGCACCACAGCCATGATTAAAAGCTAAAAAAAGTTTTCCAGAACATATATAGAAATTCAGCAGCAAAAACTGATATAAGATATATTCATTTTATATAAATGCATCTGCACTGTGTACAAGTTAAGTCATACATTCTTCATACATTATATATTTGAAATGGGCTTAATATGCTTTACTGTTTAGAAGAACCTAATCAATCTGAATTCAGCAATGATTATATAATGTGTCTAGTAGTCATTTTACATGTCTGTTTCAGATTTCTGATGTTACAATGAATGTAGTAACTACATAACTACAGAAATAATTTAGACACATATAAATACAGACATACATGCATGTGTACAGCAAGAGTTATATATAATTCAGTCTCTCTTTCCAACTATAGTAGAATGGATTGTAAAAAAAAAAAAGCATTAAGCATATTAAAGTTTTGCACAGGGTCTCAAAACATACAGCAAAAGCATTGCAAGTATGAATTTTAGATAAAATTGTGATTTACTTTGAAATGCATAGCTACATAATGCCAGTTATACAAAAGTAATGCATTTTTAAAAGTGTAGCAGCCAAGCATAGTATGGCATTAAAGTTTGCTTAATTGTTTTTATCAACTGAATTTATAAAGCTCGAAGTCTTGCTAGTAGGGCCTCCACTTCAGGAAGTGATTCAGTTTTAGAAACAGAGCCAGGAAGCTCCATTTCCTTTTCTTTGGTGCCTCCTATGTTACAGGTCTCCTTCTTTCCCAAATCCTTGATCCTCACAGTGGATGAATGAGTGTCTTGATTATAATTAAGTTCCTTGACAACAGGAGTCCTGGTTGAGTTGTGACTGAGTTTGTGATGGGAATGGGAGCCTTCCACCAATTGCTTCTTCTGGTTCTCTATAATTTAGGAGGAAAACAACATAAAACTTACAATTTAGGAAAGAATTATTAAGGACTGTGCAAAAAAAAAAAAAAAGTTCAAAAACAGTCTCAAACCTGTTCTTCTCATTGATTAAGTACCATAAATAGATAAAGGTAAAAGATGGATGCTTGTAACAGAAAAAAAAAAAAAGATCTTGTTCTTTTTTACAATCCATTTACTTAAGATGTACCTATATCTAAAAAGGAAAACCACTTTACTAGAATTATTTTTCCCCCATAGTATTTGTTTTAGTAATAGTTAAAACAAAAAAACAAAACAAAACATAAAATCAATGCTGTTTTGCACACAAAATCAAAGTTGAAAATTTAACTAAAGTCTTCTGGATTCCTTTGACAGATAACAGATAAGGCAAATATAGTGTTAAAATCTGAAAGCATAATTAACAATTTTTTTGTCACTATTTAATTGTGAAAGAAAATCTATTTTCTTTCCTTTTTGATAAATTATTAGTAAGTGAGAATGATCTTGACTTATCCCACCATCATTAGGAATCTGTTATAGTATCTAATGATGAACAGTTATTGGCTTTTCCAAAGAGTACTAAACATATTACCACCCTCCTCAAAATTAAATGACTTAAATTTTATAGTCTTATGAGTGATTCTTCTCTTAGATTTGAAACTTAAAAAAAAAAAAAAAAAAAAAAAAAAAAAAAGAGGAACACTCAATATTCATGTAACCTTGAACGGGGTTTGAAAATGGCTTCAACAAACTTGACATGACATTTAAAGTTTTTTGGTTATTCGGTGAAAGATGTTCCATTATCCCAATAATAATGACTTTGGAGCACAGGCAGTCACTCATGACAGTGTGTTTTATGTGAGTGCTGAAAATTCCAACTGAAAACAGCTTGTACATTAAAAGGTGGCTGCTGAAGATATTTACTGCACTGTCATTTCCTGACCAGGGGCGCCTAGTGATGGATGAGTATTTTACACACTTTCTTGGACAATCTCAATGAATTTCAGAAGTATGATCACCTTTTAACTGTTGGAAGAAAATAAATACCCTTTTCCTATCTTCTTCTATATCAGATGGACAATTGTTACCCAAAAATTAAAATCTAATACAGCAGTAATTTTCGCTTAGGGCAGTTGTATAAACTATGTTTGTAAAAGCAAAAATATAATTAATAGTATTTTATTTTTTTCCAATTACATGTAAAGATAGTTTTCAACATTCATTTTTTAAAGATTTTGAGCCCCAAATTTTTCTTTCCCTTCCCCTTCCACAAGACAGCAAGCAATCTGATGCACACCATACATGTACAATCTTATTAAACATATTTCCATATTAGTCCTGTTGTGAAAGAAGAATCAGAACAAATGGGGAGAAAAAACAAAAAAACATTAAAAAAGTGAAAATAATATGCTTCGATCTGCATTTAGTCTTCACAATTTTTTCTTTGGATGTGATGGCATTTTCTATCACAAGTCTTTTGGAATTGTTCGTGGATTGTATTGCTGAGAAAGGCTAAAAGTCTATCATACTTGCATGTCTATCATAGTTGGTCATCACACAATGTTGCTGTTATTGCATACAATGTTCTCTTGGTTCAAAAGCAATAATATAGATAATAATCGTGACTCTTCCCATAACCAAGATGTTTAGGTTTACAAGACCAAATAAAATATATGCATAATTTAACATAAACAAAGTATATGGTATAGGGGAGAAAGTACAGGATTAGGAGTCAGAAGACCTAGGTTAATCCTAGCTTTGCTACTTACTATAACTATGACCTTGGGCAAAAATAACTTAACCTCTCTAGGCCAGTTTTCTCAAACCTAAAATAAAGGTATTGAAGAGTTGATCTTTCAGGGCATTTCCAATTTCAAAATCCTATGATCCTATAATTAACTCTAGACTGTTTAGTCACCTTGATGCTATTTGCTGAATGCTGATCAAATTTTTGTTGGTAATACCATCATAGATATGCAGGAAGACAGGCACTGGATCTGCTATTTTTTTTTGCTACAGAAAATTCCAAGGTGAAGAAACTCACTGTACCAATATAAGTTGGTACCATCTTTATATTTTAGAGTCTTAGGGAGTTGCTTGAAATGCATAGATTACTTAGAGGTGTAAGCCCACTGACATTTAATGTGTCAGAAGTGAACTCAGATCTTCCTGGCTTTAAAGATACTTCTCTATCTACCACACCTCTGGACAAAGTTTAACAAGTTAACTCTGCTATTTGGAGTCTCTGGTAAAATGTTAGATGGGGAAGATGAGGTTAAAGATCCTGGCTAAAATAATGTCTGCATAATTTGTAATGATCAGATATCTTAATTATCATTCCTATCTGTCATTGTTAGCAAGGAAAAACTCAGAGTTGCCTGTACATAAAGAAATAAGAAGTTAATAACCTCTATTAAAATGTGATGACAACCATTACACATGCTTTAATTTAATCTCTTTTAAAATCAAGCTGCCTGGATTCACATACTGAATGCTCATTTTGACCAGGGCTCTTACAAGAATACTATTTTTATAATTAGCAAAATCTTATGTTTTCCTAAATCTTTTTTTCAAAATATATTTAACAGAAAAACCACATAACTCATGAGATTAGACATGCTAGAGTTCAGTAGATTCCTTAAGTATGTTTCTTTCTTGGGGAGGATAATTCTCTATGGGAAGGGGTAGGAAGAAAATGGAATTGATTTATCCCCTTCTAGCTCAACTGACAAATCATACAAAAAAAAAAAAAAAAAAAAAAAGGGGGGCAAATAACAAAAGCAATTAGGTGTCAATATATCAAAATGAGTGCAAAAACATGTCCGTGACCTGTCATCATAACCCTTTATAGAATATGAAAAGATGTACATAATGGATTAGAAAGAAAGAGTGACATTGGCTGGTCACAGAATGGCCATACCCTAATGCCCTTAAAAAAATGTAGGTTTTCCATGATATTAGAACAAGGTAGTAGGTCTGTGGAGTGTGAATCCTACATTTCTACCAAAGGTCAGCAAGGTCAGGAGGGAATTTTTTCTTTTCTTCCTTATCAGCCATGACAATTATACAATTAACTTCTAACCTAGTAAGAAATTCTGATAGGCAGGAGAGAGATACACCCATAAAATCTGCGACAAGTAGTTTCAAGTAGTTTGACCTCTGACAGAACAGAAGACAGCTTACCAAGGCTCTAAGAGAGAATAAGCATTTCAGAATTAAGTTCTCAGGAGTAGAGACTCACTATACTCAAGAGGGAGTAACATGAAACACTTGGAGGAGGGAAATAATATTAAACAGTTAGGTGCCATAATAAATAATTATGCTGGATCTGGAGTCAGCAAAACCTGAGTAGAAATCTAAGCCTAAGACTTTTACTAGTTGTATGACCTTAGGGAAGCCACTTAAAGTCTTAGCTTCAGTTTCTTTATCTTTAAAATGGGGCTATAAAAACAAATACTTTCCAAAGTTGTTGTGAAGATAAAATGAGAGAATATTTGTCAATCTTAAAGTGCTGTGTGAATTCTAGTTATAATTGTTATTACTATTATTATGTTGAACCCGAGGTGTAAGGTGTGTTGAAGGAAAATTAGCACCTGTGGGGTAAAGGTTGCTTTCCACCTTTGGTGTCCATCTGATCCACCTAACTCACACTTGTAGCTCCAAGAAGCTGTGGCATCCACAGTGGCCACACCCTAGTAAACCATTCAGACAGGCAGGCTAAACCAGGTTGAGGATAACCAAGGGTCTCCGATGTTTTGGTGAGTTGGAGGGGGGGGGGGCATGTAAAGACTTCTCCTGGTGGAATGGGCAGAAGAGAACAAATTGAACAAGTAGCCATGAAGGCAGGTGAAGCAGGTGTTGTGGAGAGCTTGGAGCTTGGTTAGACATTGACGACACCAAGGTCATCCACTGCATCTTGAGTCATCACCAGTCATCCTGATAGGGCAGAGCCCTGAAACTGTCCTGACTTTGGGGTAGAAGCTTGAGAGGCTCTCCTTGAAAGGGAGAGGCCCTCATGGGGGAGGCCTGCCTCAGGGAATCAAAATGGTTTCATTCTGTTATCTTGGTGGGACTAATTGAGTCCAGGACCACTCCTACTTAGATCAAACTTAAATAATCTCATTTAACTGGAGATCTAAATTTCTATCAATTCCAAAGATTGGCTCAGGACAATTCTCAGTAAATGGTCCCATTCTACTGGAAATCTAGGCCTGAGGGGAGTAATCTCATTCAATTGAAACTTCAGTCTCAAATCTCTTTTAAAAGAGCGACATTAGGGTTCATTTCTCTGCAGAGGACCTAAAAAGCAGGAACATGCCAGGCCAAGGGACCTCTCCTTGGCATAGCTGCTTTCAAGGACCCTCTACCTGCTGAGAAGATATTCTCTTCTCAGGGTTAACTCCTCTTTATCTTTCTGCCAGGATTTCTCTATACCCCTTGTTTATATTTCTGCCAGGACTCTTCTGCTAGACTTTTACTTTTCTGTCAGGATCCCTACCCTGTCCTGAACCTCATCATTTGGTTCCTTGATCCAGGAAGTGAGGGGAATTGAAGAGATTACAAACATCAATCCTGCCACTGAATAGTGGTGGTTCTGGAAGGGAATGAGACTGGTGACTTCATGCAACTCTGCCTCACTTAAATCCAATTTATGCAGGAATCAATATTGACCCCTGAGATATTGGAGATATAAGTTGCATTGGCCACCTAGTCCCATTGCATATGCTTTATTACAAATATGTGCTGAACTTATATGCATTCTTTCCAAGGATGTCTAGTCTAGTTGAGAGAGACAAAGAGAGACAGACAGCAACAGGGAGACAGAGAGAGAGAAAGAGAAAGAAAGAGACAGAGACAGACAGAGACAGACAGAGACAGAGAGATTGCAATCACATCTCATATTTAGAATTTAGAGAGGATTGTTTACTACCTATGCTTATTATTCCAGCTTAGTTAAAGCCTTTGCTTTGAATTATCTGTGTCTACTAGCTATGGTGGCTCACAAATCCAGAGTATCTTTGAATATGGAAGTCACTTTCTTCCCAATCATGAGTAAGGGTTAGGAATATTTCAGAAAATGGGGTGCTACAGGATTAATTTTGTTATAATTTAATTTTAATGAGAAGTCTAAAGAGTCTCATCATTTTAGACTGTTATAAACACAAATTAGTATTTTAAGGTATATGTGTGTGAAGATTAACTCTTAAAAAACAATTTTTGGGGGAAAGCAAAGTTAATCAGAATTGATAACATGGGATAGAAGACCAAATGTTAAATGTATATTTGAATGAATAAAGGCTATAGCAAGATAGTTCTCCCCTGCCTTTATCCCTGTCCCACCCCCCCTGCCCCCCCAACTCAAATATCATCTGAAACTCTTCCTATGGAAGGTGTTACCTTTCCTGAAATGTTATTTAGATGCTTTGACTGCTATGATTTTCTGCTAACAGCATCAGTTAAGAGGTGAAGTGCCATTTTTATTAACAATAAAGGCTTATATTAATACTAAAGGTTTATATAGCACCTTTACTTAGAAGCATTTACTATACTTTAAATCATTGCAACCATTATTTTACAGATAGAAATGGGAAAGCAAAAAAGGCTAAGTGACTTGCCTAGAATGCCATAGAATAAATCGGTGGTACAATAAAGACACTATCTCTGAAAGGTATCTTAAAAGAAATTTATAAATAATTTCACAAAGAAATGTTCTAAATAATGTAACACTGTTGAGTTTAAGTAACATATTTATAGTTCAAAATTATTGACCGAAACACTTAATTTTCCTAATATTATATAAAGAATATATAAAACTAGCTATAGAAACAGAACTAAGAGGAAATAATTTGCCCAATGTCATAACACATATCAAAAGTCATCCTTTGACTTCTAAGCTGGCATTTTAGACCACCAGTTTAGTAGTTTTCAAAGGGTAATGTTGATCTTTTGTTTGTTTAACTTCAGGACTACTGGTCTTAGATCAGTAGCTGCCTGAAGCTGATACAAATTAAATGGCCCCAATAACTATTTTGGATGATTTCCTATAGTGAATTCCTGGAATTACCTGAACCTAATGTTCTATGAACATATTTTGTAAACACCTGCACCTTAGAATGTAGTCTCCCTAATATAGAATTTAACTTTATTATACATAATTTATGAATAGTCATTCTATTTTGAGTCTAACATTTTTATAAACTACATTTCAACAGTTCTCACAGTTGGATAATGTTCCAAATAAAGTTGATTAATGAAATACATAAAAGGAGAGTTTCGGTGTAAAATTCTTCCTTATCAACCACAAGATTAACCCTGTTAAATTTTCTTAAGTATTTTTCAGAATAGGATGAATTGGATAGCAGATATTTGCTGAATGCCTGTGGTATATACATCATTGTATATGAAACTAAAATGGAAAGAAAAAATTAATGCTAATCTTAATCCTATTGCAGATCTCTCATATGGTTCCTGGTACCAACCCAACTAACACAACTCAGACATCAGAATAGCTTTGTAACCAAAATCTCTCCCCTTCCCCCAGTGTTCCCGTATCTAGTTTTTCAATCACCATAGCAGAAGGTTGTGTATTCTGAGGCTGTGACTGACTGATAAGTAAGTCTTTGCTACCTCTTATTTTTCATTTTGTGGTGAGCGTGAGATATACAGAATGAGCAAGCCAGGATGGGTTATAAGTACATTATCTTTTCCCCAAAAGTTAGCTATTTCTTGGAAGCTTCTTTATTTTTGTCAAGAGGACCTGTTTTCAATGTCACAGATTCTCAATTTTATTGTTATAGTTTACTCCTCACTCAAAACAAACTGCTCTCTTCAAAGTTACAAATACCCTTTTCATTGCCAAAACTGATGGTCTTTTCTCAGTTCATGTCTTTCTTGACCTCTCTGTAGCATTTTATCCTGTTGACCACGCTCTCTTCCTGTATACTCTCATCTTTGAAATGTTTTGATTTTTCTCTCTAGGTTCTTTTCCTACCTTAACAGTGGGTGTATCCAAAAGCTTTGTTCAGGGTCCTCCTCCCTTCTCTATATACTTTCTCATTTTGTACTTCTTTAGCTCCTCAGGATTAATTTTCATCTCTATGTTGACTCTTAGATCTATATAACCAACCCTCTTCTATCCTGAGTGTCAATCCCATATTACCAACTGCATTTTGGACATCACAAACTTGATGTCCTAGTGATGAGATTCTGAGTAACCTGGTAGGGTTAACAGAGAAATCCTGAAGTACTGATAAAATTACTCCTTGAAGCAAGTAGGGGAGGGCACTGATGGGGATCAGGCCAATCTTACACCATTCTCTGCCTCTCCACCTTCTATGTTCAGTCACTTATGTCAAAACCCTGATATTAAATTTCCTCTATAAATCTGTTCATGGCCCACACTATCTTTGCTGAACCCATTTGGCTTAAGCCCTACAACAGCACTCAGTCTCCTGGTGTCTTTTCTGTCACATCTCCCCCATGCTCCCTGATGTCTCTCCTTTCATCCCTCATCACACCTCATGGTGTGTTTCTTCTTATAGATAACTAACTCTTTTTAGGGCGCTAAAACTCCTCTAGCCTGTCAGTTAAGAACATACTCCCACTTCATTGTTTATTCCTTCTCCTGGTTAATTGTGAGTTCCATTAGGGAATTTATCTTTTCCATTGCTAATTATTAAAATCCCTTTCCTTGTTAGCTGCTTTCCCAACTCTATTTCAAATTTACCATTCCCAGTTTCTCTTCATTTTGTCTATTACCTCTTCTAAATAAACCTACCTTTTGCCAGAGAGAATGGCCCTTGTTAATTCATCACATGACTAAACCCCAATATTTGGTGACTGAACATTAATGTCATCATTTGGTTAGGAACTGCCTTCCTAAATCCCACCATTTGGTGCCAAAATTGCTCTCAATTACACCACTAAAAGCAACTTAAATTCATCATATTCAAAAAAGAATTCATTATCTTTCCCCCGAAATGATCCTATCCTATTGAAGACTCAATTATTTTTGTAGTCATTCAATTTGGCAACCCAGGTGCTATGTTTGATTTCTCCTCTCTCACTCAACACATCTAATTTCTCATTTCTACCTCTGTAACATCTCCAGCACTGATCTCCTTTCTACTCACATGGCCAATATTCCAGTACAGGTTGTTTAGACTCTTATTTGGTTCATTTCCTTCAAGTTTCTGTCATTCTTCAACACACATATACTCATGTGCATGCACACACACACACACACACACACACACACACACACACACACACACATACACATGCCCCTTTACGTAGTTATAGTGATTTTCATAAGCATATATTGCTCAGTAAACTCCAGTGCTTCCTATTGACTTGAGAATATTATTTTACATTTTTCTTTAAAATTTTCTAATTTTTTTTGCAGTTTGCATAAATAAATTCACTACCATAATTATTAATATGGTGGTACATGTAGATAAATTGTAAATATACATGTAATAGAGTCATGTGTTCAAAGACTTTTTCCTGTATAAAAAAGTTTGGAGACCCCCTGATTTTAGTGCAGAAAGCAGGATAAACACATAGATAAAAGAATTAGAAATACTTACAAAGAAAGAAACATACATACAAATGAAGTGATTTAATTTCTTTGGGTCTTGATAGCTTCATTTATAAATGATGTGGTTAGACTGGATGTCCAACTTTATTCTAATACTCTATTTCTATAATTTTGACAACATAGTACATTACAGAAGACATGAAGGAGTGAAAATGGACCCTGGTGGGGTTAATTAAATTAACGATTAATCTTAATAAATTTTGAATGAAAGAGGTTGATTCACTCAGAAAAAAAGAAGTACTTCTCTGGCTGATAAGAACATAAAGAGGCTGATATTAGAAAATTGGAGGCAAGAGAGAACAAGCAAATTTTTAGATGAAGTGAGCTTGTATAAGAGTGCTAGTTATTTTTAATTTTCCCTTTGCCAGTTACAAAGAAAGAATTTTTGTTTTAGAGGAGCTAATGATAAGAGACCAATTAGGCCCATAAAAGTCACTTTTTATACATCAAGTTGGATGTGGAAAAAAATCTCAATTATTCTTCTTTCCTCCATTTGGAATATGCTTAAATGCTCCCCTCCAATCAAACAATACCTATGAAAAGTATCTCCTTGTGGAATAAGTGTATCTAATAGAAATGGAGGCTAGTGGCCTGTGCCCCTGTCAAAATTTAAGTTTGGAGAGCCTACTTGGTCTGGGTATTAGAAAGCCAGCAAGGAAATCGGGAAGGTTAAGTTCTAGGCCCTGCCTCAGGCACCTACTAGTTGTGTACTTAACTTTTCAGTTTCCCAGACAACTCTAGTTAACACTAGAGATTGGTGACCCATCTGCTTTGGTAGAGGGAACTCCATACCAGTGATATCATATATCTGCACCAAGACAAAACAAATCAAAACAAAAGAAGCTAGTAGAGAGCCTGGAACAATTTAAGCATCCTTGAAATAGAGGTGCACCAACATCTGTACACAAAGGACTCAATGTAGAAGAGGCAGAAGGAAGAAGAGGAGATCTGTTTCTTCCTGACCACTCCTACAATGTGAGATAACATGATCCTAGTCCTTAAAGCTATGTAGAGGTGTGTGGGAGTAATCACATTCCCTCTATCACCCAATTATCTTGCATTTATTGTTACATATTGTTATATATGTTCACATTATCTCCTTAAGGGAAGGGACTGTTTTATTTTTGTTTATGTAATCCCAGTAAATAGACTAAAACCTGCCACATAATTGGCACTTAATAAATGCATATTAATGATTGATAATCACTTTATCTCTTCTAAAACCTCATCAAAATAAATATTCAAAGGAAATACAAGAAATTATTTAAAGCATTCTAAGGATTAAAGGTTTTATCCATTGTTTTACATATAATTAAACTCAGTATTTTTTTTCCCTTTCTTTGATTCTAAGAAACTTTGAATGTTATCTTGGTAGAAGTATGTTTTATCTAGGATTGCTTCTATTATAAACATTCATTGGCATTTTCAGCATAGATGGGCAAAGAACTCACTGCTATTCTTAATTTCCTTTCTGTAAAGGAATAAAACAGACAACTCTGCCTAAATATAAAGAGATTCTGAGGATCTAAATGAAATACCATGAGAATAAATGCTATTTTCTTTTAAGATATAAAAATGCTTATCATTCTCCATTTTGTTCCTTGTACAATTTTTACCTCGAGAGTTGACACTAGAGTCCTCTGACAGCTTTCCAACACTGAATTGAAAACTGAAAAATTGTTAAAGCTGAACAGCCTTTTTTTTGTTTTAAGTATAGAATCTATTTCATTTAAACACAAGAAGAATTGCTTTACATTTTGTCCAGTAATGCCCCATGACTTTGGAATCCCACCTGATCCTTATTAGATAACAAGGAAAGTTGGGAGGAAAAAAAAAAAAAAACAAAACTAGATCACCATTCTGAGATAGAATTTCCATTGTTTCATGAGTGTCTCAGAAGAAAGAGGAAGTTGGGAAAAGAATGGCAAAAAACAAACAAACAAACAAAAACCTTCCAATTACAATAACAACAAAAAAACCCACAACAAATGAAACCATATGAAATTTTTCATTCTAATAATAAAATGACCAAAAAAATGTCAACTACTGGCTCTGTGTTTAGTGTTTATAGCACACATAAAAGCATTGCAGCTCCAACTCCAGTTAACTGAGAAAACCTTGACCACTGAAGGAAAGATTACTTCCAATTCAGAAAGGGATGTTACTTCTTTTAAGCCAGTATTGATTTCTGAATCACATGACTCTAATGAACACTAGATTCTTGGAAGGGCCGCTCTCAGATTAAATGTAAAATTAGGCTTCTGTCTCTTCTGGTCAATGAAGAGCCTGGAGCATCTTGGGCAGGGGAAGGAATGCTGAAATTTGGTATGATCAACTGGAGTACTTCTGTTCATCTAAAAATTCTGTTTTTATTTACTATTTGCCTTTATTAATTACTGCTCTGACCTGCTAAATAAGCAGCTTTGTTCCATCCTAGCAATGGCTTAACTTTGGTAGTGGGCAAAATGACCTATAAATATACTTTTTAAGGCACAATTGGGTCTGCATAATAGTAAAGCATGTGACAAATATATGTTTTTAATCTATGCAATAATCCAAAGACAACTCTGGCAGCCAGCAGCCCATACCTTTGAGGTTTTCTCTACTGTTGATTTACAGATGCTATAAATAATCGTCTTCCCTCTGTTTCATTTTGCTATTTATTTTATCTTATGTATTGAAAATGAATAAAAATGATAAAAAAGCAGAGGGGCATTTTGTATATAGCTAAAATTAAAAAAAAAAAAAAAAAACCACCCATAAAATCCTTGATAGCCTCTAATTTTGTAAGGAAGCAGAGGAAACAAAGAAGGCAAAAAATATATCTCCAGGCTCTGATATATCTTTAGACAACCATACTAGAATACCTTGTAGTTATTCATGATGTCCTTAACCCAGATGGGTGCGTTCCTTATCAGGCTTGCTATAGACTGGGTATATATTATTATCCTCAGTAGAAAATTTTGAAGACAACATCTTCATTTTGTCATTTCTTATGCTAAACTTTACCTATTGAAATTAGAGCTGAAAAGAAGCCCTAGGAATTCTCTAGATTGGATGGGCACCAAAATTATCCAATAAAGATGCTTGTATTTATTTCTAAATATAAAATAAAAGCCTCTCACTTTATGCTACTGCTTCCCATTGCTATTGTTCTTTTCTTCTTCTTTTTTTTTTAAATTATAAAACTATTTTGAGTAATTAACTTATATTTGTTTTGCATCTCTCTTTAGCCTCTCCTCCTGCCTCTACACTATACTTCAAAATTGCCTTCTCCTGTGTTATCAATAAGCTTTTAAATGCCAAACATTCTGATCCTTCTATGGTCTTTTTTTTTTTTTTTTTAATAGTGGAATGATGGCTTGATTTTTTGGAATACCTATATTTAAAACTAATTCTGCTACTTATTATTTATGTAATCACAGAAAAGTTACTCAACCACTCTAGGTCTGTCTTCTTAGGTCCAGGGTAATATCACAGCTTGAAGATGCAATCCTTTTTCTCTTTCCTTTTGTAACTTTCTTTCTTTCTTGATATCACTGGAAAATGAATAGGACTGACTATGCCATTACCCTGCTTTAAAAAAAATCACCAAAGTTGCCTAGGAAATTAGCTTTGGCTCCATTTCCACACTCAAATCCATCCTCCTTCCACACATCTACCACATTACTTAGTTTAACATTTAGACTACTCAATATAGCCATCAGCCTACTTTTATAAGCTTATTTTCCATCATTCCTATTCACACATTTGCTATTATAATAAAACTGGCCTAACCTACTTTTTCCCAAGTTCAGCATTCCATTCCTATCCAGGTGGTCTTCCATTTTTGAAATGATTACCCACTCAATTCTAGCTTCTTTCATAGCACAACTTTGACGTTCTTCCAAGCTCTGCAAAGTTAGTAATTATCTCTTAAATGACAAATTTGATAGATTTTTATTAATCCACAAAATTGCTGACTTCTTTACACCATTTGATATTATATACCACCTTTTCTTCCTAGATACTCTTTTTTTTTTTTTTCCCCCCTGGGTTTTCAGGTCACATACCAAGTATTCCTCAACATTCTCCTATCCCAAATACAAATTAAAAACATGTATTTTCCTCTAGACTATTCCATTTTTGCTAATGGTGCCATTTTTCTCCCAGTTAACCAGTTAAAGTCAAAGGCATTTTCAAATAGCGTCAGGACCTGGGCTATCTAGCCAATGTTTTAATGTCATCATACCTACTAGTTAAGCTTTGGAAAGGCACACAGCATAAACAGTGTTCTTGAGTGAATATCTTCTCTCCTCACCTAGAATGTTAACTGTTTTAAGACAAGAACCATTTGCTTTTTTCACCCTCTACAAAGCCTAATTCTCTTTCAATAAACAAGTAATAAAGTTTTTAAAAATAGAAATTTCATAGCTCTCTTTGTCTTAATTTGTTATATTGGGCTAAAAATATCTTTTGGCTTACAAATCTCTTGCTCCAATTAAAATTTATTTCCTTTTGTTTCATCCTTTCTGCATACATTTAAAATTGGCAAGCATTTTTTTTTCATGAATCCTTCATTTTATCTGTAGACTATTGTCATCGCTCATATTTCTCTTTCCCTGATTACATATAGCAACCTTTCCTACTTTGTAATTATTTTGCTTGTTCTTTCAAGAACAATTATACCACTAGAAAAACACTTCCTACTATTTGTGGTACAATTCTATTTCAATCAGAAGTTTTGCTGGAAATGTTTTCTGCCAGAAATTTTATAATCACAGGATCCCAGAGATAATGATGAAGATAGCTACAGAAGTCTCTAGAAGTTAGTGCTGCTTTAGATCAGAAGAGTGAAAATATCCCAATGATGAAAACTTAATTTAGCTTATCACAATGCATACAAGTGATCTCTCAATTACTGAATCTGTGAGAAATGAAAAGTGCTGTATAATGAAGAAATGCTATATATCAGTGTAAATTAAAAAAAAAAAAAATCTCATGGGATACTCTCAGCAGTGTTGGCTCACATGATTCAAAACAATGTTCTCCCCTAAGTTGTCCATGTTTACAAAGCTCTGGCTTTGTAAAATGTTCCCTATGACCAATTCTTACTTGTCCTTAAATAGTCAAATGTTTTTACATAGCTGGGAAGGTTCTTAGATCAAACTACATGGCTATCAGAGCTTGTCTTTTTTGCTCTCAAGTGATCCTTTCTGTGCTTCTTTTAATGTCTTGGCTTCAGTTCCTACTTTCCCCTTCCCTAGTCCACCTCCCAACCCCATTCACCTCATTTCTGCTCTCTTATTCCATTCTTTATCAAAGAAAGAAGGGTTTGATAACAGGTATTTATGTTCAATGACTGATCCAAAAATTCCCATCAGATGAATATAGTTAGTTCATTTGTAGAATTAACTGAGTGAAGACACTCTCATGGGAATATTGCCTTCTGCTATATCTTTACTGTGACTTGAGACTTTATAATAACAAATAGAGCTACAGCTAAAAAGTTACAGCTGTTTGTCCCCTCCTGTTTCCCACCACCTCTTAATTAGCGTTTGAGTATCTCTTTTAAAAGCAATTTATTCTTTTATTTCTGCGTAAGATTTCCATGATCAGAATGTAATCCCAGACTCCCCAAAATAATGGGAGAAAAGGCCAAAGAGGGGTGGAGGTTTCTGCATTCAGGGTCTTTAATTTTGTGTTTTGCAGTTTTTACTTGGCACCCCTTTTGCTGACAAATACTTTGTCAGATGGGAGATGCTCTTTCTTGACAATCATAATAAACCCCTTTTTGCTTTTTTTCTTACTCTGAGCTTCTGTTTTTGTGGTAGCTATTTTCCCATACAGTTCACATTAACTGTTCATTCACATTTTCATTATTTTAGTAGTATTTAATGATGGGTTTGTATTATTCTCTCTCAAGTTCCTACATCCTGGACTGAATTTATCTCTCCTGCACTTCTTACAATTGGTATACTTTTTGTCCAGTGTACTATTAGAATGTATCCTTTATGTCAATGGAATTATTACTGCTTGAGAAATATGATTATTCAAAATTATTTAGAACACTAAATAGAATAAGGATAATTTCCTTCTTCCCCACTCCTTCCCAAATTTTTCAAATTAACACAGATTTAGGTGGTATTAAAAAGACTTTAATTTAGGGATAACTGGGTGGTGCTTAAATTGATTACTTTGATTATTTTAAGTTTCAGGAATACTAGACTTGAAGATTCACTCTTAAAAGTGTTTTTATCTAATACTGCCTACCATATCTCAAGTATTTCTAGCTACTAATTATCTATTTTAAAGTTACTTCCAAGGCTATACTAAAATTCAATGGCTGAAAAATCAAAAGGCTCAAAACTTTAAGGGTATCTATGTTAAGCTCAGTCATGCTTTTAAAAAGTTTATATAACTTAATCCTAAAGCTATCTCTCTTTGTAAATTTGCTTTGTACTCCAATAGGAAACTGTATATATATATATATATATATATATATATATATATATATATATATATATACACACCCCTGAAACCAAAGGGCTCAAAATCCTGTTGCCAGCTTTAAATATATATGTGTTTAGTGCTTAATTCTTCCAATATATTTATTTCCCACATGCTAATTCTTGCCATTATTAACTTTATCAACTGAATGGGTACTTTCTAAAGCTTTTTATTAGACCTCTGAGGTGACTTGGCTTTTTCTCTTTTTCACACACAATTTTTGATTTCTAAGGATTCTAGAGGCCTTGAAAGATTTGGGATCTTGCTGTTGTTCAGTCATCTTTGTTTTTATTTTTTTTTCCCAGTTGTGTCTAATCCTTTATGACCCTATTTGGGATTTTCTTGGCAGAGATATTAGAGTGGTTTTCCATTTCCTTTTCCAGCTCATTTTATAGATAAGAGAATTTAGGGAAACAGTCAAACAGCTAGTAAGTGTCTGAGGCCAGAATTGAACTCAGGAAGACGAGTTTTCTTGACTCCAGGTCCAGCTGGACCTATCCACTAGTCTACCTAACTGCTGGGTTGCTGTAGTGTCTATTTAATTATTAACCTAGAGATGGGATACTTCAAATTATGTGAATAAATTAAATATAAAATCCAGAACATTCTTTGATCAGTAACTCAAAGTTCTGAAGAAAAACCAAAGTCCGTTGAGATATTTAGTGCAGTAGAACACTCTACCTAGAGGCCTAGAGTTTGGTTTTGAATATAGTGAATTAAAAATAATCAGGTGAACCAATACCTCAAGTTGAATTTCAGTATGTTTAATGAATATTTCTTTGAAACAATCACATCCTTCATTCACAGCCTTAGAGAATTTCCTCCTGAGATATATTTATATTGAAGGTCATTTAAAATTCAAATCATCTTGTATATAGGTATACACACAGGAATATTCCTCATTACTTTCCAGCCTTCTTCAAGAAACAATATTACTCAAGGGTTAAGATATAACTAGCAATACTTGTGATAAAATGCACATTATTTTATCCTCTAAGTAAAGATGTCATTATGCTCATGAAGTGCAAGGTTGAACAGAGAAGAATATCCCCATTCAAAAAATAAATGCCATATAGAGTCTCCCTAGTGTTTGGATAGTGCCTGAACCACAGTAAGTGCTTAATAAATGCTCATTGAGATAATTCCACATACCAATTTTACTGAAGTCTTTTATATCAATTGTTTTTTCATATTTAGCTCTTTTTCAGAGGACTAACTTGAAGAAAACTTTATTAT
Source organism: Sminthopsis crassicaudata (assembly GCF_048593235.1). Classification (NCBI taxonomy): domain Eukaryota; kingdom Metazoa; phylum Chordata; class Mammalia; order Dasyuromorphia; family Dasyuridae; genus Sminthopsis; species Sminthopsis crassicaudata. Next base: position 98,711,387 of record NC_133619.1, read on the forward strand.
TATAATTAAGATTATGCAGTACTATTACAGATTTATTGCTTATATGAGCTGTCTGGCCCCCAGGTTTCTATGTGGGGTATGGATAAAGGTCTAAAAACTTAAGTTTCCATCTGTTCTACTGTTTAAAAACTGCAGACCTGGCAACCTATATAAAAGCAAATTGCATGTTTTTTCTTTGATTAAAATTCAACATGAATTTATAATAAGTTATATCTAAATGGAAACCTAAGAAAATAGATTCAATTTATATATTTAACTTTAATTGTGAGCTATTCATTATTATTGTTGTCACAGTTATTTGTCCTTGTTGCTATTGCAGCTGCTGTAAAATGGAAGAGCTCTGACCTGGTAGCAACTGGTAATGGGTCTGGATTTCTTAATTCCTGTTTGATCCCATGTAAATTATTATCCAAGTCTCAGTCTTGAACAGAATAGATCCTGTGTGAGAAATACAGTCTCCTTTTACCTCAAAGTGAAGGCTTTCTACTTTCATGTTGAGTAGAACCATGTTTATCCAGTAAAGTACTCTAATAACATCTTGTTGAATATGAAAAGTCTAACACATCAGCTACAATAGTCTGTTGTTGCTTATATTCAGTGCAGAGGACAGAGAATTGACCTCAGAACCAGGCAATCCATAAAAAAGTTTATTATATGTTAAAGAAAATCTAAGAAAAATAGATTGCATTTGTAGATTTTTTTCTTCCCATTTTCCCCTACTGGCTAGGAAATTAAAAAAAAAAAAAATCAGTTATGTTGACTTAAGTTAAAAAAAGCATTTATTAGATGCTTACTTTGTGCCAGGAACTATGCTAATTGAAAAGAGACATAGAAGGCAAAAATAGTTCTTTGACCTCAAGAAGGGAGGGGAAAGGAAAGGAAATAAGCATTTATATAGTGTTTACTATGTGCCAAGTGCTGCACCGAACACTTTACAAATATTATCTATCCCATCTGACTATCACAAGAACCCTTGAAATTAGGCTCTATAAGTTTCCCATTTTACTGTTGAGGAAATTGAGGCAAATTAAGTTTAAGTGACTTGTTGAAGGTCTGCTACTATTTCTGAGGCTGAAACTAAAGTCAGTTCTTCCTGACTCCAAACCCAGGGCTCTAGCAATAAAGCTGACATTCTAATGGGTAGACAATATACAAATAACTATTTAAATACAAAACAAATAAATGTTAAGTTGGAGATGGTCTCTGAGAGAAAGCATTTGTACACAAGTCCTTAAGTGAATGTTTCTCTAATTGAATTCTGGGGACCTTTTGGGATTCTGTGAAGTAGTCCAAAGAATTTAATGAAGAAAAAAAGTATTAGTGATGGACAAGCACAGGGAGAAACTTAAAAAGCTGCCTATATTCGAACATGCATTTAACCAATACAGACAACCTGAAAGCTGGTTGAAGTTAGTCACGTGATCAGCTCCAAACAAGAAAAAGAACCTGTTGTCTCCCTGAACAGGGATTGGATTTCTGACATAGGCAAATGACGTCTCTCTATGCTTAAAGGTCAAATGAAGGCAAGGGGACTCAAGAAGCACCCCTTTAGTATCCAGTTTACCAAAAGGCATTAAGTATTAATAAACAAATTTTTAAAAGGGGCTTAACATGAAAACAAAGAAGAAAAAAGATTCTGAAGAGCTGGAGTTAAGTCCTTATGTCTTCACTTGTGTCTAAAAATTATAAGACAGAAAAGTGTCAGAGAATACCCAGGAAAAATTAGAAGGTCTCCTAAATATTTGGAGCTAGAAACAAATCAAAAAATTTTCCAAAAAAGCAGGAATTAGATACTCTGAATGTATTTGGTTTTAAAGGAATGTTGATATAGACCTGAAGGTGCTATTAGATGAGAGAGACCATTTATGTAACAGTGTAAGGAAGGTGAATAGTGATAGTCGTAGTAGTTGCTAAGGGCAACTGAGACAGTTATTAACATCAAAAGCAAGAAAGGTGTGCTGTCTTTCTGGCACATATATCAGGATGTGACAGCACTTTCCACAGTTTGTTAAATCAGAGGATTTATGATGCTAACTATGCTTACTATGGATTCTAATTCTGCTAATTCACTTGAATTCAAATATTACTGCTTCTCTATTTCTTGGTGTTTACATATCATATATAGTTTCAATTATCATCTCCATGAAGATGATCTGCAGAGATATATATCTAATTCTAGTTTGTCTCCAGAGCTTAGTGTTAGATTACTTTCTTTCCATTAGATATCTTTAATTGTCATCTTGTGATCAAAATGACCAAAACAAAACTCATCATATTCAAATTCATCAAATATCAAATTCTAATATTTCTCCAAACTTACTTCTTTTCTATTTAAAGCACCAGCTTCCCAAGTTCACAATCTCAGAACAATTTTCTTAGCCTTCCCCACCCTAAATCTAATGAGTTGCCAAATATCCATTATTCCTCTACAACTACTCTCACTTCTCTCTTTCTCACTAACATGCCTACTATTCTAGAGTTTATATATCCTTCCTGAATCATCAAATCAATTCCTCTGATTGCGTTACCAGATTTAAGTCTTTGCTCTTTCCACATACTTGCCAAAATAATGTTCCTTGGATATCACTAAAGAATCATTAACCTGAGCTTGTCATTTCCCTGCTAAAAACCTTCAGTGCTGCTATATTGCCTCTAAAACAAATAAATTGCTTCTTCTCTCTAATCCATTCTCTTTCCACAAGCCTTTGAAAATTAATATTCCTAAAGCACATATCTAACATGTTATTCTTCTTCCTAAGAATCTTAAAGAGCTCCCAAATGATTCTAAGATAAAATTAAAACTCCTCAGTTTGGTATTTAAAAGCCTTATATTCTGGCTCAAATCTGTCTTCAGGTTTATTTCCCATCATCTCCTTATAAACATTGGGTCGATTTGGTGAATGTTCTGACCAAACTGGTCTACTTGCTATTTCCTCATCCTGATATTCTTATCTTTTACTTCCCCATCTTTTGCATAGGGTATCTGGCATATCCTACCTTCCTTTCTACACATCATGGAATCCCTAATTTTCAAGTCTGAGGTACTATCCTGATTGTCCTAGTTGTTAGTGCTTTCTTTTCCTTCAAATTACTTTATACAATGGTTGGAAAAAGAACTAGATACTACTTTTTAATAACTTTAAAAAACTTAATATGTCATGTCATACTTTTGTTACAGTCATTTGTTTCACATGATTTGGTACTGAGTTCACAAGTTTTTTTTTTTTTTTTTTTTTTGTATTCTTTAATTCTTCATCATGAAACTACATATTACACTGGATAGTAGATATATCTCTGATTATTACCCCATTTTTCCTGAGTGCAGTCTGTATTTAAAAAAAGTTTTGCATCAGATGATGCCATTAAAGCTTGTTTATCTTTATACCTTGGATAGATTTCTTCATCAGGGCAAGTCATACAACTTGTTTTCTTCAGTTTTCTCATCTGTAAAATGGGGATCATAATAACATCTATTTGACAAGATTGCTATGAGGATTAAATGAGATCATAATTGTATAGCATTTTGAAGTTCTTTAACTATTATAGAAATGCTGGTTACTGGGGCATCTAAATAGCATCTAGATAGAGCACTAGCCTTCAAGTCAGGAGGACTGGAGTTCAAATCTGGTGTCAGATACTTACTACTTATTAGCTGTGTGACCCTGGGCAAGTCACCCAACTGCCCCTCCCCCCTCCAAAAAAAAAAAGAAAGAAAAAAAGAAATGCTAGTTATTATTCTTATCATTGCATGGTGGCCTAGGTTTTTCTACCAAGGTTATTTTATTTGTCTTGCATATGGATTTTGCATATACCTTTAAACATTCATGTAATTGGAATGTCAGCTCTCTGAAGACAGGAGTTACTTCACTTTTTGTCTTTGAATCCCAATGCCAGCCACAGAGATGGACACATAGCATATATTTAATATGTACTTAGTGACTGGTTTCTTAGTGTAATGACAATAGCAGTGGAGGTGGGCTTAGAACTCTGGTGGGGTTCAAGTCTTGGTTCTATAATTGCTAGAATTATGACCATGAGTTAAGTGCCTTCATCCTTTTGAGCTTCAGGTTCCTAATATGTAAAATGAAGGATTGGATGAGATGGCCTTTAAGGTCTTACTCTCATTCTAAAAACATGTCAATAATGTGTATTTCTCCCAGTACCTATCACAATGCCTTGCACATAGTATTTAATAACTGTTGAAAGGATGCATGTAAGATATTTTAAACCAGCAAGTACTGTAAAATGTAAGCTATTATTCTAACACCTTCATTTCACACTTGAGGAAACAGGGCCAGAAATGTTAATTGACTTACATAAGGTCACACAGCTGGTTAGGAGCAAAGTGAAGATTTTCATTCAGTTTATCTACAGACTCACTGTCATAGTGATCACTAACACAGTGTAGTCTAAAACATTCAGAGAACATCAATCATTTTATGTAACACAAATGATATGACAACAGTAGGATGTAGATAATCTTATCCCCATCTTAGGGATGAGCAAGCTGAGGGTAAAAGAAATTTGTCATATATTTAAAGTGAGAAGGGGCCTTAGTGGTCATCTGCATGAAGTTTCTCATTTTGAAGATGAGAAAACTGAGGTACAAAAAGCTTAGGTAACCCTCCCAAAGTCACATAGATACAGTAAGAAACAAAATGGTAATCCTGAATCTGAGTCCACATCACTCCCTCATAATGCTTTTGATTTGCTCCTAGTGCTTTTCACTATTTTAAGGTGCAGGAAAAGTTGTAGATTTCTAATTTCTGGTTCAGTTTATTTCAAGAGTTAAATTACTCCTTTCAACTTGAATGTTGGGAAAAAAAGGAAATACTAGTTATTATTCTTATCATTGCACAGTTGCCTAGGTTTTTCCACCAAGATTATTTTATTTCTCTTGCATATGGATTTTGCATATACCTTTAAATAGTCAACTATTCAATATTATACTTAATAGCTAAAACTGTAAGTCTCCTATTCTTTCACATAGGCTTTTCAGGATTTAAAACTATAAAAGATCTTAAAGATCTACTCCAATTCCTTCATTTGCCACAGATGGGCTTAAACAGGTAAAATGATTTGCTTGAGGTCACATAAGTAGAAAAGTATTAAAGTCTAGGTTTGTCTTAAAAAAAAAAAATTCTCTATCACAGGTGAGATGCTCATCCCAATTCAGGGAGTTGGCCTAGAGGATTTCTCAATATGTTTATTGTTATTCTAGTCCTGATTTTATTGAATCAGTAAAAACAAATGATGGTAATATTTTAAAAATCTAACTTATTCAATTTTTGAAATAAGGCTATTATACCTATATTATGTTAATCTCATATAGAAATGATGGTATCAAGTTCAGAAACAAACTTAGAAACTCTTTGAGTGGTTTAGTTTTCAAAGCCAATGAGGGAAAAATTGGCACAAATCACAGGTACTATTTCAAATGAAACTATTCTAGGCTAGTGTGATACTGCCTCCTCCTGTCAGTTCAAATAAATAAGAGGACTTCTGGAAGAATCTCACTAACATTTTATTCTTTCAAGTCATATTCACTATGCTTTCCAACTATTACTTCCACAGTGCTGTATAAGTGCTAGGCCATTTTCCCTCCCTTTTGAGATGTTGATCCTTTCTAAATCTCTTTCAGCATAAAATCTGTAACTGAAACATTGCAAGAACTCTTTGGACAATGGATGAATAGATGTGATTTTAGAGCAAAATTGCATCATTTAAAAATGGTTGATAATTTGTTTCACATAATCTTGATTTAAAGCTTTTGATTTTTGTTTGGGCACCTTTACCATGAGTATAACTATAAGTAAGTTATAAATAATGCATTAGAGTAGCAGGGAAAATTTCAATTTTCTTTTTAATTTGGTTTTCTAAACTACTCTAGAACACTAATGATGTGATAGTTACATTTATGTATTTTGAAATGTAACAATTACACTAAATCCATGCTAACACTTCAATCCATTAAACGGTTTCTAAAATACATAAAGAATATATAATAATAGCCAATATTTACATAGTGATTTAAGTTTTATAAAGTATTTTACATTTATCTTGTTTTATGCATGCCTTTAAAAGGTAAAGAGAAACAAAACTGCTTTAGAATTAGCTCAGAGGATAGGTAATTTGGGTGCTGGTTATAGATTCCCTTTTGTTCAAACTGTGAGATCTGATTTCTGATGCTTCAGTTAACTCAAAGACTATGGGCCAGCATTTTAAAGGTGAGATTTTTTGATCATCAAAATAACTCAGGCAAAGAGGACCTTTCTTAGAAGCTGCTGCCTTTTAATGAGGGAAACAGTAAAAAGAATAGGTCAATGTCGCTTCAGTTATTTTCTTATGGGTATAAGACACCAAGTTTGGCTCTTGTGACACTACCAGCTAAACTGATCTCACTGAGAAATAGGATTCTGTAAACAACTTATTGTTAATACAGTACAGTCCGGGCCTGTTGCTCTCCTGTGACTCTATGGACACACAATCAGGGTTTGACTGTGGAATTCTCTCTCTTTTTACTGTTGCAGAATCCTGCCTCTGGCATCTCAGGCCAGCAGGGAATATTTCCTTGAAGCCCGGCTTCCACGTGGCCAGGCTGCAAGGGTTCTGTAGCGCCTTCTGTCTCTATGGTAACATGAAATACAAAGAGCTGCAAATGGACTCCCCACACTGTTGCTAGAAGAGACAGAGATTGGAAGGAAGAGCAATAGACAGACTAAACAAGGAAGGGATAGACAGCAAAAGGAAGAAAGGGAAGAGAGGAAGGAGAATATGTTAGTTGTTCGGTTACTATTTATACTCTCTTACACAAGCAGCAAGTATTAATGGTAGGTGAAAGTCTTAAGGTGGTACTTGGATGGACTTTAGAGGCCACATAAGTATTTTTTAATTTAACAGATAGTTATTGCAAATAAATTCAAAGTAATTCCAAAATGTCAGTGTCCTCAAACTGGCCAGAAATACTCAGCCATTCATCTATTTAGAGAAATGAAACAATTAAAATTTTTACAACTCCTTTTGGTTTATGAAGTATTTTTAAGTAGAAAGTCTCTGAAACAGAAAATGCCCAAGTTCACAATTATTTTTATTTTATGAAGATGCTGAAGATCAGAAAAATTAAGTTAGAATTGTAGAGCAAGAGGTTAAAAAACTGGGAAAAAACCTTAGAGATTATCCTAATATAATCCCATCATTTATGGATGAGGAAACTGAGGCCCTGAATGACTTGCTTTAGATCAAGAGGAAATGCTAGAGCTGAACACCCAGGTCCCCAAGAGGCAAATCCATAGTTTCTTTACATAAATCATGATTTTTCCAGAGTTAGAGAGCTGATAAATGCTGAGCAACAAATTAAGAAAATTTAAAAAAAAATAGGATAAAAGAGAAGTAGTAAGTAGTTTCTATTAAAGGAGGGGGTTATGGGTATTGACAGCATATTTGTGCTTGCATATATGTATATATATGACATGTGTGTGCACATGCATTCTATGATTCTTATTTTTGAAGAGAAAGAACTCTGGCCCCTATTAAAAAAAAAAAAAAGCTAGATTAGTTTCTATGAATTGCTATTGCAATAAAAATTCAATATCAATTTCTAAAATGTTCATATAGACATATGTTCTAACATAATAGTTTTTATTCTATGTGTGTAAAACTATACATAAATCACAAATATATGTGTGTATTTATATGTGTGTATTCACATATGAATAATACTTTACCTCACATATCTCCACTTTGTGCAATAAAGCTGAAAAATAGTACTGATACTATGGGTTTGCTCTGAACTTCAAAAAGTCTATTGTAAATACTACAGAGATAACAGGCAATGAAGCCTCAGTATGGGGTACATTGACACAACACTGGATAATTTAAACTTCAAGATTAAAGAAGTGGGTTCTGAACACTTTATTCGAAGTGGAAGGTGGTGCTTCACTAAAAGTATAAGCAAAGTAATTTCCTTAATTTGCAGGGCTACACTCTCAGCGCATTTCTGACAGGATTTTTTGGAGAGGTTTTTTCCCCCCACATTACTAGTCTGCAGCTCTAAGTTGTAGCCACTAGAGGTCAGACCTTTACACCTGTCAGAGTTATATTTAAAGGAGTATTACAAATATTGTGGCGAATAAACTATGGTGATTCAAATATAAATGTACACTCACACACACATATATATTATGTTTCTGGAACAACAACTCTTTATACAACTACTAATGCCTAATAATAACTAGTTGTAAGATATAAAGGAAACATTAATTCTTGTGATCCTAAGGCTATATTAGAATGTACTGGATTTCATTCTAGAGGGTAGAAAATTAGCAATTAATGTGGTCAAGTGACTTGAATAAGGCCAAATAATAATACACATAAGTCTCACTCTGTGCAAGCTCTTACCTTGTGGGGATATACATGAGAATCCTAGAGCTACTGTTGTTTTTTTTTTTTTTTCCTCTAATGATAAACTTATTTTTACATTTACACATATATTATATTTATAGCACAAATTATCTTACCATAAGATTAATTACAGAATGGTTTCATCTGGGAACTATTCAAGATAGTTTATTACCCAATCATGACATTAAATATCCTCTATAATTCCACAATATAGAACCCCCAAAATAGTTTATAGCAAGGTTCCAGTGTATCTTTATTCACTTACTTATACCATGTGGGATAAGGTTTGGTGAAATTAATTTTATTTTTGCTTTTCTGGCTAAGTTTGTGTAAGTGACTGACTTTTAAAAGGCTGATGACATAAAATTAATGGGAAGGGCTAAGGAAAAAACATGACATTAGTTTTCTACTGAATTTCTTAAAATACTATGAACTTTGATTACTAAAGACAAAGCTTCACCTCACTGATCACTGTTTACATGAGAGTAAACTTTTCTGCATTTTTTTGCTTAAGAAAGTGTATATATACTGTATATCAGTATCGGAAATGAATTTATTGATTTAACAAGTGCCTACTATGTACAAAAAGGGACTGTGGTAGGCATTGGAGACACAAAGGCAAAAAAAAAATGGCTCTGTTGTAAGGAATTGACGTTTTAGTGAGGGGAAAAAGCTTACTTAAGTATCAAATAGTAGAAAGATCACAATGGGAGTGAAAAGATCTGGAATAGGAGTCCTGGCTGTGCTATTCTACTATCTAGCTGTTAAAATGTAAATCTAGTCATTTCCCATCTCTAACACTAAAGGTTTTCTCTGTAAAACCAGAGAGATGGACAAGCTAGCCTTTTACAATCCCTTGGAGCTCTGAAAGTCCAATATTTTATACTGTTTTCCATTTCCACTTCTACCAAAATGATTCAGTTTTCATTCTTTTTACCTCAAATATACAGCATTCTAACTAGTTTCATTGCTTCCAAGTACTGAAGTAATCTCCTTAAAGCAGAAAATTGATTATATGATTTTAAAAGGCCATGTAATAAAACAGAAGCACAACTCCTGGCATTCAAGGCCCACTATAATCTGGGTCCTTTCTAGAATTTTTTTTTCATACTTCTTTTTGCTTCACTCTAGCCATACAGAATTGCAAGCTGTCTCCTTCTCTTGTCCTGCTCTTTCCTGTCTCAGGTAGTACCAGTATCTCCAGCCATTAAAAACATGTGATCTCCTTATCTCCCAGATAGAAGTTCAGCTTGCTCAACTCTCTAAAGAAGTCCTGTTTGATTTCTTCTGCCCATTTTCTTCCTTTCAAGGTTAAGCTCAGATGCCACCTCCTCCTAATTGTTCAACCCCACATCGTTCCTTTCTCTCACAATGTTTCAAGTAACTCTATTTGATTTCCACTGCCCACTTAACCATTTTTAAAATTTGTATTATGAGTATTATAAATCAGTCACATCCTATCAAGTGACCTTAGGATCAATAAGCACAAGGACTAATTTCTTCATCTTTGTATTACAAGTGCCTAGTACATGGTCTTGCACATAGCAGGGACTTAAATGGTTACCTGAATTCTATGATTATCAGGAGGAATAAAAAGAGTTTAAGACTGGACTATATTGTTATTTACTGTATAATAATTTTATCTAATGCAATGTTACTTTTAACACCAGTATTTAACACCACTATAAGCTTATTTTATAAAATATAAACTTTTTCTGATTAGGGCCAAGAATGTAGATGCCAAAGTTTTTTTTTGAAAGATCTTGGACCTATGATTTCATGGTTGAAAGTAGAAGGTGGAAGAAGAACCTAATCAGTCAACCAATAAACATATACTAAAATGCCTATTATGTACCAGGTACTGTCTTAAATACTAGAATTAACATTTAGGATGAATGAAATAGAAAAATTAACTCATCCTAATCAGGGGCATTGTCCTAACTCTGTATCTCAGATATTAAAATCATCTGATAAAATAGCAATGAGTTATGATCTTTTTACTTTAAAAGGTTAAAGCAAAGTCCTTTCATACACTGTATAGAGCATCCAACAGAGGTCCAAAAGACTATGGATCAAGAAGCTTCTTCTAAAGAAGCAGGAGCAAAACCACCCCCTGCTTAAGTAGCTTAGTAAAAAGAAAGTGACAATAAGATGAGATACAATTCAAAAAGGAGACATTAGAAAAAGACCACAATGGGCCTGTAAAGAACTTCTGGAAATTTTTTTACTTATCATGCACCAAGTCCCAAAACATCATCAGGCCTACTCCTAAGAAGTTACCACTTTCTCATATTGGAAGCTTCATGCTAACGAGTTACTAATTTATTGTCAGGGACTTATTCTGCTATCTTATTTTCATGCATTTTATTGATAGGCTTAGTAACAAATTCACATAATATTTTAAAATAAGCAGCATACCAAGGCAAGATACTGAGCAAGCTAAGGCCTTTAACATTTTATGCACAAACTCTTCTTCCTAATATACTATCTACTAGGAAGGTTGGGAAATGTGAGGCTACTAGGATAGAAACTAAAGATATCAGAGGATCATGAATCCACAGCTTGACAAGATCTCAGAAAGAACTTAATACAAAAACATCACAGGATCACGAATCTAGAACTTGATAAGAAATCAGAGAAGATTTAATCCAAGGCCTTCATTTTATAGATGAGGAAAATGTAACCCAAAGAGGTTACATAGATAGGAAGTATAAGAGTTGTAATTTGAACCCAGTTCCTTTTTACATTATAAAATTCTGGCTTCCTATTATCATGTGAAAAAAAAAAAAAACAGTAGCAGCTAGCATTTGTTTTACTCTATTTAAAAATTTCAATATATTGATGCTTTCACAAAGAAGTTCATTCATTAAAAGTTAAAAAAGCAATTTCAGATTGATTATATGTAAGGAAATTTACCCATACTTGCAAGTTGGTCTTAAAAGTATGAAAGAAAACAATCACACAATACAAAATAGTAAAAAATAGAGTAATATTAAGTTAAAATTCACTAGGCAACTGATTCATATATGACTTCATGCTAGGCAATAAAGTAAGAAAAAGAGTCCAAAAGGGGCATAGTTCTTATTTAAGAAAAAATGATATCAAAAAGGGATAGATTATATTTATATATATATATATATATATATATAAAGAATATATTTAATATTGTAGTAAAGGCTGTATAAATAAATGATAGGAGGAATTCAAAATAAGGGAAAAGATCAACCTAGAAAAGATTTTATCTGTATGTTAAAATGTTTTGAAGTGGGTCTTTAATGAAATATGAGATGTTAGTCAACTAGCATTTATTAGGCTTCTACTATTTGCTATGAGCTCATAGTCTGCTATATAGATAACATGCAAATCAACAGTTGTGAACCTACAAATATATGTGAGTGAAGCTGCATCAACCTTTTCAGGTAAGGAAGACTTAGAAAGAGGGTAGCTGAGACTTAAAGGAAGCCAAGGAAATCAAAAGGCATGCTAAAGAAGGAGAGTGTTGTAAACATGAGGAACAGTGAGCCAATAGAAACGTTCAGTGAGATGACTAAGAGTCCCATGTAAAAAATATAAAGCAGACAGATGTTATTGGATTAAAGGTATACGAAAGGGAGTAAGGTAAAAAATTTAGAAAACAGGAAGGGAACACATTGGAAGGGCTTCAAAAGCCAAACAAGATTTTATGTTTGATCCTGGAGTAGAAACGGGTTAGAGAGGCTTGTAAGAAAGGAAATTCCTCATAAGTGGACTGACTAGCACAAGAGATGGTGCAGACTGCACGAGCTGGGTAGGATTAGAGAAAAATCAGAGAATTGGTCAGCAGCCTCACTCTGTGATGGGGAATAGTGAAGTTGGATGAGTAAGACAATATTTTGACAGCCAAGGAGGAGGACTAGAGAGCTACTGTGTGTTTGTGAGGATAGTAGTTTAATGGAAAGGGTTAGGAGTTTGGGATGTAGACTAATAAAAAAGGTTGTTGCAGTAATACAGACATGAGGTGAGGAAGGTATGGAAAAGGGAAGTAGTGTAGAAAGTGAGGAGGAAATACAACATACAAAATGCATTATTATGAAGAACAATTTGGGCAGAATTTGAAGATATAATACATTATGGGAATAACCAAAGATAACGCCAACATTTTGACCTTTGGGAACAAAGGAAATTATAGTATTTGGTAAATTGAGAAGTGGTATGAGCAGAGAAAGGATGACAGATTCAATCTTAGACATGATGAACTTGAGATTGCAATGCTTATTATATGCAAATGGAGTTGTTTTTGTGGGTAGTGGTATATAAAAGAAAACACATGATTTCATAAAATTAAATAAGATCTCATTCCGACTCTCTTAGAAATTACCAGTAGTGAGTGTAATAGGGTATACCACTCTTGTTATTTCCAATGGTTCTTCAGTTAACACTGGCAAACAATGCATTTTGATTTAGAAACAGCTGGTAATGTTCACCGTTTATAACTTACTGTCTTAGTGCTTATCTTTACAGAAATCTCACATCAATATGGGTAAAGTACATGAGTGAATTCATTTTCTCCAACCAAACCTGAATTTATCTTCTTCAATCAAACTTCTTGACGGAATCACTACCTTTCTAGTTTTTCACCATTCTTCTAATTGATGAACATCAGGAACAAGATGCCCTGGTACCAGAAAGCACTCAGTAGATTATCAGAGATATTAAATTATCCAAACTAATGCTTCTGATTATTAACTGGTCAAAAGTAAGCTGGCAGTGTCAGTCAAGAATAAGCTGGAGGCTATTATGTTCTTGTGACTTTTTCAGTTGAACTCTTCAAGAGAGAAATTTTGGGCTTGACCTTTTTCTTGACATGTTTCTCATTTAAGAGTACAATTTTAGTCCTGTTTATAGACCTGCTGTATTTGCACTATACGACATAGTTGAAATGATCCAGCAGAAGCAGAAAATGTCCTTGTTCTCCATTAATGCTCCATGATTTCAGTGGCCTCTTTTACCAAAGCTTTGGCTTTATTCTCACCTATTCAAGATTAAAACCAGATGTTTGCTTATTCTGGGGGGAGGAAGTAAGGAAATATGGATGCTATTTCATTTGTGATCAGAGCAAGGTATTACCTTAGCTTTTCCTTCTATCTCTTCTCTCTAATCAGGTTATTAATTATGATTATTAGCCTCAAACAGATTCTTCATTGATTTATTCTTTGAATTTATATATTAACTTTCCCATAAAGAAAAAAAGCTTTAAAATTAGTCAATTCACCTATTTATTCTGTTTGTCCAGCCTGTTCACATTCCTTTAAGTATCTATAACTATTCATAGCAAATGTATTTGTATATTATAAGGTTAGGTTCTATAAATATATTAATAGTTTGCTCTATTGAAATCTTAAAAGATAATGAATGTATATGTATTTATATGTACATCTATATGCACATATAATTGCATATGAAATATAATAGATTTGTTGATGGCTAATTAGAAAAAAATTTATTATGATGGAATAAATTATTATTCTTTTGAAAAAAGAAAACATTTGAAAATTTATATGAACATTAATGCAGAGTTAATAGTAAATAGAACCAGGACAACAATTTAGAATTATAACAATGTAAATAACAAAAAACCTTAACTGAAGCTTAGTCTCTGAAAAGAGCTAAAAAAATATACTTCCTTTCTTTTTATGTAGAAATAAAATCCTATGAGTGTAGAATAATCTATTCATCTATGTATCTTTATCTAGCACAGTCAATAAATTATTTGATTTTACTACAGACTGCTTTTTTGCTTTTTTTTTTTTTTTAAAACAGTTTTGTCCAAAGAGATCCTTGCTGGGTGAGAAAGAGGAAGGGATAATTGCAGAAATAAAAACAAAAGGTACCAAAAAAAAAAAAAAAATCTAAAGTTTCCATCGCACATGGAAAACAGGCATAAAAATTTTGGTCAATTTCAACAAGAGACAAAGAGATTTCCTGTTAAAAGTGATATATATTTTTAGAAACTCAAACATATTTCTAAATCCAGAGAATAACACACAAAAGATCTCAACTCATTTTCAAAATTTTAATGCAAAATTATTAAAGCTTTTCAATATTTTATCCTGAATAAAAAATAGATGATACAAGCACATTAAATCCACAATATAAGATAATAAACTTTAATATCATTCAAGTCAGTATTATAATTATCAAAAAAGAAACTTCAAAAATAAAACTAGATTTCTAAAGGCACAAAAACCATAGATTAGAGGCCCTAGCCTAAGGGGTCCGATTTGACTTCACAGTTATTACTGATACTTAGTGAAAAAAATCTCATGTCTAGAATATGATTCTAGATACATATACTTTACAAGGAAGAAACTGAATAGATAAAGGGGGTCAGGGGAGCACTTTATATTAAGAGGCCAACTAACATGGAAAAAAAAAAAGTAACCAGAGAGGGAAAGCATTTAGATGAGAATTGAATGGAGGGATAAACAGAAATTATTTTTTATCATTAGAATATATTACAGAAAACCTGCACAGGAAGAGGAAATAGATGAGGAGTTCAGGAAACACATTACAAGCAAGAAGATGAAAAATATGATAGGACTGCTATCTAGGTGAATGGAGAATAGAATTAACAATGGAAAGAGAATCAAAAATTTTATTTTGTTTCTGTTTTCTTTGCCAAGGTAAAGTGATTTTCAGAATGGGAGGGAAATGGGGAGAATTGATACCCAATATAAATAAGAAAATAAGAAACCACCTATTTGCCTTTGATTCAAGTCATCTGGCCTACATGAAATATATCGCTGGATACTGAAAGAAATGATGGATGTAACTTCTGAATGAGGATGTTAGACATAAGAAAATGGCAAACAGGCAAATTATTTCAGGACTGAAAAACAAATGATGCACTGATGAGGGGATCCTTATATATGGATTTGTACTCTCACTTTTCATTTTAACTTTGGCTCTAGATTATTCTCCTAAGTTGAAGAAAGGATGCCAAACTGCATTGTTAGGAAGTTTCATTATCTGTGAGACCCATAAATCAATTAAATCACAGATTTAGTAATTTTCCTTATACCAAATTAATTGGTATTTCTTATACCGAATTAATTGGTAGATCTGGGGAATGTTTCAGGAACAACTTGCCTACAATAAATAAAGTGAAGTATCTCATTTCATTCTTGATTATCATTAAAAGAATTAAGAGCTGGTTGAATAGCTGGAATCAAAGAACTGTCATTAGTGATCATGTCAGCTTGGAAGGAAGTCTCAAGTGGAGTGACCTAGGGATCTGTGATCTTATAAATGATTTACATAAAATGAGCGCCAAAGATGGCACTTGTATCACATTTGTAGATTGTTAGGATTACTAAGTGAGAACTGAGGTTGTCTGGACAGTGACAAGGTGAGAATTCAGGTTTTCTGGACAATTACAAGGTGAGAACTCAGGTTGACTTGATAGAGGGGGCAAGCTCATTGGCTGGGGTGGTTCTTCCCAGAAGCCCTTGCATTATCCCACGCCCATTCTCTGGGAGGATAAAAAGAGACAGCACTGGGCGCAGAGAGCAGATCGGCCTGGAGAAGGATAAGAGCTGGAGGAGATTCAGAGCCAGGATTCAAGAAGGAAGACTCTGAATTGCATCAGGCTTGACGGGGCTCTCTGCAGAAAGGGAAGTCACTTCTAAGGACAAGAGTTAACAGCAACTGCCTGGAGACAACGGTTCACTACAGGAAGAAGAATCTGTCTGAAAGATTTGAGTAGACACAGCAGATCTCTTCCCAGAGAGCGATCCAGCAGCTTCTAGAGACAACAGCTCGCTACAATTTGGCGTCCACACGTGGGGGCAAGGACTTTTGCTTATCCTGACAAGAGGAGCTAGACCAGACCTTCGCAATTTGGCACCCGAACAGGGACAGACACGGTCCTGATTCCAGTGGAAAAGCTTCTGATCTAGATCTCAGTCTCTCTGACCCAGAACCGTGAGTAACGAGGAAACTTTGTTAAAGATTAAGTGAGTGTGCTAATAGATAAATAAGGAACTTAACTTGTTAAGGGCTAAACCAGGAATCTCTTATAGCTGAAATGGGGCAGATGTTAGCTATATTCAATCCCTGGACCTCAGCCAACTCATCCCCAGCCCCAGAAGCAACCTCAGCTCCACCCCCATTCAGGAGTGGTACTATAGAGAGTATAATCAACATAATTGAGGAGCAGAGTTTACTTGTAACCTGGGTACAGATTGCTAAACTCTTGGCTGCATTAAGACACACATCCCCTTGGTTCTTAGAGGAAGAAAAGATAGATGTAGATAAATGGAAGCTAGTGGGATATGAAATGAAAGAATTTCAAGCAAAAAATGGGCCTCGTTCAATTTCTGCAGAAGTATTTTATATCTACAACATAGTTCCATTAGCCTTAAACTATCAAGCAAGTTGTAGGAGAAGGAAAAGTTCAAAAAATGAACAGAGGAGGAAGTGTGAGGAAAAAAGGAAAGATCAAGATCTTTCCCTAGAGCAAGAGGATTTAAATGAGGAATTATGGTATGATTCTCTTGAAGAAGCTTCAACCCTGCCTAGAGAACAAATTATTGACAGGCCCACATCAACCCCACCTTCAGAGATGGAGGAAGAAAGAGGGGAAGAGGCAGAAACACAAACAGAATTGCCTATGAAGAAGCCTAAGCCTATGACAAGATTAGAAAAAGCATTGGTTAAAGCTAAGAGAGAAGGACAGGATATAAGTGATTTTATACATGCATATCCTGTGATTGAAAATACTGACTCTGTAGGTAAAAAAAGGAGAAGATATGCACCTTTAGATTTGAATACAATTAAGGATTTGAAAAAAGGTTGTACCCTTTATGGGGCTACATCAGCTTATGTCAAAATGTTACTAGATGGTTTGTCTTATGAAGTCCTAACCCCGAATGATTGGAAATCCATAGCAAGGACATGTCTGGAACCTGGAGAAAATTTATTATGGCTTGCGGAATTTCATGAGTTATGTAAAATTCAAGTCAGATGCAATTTGGAAATAGGAGTTAACACACAATTCACTTTTGAGCACTTAGCTGGTGAAGGTCAGTATGGAGAGAATTCAGAACAGATTCATTATACCATGACAATATATGAACAAATTGCTAAGGCTGCAATAAAAGCTTGGGGTGTCCTCCCTGGACAGAAAGATCGGGGAGAGGCTTTCACTAAAATACAGCAAGGTCCCAATGAACCTTTTGCAGATTTTGTGGGACGTTTGCAAACTGCTGTCAAAAGAACTATTGGAGAAAATTCAGCTACAGAAATAATGACCAGACATCTGGCTAAGGAAAATGCCAATGAGATTTGCAAAAGAATTATATGGGGATTAGACAAAGATGCTCCTTTAGAGGAGATCATAAGACGCTGTGCTACAGTGGGAACAAATGCTTTTTATACCCAGACAATGATGAATGTGGAGAGACAGGGTCCCTCCTGGCAAGGGACTTCTAGAGAAACTCGGCGATGTTTTCAATGTGGAAAAATTGGGCATCTAAGAGCTCAGTGTAGGTATGGAGATACAGTGAGGAAACAGGGTGAGAGAAGACCTAAAACCCCATGTCCAAAATGCAACAGAGGACTCCATTGGGCATCAGAGTGTAGAATAATTCAGGGAAATGGGATGAGGGGCCCAGGTCCAGGACCCCAGGCAAAAAAGACTTGGGGCATGATGGCAGCTGATGTTACACCCAAAGAACCTTTAGAAGGCCAGGACTCTGATTTAATCAACCAGCAGAAAAGCAATCACATGGCAGAAAGGGATTACCCAATCAGTCAACCAAAAGGCAATCAGATTGCAAAAATGGATTACACTTGGGGAGAATACAGGCCTTTTAAACCAACAGGGCTGTGCCCAGTGCAAACAACTCCAATGTAATTGTCAGATGATGAGAAGAGATTTAGAAAGCGGTTAACTGCCTGGGAGAGAGGGTTTGCTTGTATTTCTTCAGCAGGAGAAGGAATCAGATGGGTGCCAACGAGTCATATTCGCCTTGTCCATCAGAGAGAGACAGAAAAAGAGAAAGATCTCAAAATAAAGGAGAAGATCTAAGAAACATCTGACACTGAAAGAGCATGGATAATAAGAAGACTGTTAAAGAACTTTAAAAACCAGCAGGAATCATTGGACTTCCTTACACAAGATGAGAATAATGGACAATGGACTTATGGACATTTATAAATTTTCAATTTATGATTATTTGATTATGTTATATACTTCTAGCATGCGTTATGTTACTATGTTACTATATGCTTATGTAATTTATGTAATTATCTGTAATACTTCCCATATTGATGGATTTATGTTTCAAGGTCATTTATGTAATTATCTGTAATACTTCCCATATTGATGGATTTATGTTTCAAGGTCATTTATGTAATTATCTGTAATACTTCCCATATTGATGGATTTATGTTTCAAGGTCATTTATGTAATTATCTGTAATACTTCCCATATTGATGGATTTATGTTTCAAGGTCATGACTGTCCTATGTTCTTAATCAAAAGAAAGGGGGAGATGTTAGGATTACTAAGTGAGAACTGAGGTTGTCTGGACAGTGACAAGGTGAGAATTCAGGTTTTCTGGACAATTACAAGGTGAGAACTCAGGTTGACTTGATAGAGGGGGCAAGCTCATTGGCTGGGGTGGTTCTTCCCAGAAGCCCTTGCATTATCCCACGCCCATTCTCTGGGAGGATAAAAAGAGACAGCACTGGGCGCAGAGAGCAGATCGGCCTGGAGAAGGATAAGAGCTGGAGGAGATTCAGAGCCAGGATTCAAGAAGGAAGACTCTGAATTGCATCAGGCTTGACGGGGCTCTCTGCAGAAAGGGAAGTCACTTCTAAGGACAAGAGTTAACAGCAACTGCCTGGAGACAACGGTTCACTACAGGAAGAAGAATCTGTCTGAAAGATTTGAGTAGACACAGCAGATCTCTTCCCAGAGAGCGATCCAGCAGCTTCTAGAGACAACAGCTCGCTACAGTAGATGGCACCAACCTAGAAAGAATAGCTAACTTCCTGAATAAGATGTTAAAAATCTCTTAGGCTACAGTATCCAGTTGATTCCAAAAGTATCAAATTTAGTCGATATAAGTGTACAATTTTACACAAGCATGAGATGGGATGCAACAGGATCAGAGAGAATTTCATCTCAAATAGATATAATAATCTTAGTGAACTGCAAGAATAATATGAGTCAAGAATTTTACATTCTTGTCCCCTACCCCCCAAAAAGCCACTTCTATACTAATATAATTTTGGGCTACACTAATATAATCACATCTACTAAGAATGAGGAATTGACAGTTTTGTAATTTTAGATTCTGATTAGATCACATGGAGCACTATATTCAATTCATGGTATCATAGGGTGCAGATATACTTTGAGAATGTCCAGAGGGCCACAATCATACAATATTGAAGGGTTTGGACATACCATATGGTAAGGGTTGAAGACTGGTATGGGTATATCCTGTGCAGGATGGGTTGAGGAAAACAGGAATGTTCAGCTGGAGAAGATAAGACTCAAGGAGAACATATAGCATGACAAGTATTTAAAAGATGGTCATAAGAAAGGATAAGACTAGGCTTATTTAGTCTGAAAAGGCAAACTGGGAGTGAGAAATACAAAGAAAATTTAGTCTCCTGTTAAAAGAAACTGCCTAATAGAGCTACCCAAAAAATGGAATGTGTTACCTTACAAGTATAAAGAATTTCCTTTATTTGAAGTCTTCAAGGAAAAGCTGGACGACTATGTATCTTATGGCCTTGAGCATTTTTTATTGTTTAAATGATTCTATAAATCTTTTTGGAAAAACTAATCAGATTATGTTTCCTAATATAAAATAAAAGAACAAAAATTTTAAGAGTATTTTAGCATCTAAATTTGCTATTCTAGCCTACTTCATCATATTTTAGTGTACTAATAATGAGTGTTATGAAATTCATCTTTAAAAGTATAAGCCCTATGATGTTGCTTTATGGGGGAGAGGGGTCTTGAGGGTAGGAAGCTGATAACAACCCTGAATAATACATCATCTTTTCCAAAGGTTTCACATTAAGCTGAGAATGACAGCTCTAATACTTAGAAATCATTAGCTACTTAGTCATTTCAAATAATCTGACAGCTTCCTCTTAAAGAATAAGACTGGTATACACTTAATATCAATTTTATTTATTCAGATACTCTTGAGTTCTCAATTTAAATAAGCCAATAAGAAAACTTTTGTAATCCCTCCTCCTACTCCAATTTACCAGAAAATATCTCACACTCCCCTAAAATGGTAGTTTTCCAAATTCTTTTCTTTCTACTCCCATCCATGCTCTAGAAATAGAGAAACATTTTATCTTTGTTTTCAAGTGGTACACATTTTCTTCATGAATAAACTGGGAATAAGGAAATAGAATAAGGAGTTGTTGAAAACTCTTGTTTAATCAAATAGATGATAGTTTGCTCTTATGCCGTCTTTCTATTTGAGTGTCGTACTACCTCTTGCTGATAGCCTAATGTAGAGCAAAATTATAAGTGGGCATGTTGATTAAAGTTTTATTGGAGGAGGGTCACTAAGCTTTTTAGGAAGAACTCCTTGCCCAAAC
Source organism: Sminthopsis crassicaudata (assembly GCF_048593235.1). NCBI lineage: Eukaryota > Metazoa > Chordata > Mammalia > Dasyuromorphia > Dasyuridae > Sminthopsis > Sminthopsis crassicaudata. The sequence continues at coordinate 98,732,402 of NC_133619.1, forward strand.
TTAAAAAAAAAAAATTAAGGAAGCAATAAATTAAAGGCAAAGGGGTGCTTTTTTTGGGTAGGTGAAATGCTTACATTTTAGGTTACTTTGGGAATTTCAGTCCAGAAGCTACATAGCCTGAAGGTATATAAAAACAGCTGGGTTGGACAGTGGGCCTAGAGGTCAGAAGAGCTGAGTTCAAATCTGGGCATTGGGAATATTCTAGCTTTGGGATCCTCAGGAAGTCATTTAATTTTTGTTAAGTCCCAGTTTATTCATCTATAAATTGGGAATAATAATAGTACCTACCTCCCAGGACTATTGTAAGGATCAAATCAGATATTTGTAAAGCACTTTGCAAAATTTAAAGTGCTACATATTAACTAGTATTGTTGTTGTTATTGTTATGTAGTTCTTTGTCCAGACAATGTTTCATACAATTTTGGGGGGAAATGATTTAACTAGTGAAAATCGATGAGCATACCCGTTGATCCAGCCGTGTTACTACTGGGCTTATATCCCAAAGAGATCTTAAAGAAGGGAAAGGAACTGTACGTGTAAGAATGTTTGTGGCAGCCCTCTTTGTAGTGGCCAGAAACTGGAAACTGAGTGGATTCCCCTCAATTGGAGAATGGCTAAATAAGTTGTGGTATATGAATGTTATGGAATATTACTGTTCTGTGAGAAATGACCAGCAGGATGATTTCAGAGAGACCTGGAGAGACTTCATGAACTGATGCTGAGTGAAATGAGCAGGACCAGGAGATCAGTATATACTTCAACAACAGTACTATATGATGATCAATTCTCATGGACATAGCCATCTTCAACAATGAGAAGAAGCAAATCAGTTATAATGGAAAAGTAATGAATTGAACCAGCTACACCCAGTGAAAGAACTCAGGGAAATGAGTGTGAACCATTGCATAGAATTCCCAATCCTTCTATTTTTGTCCACTTGCATTTTTAATTTTTTTCACACGCTAATTGTACACTATTTCAAAGCCTGATTCTTTTCGTGCATCAAAATAACTGTATGGACATGTATACATATATTGTATTTAACATATTTAACATATATTGGTCTATGTGCCATCTGGGGGAGGGAATGGGGGGAAGGAGGGGAAAAAGTGGACAAAAAAGTTTCGCAATTGTCAATGCTGAAAAATTACCCATGCATATATCTTGTATATAGCTTTTTATTTAAAGCTATAATAATTAAAAAAAAAAAAAATAGAAGAACAGTATAAATATAAAAGTAATATAGTTTGAGTGTGATACACTGGAAAAATCACTGGCTTTGGGTATGAAGATCTCTGGTCAAATCCTGCTTTTGACATTGTCTATGTATGATCTTGCCGTGGGACAAGATGGTTTCTGGGATCCATGGTCCCATAACTTAAAGATCATCCATGCATTCAATGATAATAGCTCATATTTGTTCAACCTATAAAAATAATTCATCCTCCCCCCCTCACTTCACAGTTTACAAAGCACTTACTTTACAAAAACCTCATGAGATAGGTAAGAGTGTAAAATATATTCATTATACATATAGCTTAAAAAGATTCACTAACTTGCTTACTATCATAAAGCTATGCAATATGACTTGAATCCTTATCTTTTGATCCAAGTCCAGAGCTTAATTTACTATATTAACCTAAAATATGGAAAATGATCATTTGGTTTTTTTCCTCCTCTTCCTCCTCCTTCTCTTCCTCTTCCTGTTTCTCTTCCTCTTACTCCTCCTCTTTCTCCTCTTCCCAGATTAGCAACTCACCAAATGCTCTGTATTCTTTGAAAGTTGCCAGGATGCCTAATGTTCAAAGAATGGCCTAGAGTCATATACATAGATAGGACTGAAACTTAAGTTTTCTTGACTCCAGTCCCAACTTTTTAAACTATTATACTGCTTACCTTCTTTTCCTTGCCCCATGAAAATAAAATTCATTATTCAAAAATATTATTTGGGATTTCAGGCCAACACCGTAAGTATATATGCTACCTTAGAAATGTCTTCTCTTAAGAATACTGATCCACTATTATAATATTTTGACAAATATATTCAAAGCACCAATGTAATTCCAGATTGGAGTTTCTACACTCTACTATTATGATTTCATAACACCTCCACCTCACTTATTAAAATTACTATAAGCATTTAAAAGCATTATTAAATTGGAAAAAGTCCTCAATTTTATTATGGTACATTATAAGAATTTCATGATACCCTGAGATAGAGTGAGAAAGTAGATTTTAAAACTGGGACTAGAGATTAAGAATCAATACTGGGTAAAAATCTTATTTCAAGAGTTGGAAAATGAAATGATGAAAGTTCCTAATTATCAGATTAGTAATTACTAGCATTTATTCTTCAGTCATTTCATGATTTCTTTCCATTTTTTTTTTAAGCAAAGATGCTGTAGTTGTTTGCCATTTTCTTCTTTTCTAGCTCATTTTATAAATTAGGAAATTGAGGCAAAAAGGATTAATTGACTTGCTTAGAGTTGCACAGCTAATAAGTAGTTTGGGCCAGATTTGAACTCCAGGAGATGAATCTTCTTGACTCCAGGCTCAGAGCTCTATCACTATCACAGCTGTCTGAATTACTAGCTAGATTTCTATAAAAAATTCCAGAGAATCACCTATATGTGAAAATCAAGATCAATGTTGATCCTACATCTTCTGATAAAACCTTGTGAAACAAAACAGTTACAGATGCAGCCTTCAAAAACAGAGTTCTGGCACCAGCAATGAAACATTGTGCAATGACTAGAACCTTTCATGATCTTTGACAGCTAATGTTATTAAATGTTAAAAGCTTCAGAGCCAATGAATTACAGGGGCTTCATGTATAGCTTAATTCTGTTGCTTTTTTGTTGGCTCTTAGCTAAGTATCTCAGCAAAGAGTGAGTCTAGACTAAGAGGCAATATTAAAAACAAAAGGTTAGAGATCATCATGGGACATTAATTATGCAAAAGAAGGCAAACTGAATTTAATCAGAAGCAGCAGACACAATGAAAGAAGGATTTTCTCTTTTTGACAGAGGCGGTTAGGAAAACATTTATGGTAATGCCACAGCATCTGCTGATTACAGTCAAAGCTGCAGGACAGAGGTGTAAAATCAGTGAACCATCCTGACAGCCTGTGGTTACTCAAGTCCCATTCTAACAATAATTCCCTATGAAATTCACCCAAACCTGAAAAATAGTCAAAATGCTTAAAAAGAAAAATAATTTAATTTGTATTTAATTTAGCAATTATGAAGGATAGTTATTTCAGTTTTTCCTCTAAAATGGATACCTGATGTTTCAATATTAGAAACTGAAACATTATATATAAACCATTATTTATCTTGAAGATTTCACAATTACATTTTTCTAATCCATTTAGAATGCTTTATAATCTACCTGGTTTCCTGTTTAGAAGATATCTTTTATAAGTAGTTGTGTATGTGTGTTTTTTTAATGTCTTTAAAATAAATGAATGAGAGGTACTGTAATATGGTAGAAAGGACAATCAATCAGGAATCCAGACATTGGATTTTCATTTAAATTAAGCCACTAACTAGCTGTGTACTCGTAGGCAAATTATTTAACTTTTTAAGGTCCCATTCACTACATTTGTAAAATGGGGAGTTGGAGCAAAATGAACTCAAAGGTTCCTCTTGCTATAAAATAGAATGGTTTTTTCTGAGTTTAACTTCTTTGACATTTCTGGAATCTGAATAAAACATCAATTAAATCATTACCAGGGAAAATGTTCTATCCATGTGTCATAGAGAATGATCATTTGAATAATTAATAAGATAATTGTGAGTTTCTCTAAACAATGATACTATAAGTCAAGGTGACATTAAACAATTGTCTATTCACTGAAGGACTTCCAGAATTACTACTTGTACATTATAATCCTTAAAAAGGAAAATTGAAGAAGAGAATGTAGTCCTACTGCTACTAGTGGAAAACACATTCAAATACCAATTATTCCAGTGGGAGTCTGTGTGGTCAAATGCAGGTTGGTGTCTGAATGGCAAAAAATCCCAGAGAACAAAAGGCTGTACTGTAGTCCTCAGAGGTTAATATTTCCAAAAGTAAATATCTCCTACTTTATCCCAAAATCATCATCAAAGATTTTCTGTGTCAAGATGCTTTGGAATTTTAACTAAATATTATTCATAACATGAGAGATTAAAAGAAGGAAATAAAAAACAACATTCTATATAGCACCTGCAATTTAAAAACCTGGATTTCTTTAGTTTCTTATTCAATTTCTTATCCTTAATATTATATAGGATGATTCAAGACTTCTAATTATATATATATACATATATATATATATATATATAATTTATTGATAGTGAAAATATGGGAATTAAAAATTGGTGAATATTAAGAATTGAAAAAATTAAAACAATTATAAGCTGAGAAACTGAAATATCATCAACAAGAAGTATTTACTAATCTTAAATGTGCATAGCATTATGTTAAATGCTTAAAAAATAAAGGCACACAGTTGGAAAAGATCCTAGTTGCTATCTAGCCTAACCTTATCCCAAGTAGCTATAATTAAATTAATTCTGTCAGGGCGTTATTATATTTCTCCTTGAAAACTTGTAATGACAAGAAACTCATTACTTTAAAAGTCAATACATTATAGTTTTGGGCAATTCTAAATATTAGAAAAGTCAGTTTTCCAAAAAAGAGAAAAACTCTTCCTATACCCAAGTCTTGAATCCTAGGTTTTATTCCAGGGAATTATAAATAATTCAATCTAATCCTTTTTCCAAATGACAGTTCTTCAAATATTTTTAGACAAATATTATGTTTCATTCTCCCCTACGATTCTTATTTTCTCTAGGATAAAAGTTTAGAAAGAAGATAGATACTTGCTTTACAGAGGCTATATTATAAAAGCTATCAATAATGAGATTAATGCACAATGACCAGAGACAATAGGTAAGCTACATATGCAGAAGACAAATCAATCTCCAAAATATTTTCCAGTTTTTTATAATTATCTGATCTAATATTGCTTGAAAGGGAGACAATGACAACTTATAGATCTTTTTACACAAAAATTCAATACAATGATAAATGTTGTATCATACACAATAAGTTACTATGTAGATATAAGTTAAGAGTGCAGAACTGAAAGAAAACAAATGAAAACTGGGATTGTAAATGGAAAGAGAGCAGAATTTGGAGTTCAAGGGATTGAATTTGACTTTGGCCCTACTTACTGTGTAACTGAAAAAGTTCAGTATCATTGGGTCTGAATTTCCTCACATGTATTTTTTTAGTGAGTTTGGTGAGATTATCTCTAATATTCTTTCCATTTCACAGCCTTATGATCCTATTCTTGACCCTAGTCTGATCTGTGACTCTGCCACTGACTAGCTGAATGCCCTTCCTAAAATTAACTTGTCTTTCAATTCATTCTCTTTTATTTCTTAGGGGGTTGGGGATTTCAAGAGCTGATTTAACTAAAGAGGTCTTAGCAAGAGGTGAGATCACTCCTAAAATATTGCTAACAATAAAGAACCCTTTGTAGGATATAGTGACTGAAAAGGTGAAGTATATTAGCTTAATATTAGTTCAAGAAATGCAGAAAGAACACAAAAGAAAATAGTCTAGATAAATGAAAAATTATTTGGGTGGTATTCTTGGTGGAATGAGGATGGACTTTAAAGCCTTGCCTAAGAATTTGAAATGGAATACACTGAACAATAAACAAGTGACCTAGTAGAAAGTATGACAGAGAGCAGATGGTTACTAATAAAGAATTAGATAAGAGTAGACAGTTAGATGTTCACAGAGTACACAGAACAGTTCTGAATTAATTATAATTCTTTACACTAGATAGAAGGAAAGAATATTAGATAGTAATAAGAGTTACTGCCTTGGTTTCAGATGGAAAAAGACAAATTCATGAGAAAGTCAGAAAATAGCAGAAACTTGTGAAAGACCTGAACTATAAGGAAAGCCTACTTGTGCAGCAAATCATTCTTTGCAATCAGAGAATAGATTTTCCATCTGTACAATTTGGAACATAGATCCACTCACTTAATAATTAAGAATACCGAATTCTCTCCTGTTTCCACTGATTATTAATTTATCTTGAAATTATTTTAATTTTGCTTTTAATTTTATTTCCCTATTTTTTTTTATGCCTTCTTAAAGAATTTAAGCTCCAGTTTGTCTTTGGGTCCATATTAAATATGTACTTTGTAAATATTTGAAGAATTGAATTAAAAGATACAAAAAAAAAAAAAAAAAACCCAAAAACGTAAGAATAGCCCTCAAGGAATTATTTTTTTTCCTACCAGAAGACAGAAAAGATAGAAATAAATTAAGAAAAAAAGTAATTTGAGGTCAAAGATAATCCAGGGGAGGAATATATTAACATGGGCCAATAAGTTACCAAGCAAATTTTGCAAAGGTTGGAGGAGAGACACTAGCAGAGAGAAGGATCAAAAAGGGTTTTGTGGAGGACGTAGCACTGAGATAAGCTTTGAAAGAGAGGGGCTTCAAGAGGCTGAGATGAAAAGGAAATACAATCTAAAAGTGGGGAAAAGTTTGTACAAATGTTGCGGGCATAGCTCCTTTAGGATTCCTTGTCTGATCTACCTTTGGGACAAGATATTCCTAAGGGAAAAGATCTTTATCTGATCCAGTTTGGGTACAGCCCCCAATTGGTTTGGGTTTTCAGGCTCCTTTGATACAAGATCTAGTCAAAACTAGTTTGGGCTGTACCCAGCCCCCCCCACCGGATCTGAGCTGGCTTGGATAAAGCCCTCCAAAAATCTGGCCTTCAAGGAATTAACCTGAGCTCCGCCCATTATTTCTTCAAGCAGATAAAAAGAGCAAAGCAAAAAAATCTTTGGGCTCAGAGATTTGAAAGATGCCAGCTAAGATGCTTGCATCAGAGATTCTCTGTCCCCGCCGCTTTCAGCGTGTATCTTCCTCTATCTAATGCCTTTTACTAACCTAACTTAACCTTGCTTCCAAACCTGGCAATAAACATCTTTTTACCCATCTAGGTTTTCGGCCTGTAAATTCACTTACAGGGGACTCTCACCGCCACTAGACCTGATTTAACTTTGTATCCTTGCACTGAATCCTAAGGGGGTTGCAGGGGAGCTCCATGTGACTCCCTGTACCCTGAATCCTGTCATTAGACCTCACTTAATCCTATTGAGGTATATACCTCCTCGTTAGGTATTTATCTCATGATTTGGTTCAAGTTACCTCATTATTTTGAGGTTCCCTATTACCTCATCACAAAGGCAAGGAGACAAAAAATGGTATGCTATAGAAAGCAATAAATGTTTACTAAAAGCTTATATGTGCCAGGCACTGTAAGGGTTAGGAACATAAATACAATTATCTTCAAAGAACTCAAATTTTAATAGTGGAATATAGCACATGGGGATAGCTAAAAGGGGGAAAAGTATTCATAGGCTTCATTAAAAAGTCTGTGGAGTCAGAAACACAGTTGAGGATGGAATGAAGCTTGATGCTTGACTGGTTTATAGTCTTATCCTCAAATATGTGCATGAGGAATATAAACCAGACTAGTTTGGCAAGACTGAAGAATTGTTTGGGGAAATCTAATATATAATTGGGCTAAAAAGATAGGAAAGAATTAAATTTATAAGAGTTTTAAATGCCAAACTAAAAAGTTTGCATCATTTCCTAAAGGCAGTAAGGACCCAGTAGAGCATTTTGAGCTGTGAAGAAGATGGAATGATAAGAAAAGATTTAAGGAGAGACATTTTTGCAGAAGTCTAAGTGAGAGGTGATAAGGGTCTGAATTAAAGTAGTGGCTACAATGGTAGATAGAAGTGAAAGATTTTGTGGAGATAGAATCAACATGACTTGAAATTTATTAAGAATTACAGAGTGAAGAAGAGTAAAGTTTTGAGGATGACAGGATGGAAACTTGAGTAGCTATAAGAATGGGGTGTCCTTGATTAAAAGAAGAACATTAGGAATAGGGAAAAGCTTTTGGGAAAGATAAAGACTTCTATTTTGGACACACTGATTTTGTGATGCTTATGGGACATCAATAGAACATGGTGAATAAAGCAATTGATACAGAACTAGAACTCAGAAGAAAAACAAAAACTGGATATATAAATCTGGCAGTCATCTGAATAGAAATGATAAGTGAACCCTTGTAACATATCCCATGAGATAATCAAGTGAGAGAATATAGAAATGAAGAAGAGGGTCTAGGGAAATACCCTGAATTATAATCATAATTAAAAGGTATAACATGGATTCATCCAGCAAAGTATTTAGAAGGAAAAAGTGACTAAATTATATCTGATCAAAAGGTCAAGGATGAGGACTGAAGCAATTTCCATTTCTGCCATATTCCTTTGATAAATATTCCTTTAACAATTCAAGGATAAAATGAACAGAATATATATGAAAGCTTTTTGAAAAGAAGTAACAAAGTGATATATAACCTACAGAACATCTACTACTGCAAGGGAAAAGGAGGAAAAGCCTTTAGTGAGGAAGTTTAAAACTGCAGTGTTTTTTTTTTATGTAGAAAGAGTACAGCTCTTTATTTCTTACAGTCAGACTGACAAAAAAAATTGTTCTCTTCAAGATGTAGTGGTGCGCATACAAATATACAGATACATACAAGTAGTCAAGCAGATATCAGTGGCAACGCCAGAAATCCACCTATAAGTGAAGAAAACTGGCTTTCTACACTCAAGTCTTCTTTCTTGTCCCTCCTTTATTGAGCTCTCTGGTATTCAGTGGGCCTCCTTTCCCATTAGCTTGCATACAGTGTAGCATTTTATTCCCTTATATTGTAAAAACATTTTTAAACATTCATCTTTAAGACTGTGCTCTAGCTTCTCTCCCTTCTTCTCTCCTCACTCTCAAGCCCTCATTAAGAAATCGGGCAATTTGATATAGATTATACAAGTGTATATTAATAAGAAAGAAAACATAGACTAACCTCCACCCACTCATCCAAAAAACACCCTCAAGAAAAATAAGGAAAAATTTTTTAAAGTATGCTTCAATTGATATTCAGACTCCATCAATTTCGTTATCTGAGTAGAGATAGCACTTTCCATCACAACTCCGTCAGTTGTCTTGGGTCACTGCACTGTATTGCTGTTATTGAAAGCTGATCATCTTACAGCATTTGACTTGCATATATTTTGTATATAACTTTTGATGTATACATTATCTCTTCCTATAGAATATGAACTTCCCCAAAACAAAAATTATTTCATTTTTGCCTATGTATCCTCCTGTCTAGAATAGTATCTGGTTCTAATAAATATCTGTTGAATGATTGACTTACAATCCAATACTCACTCCTCACTCCACTCAGCTATACTTTGCCTAGGTCATATAATTTCTTAGACTAATAGCTCATAAAAAGAAGAGGCTTAATATATTTGCAAAATTTTAACAATTGCTTTCTATTATTCTTCACAGGAAATGTTTAGTATTTAGTCTTTCTCATATGCTAAATAGACTTTTTGTGGGCTAAGTTTCAGTAAATTTATCATATTATTCCTATGGTAAAAACTCATAGTGAGTTTCAAACTGGTTTATAATTGAACTGAATTTTTTGGGAAAATTGATTGCTATATTTGTCAAAGTCTCTAAGAAATGAACAGATAGGCTTTCTGTAAGTTTTTTTTTTGAGCTGAGGTGTAGTTATTTCAAGATTTATATGAAAAAATGTAAAATCTCAAGAATATAACATCATTAAGAATGGACTAGTATTTGTGTGCTAATAAGTAAATTAGATGAAGTAGAAAAACTACCCCCATTTCCCATCTATCCAAAATTCCAGAGGCTTCTAATAGAAGAAAACTTTTGCTCATTCAGAGGAGGAATGGAACAGGAAAAAAAAAAAAAAAAAAAGTTTATCTTTGTACCTTGTACAAAGAATTCGAATTTTGGTTGCCTCTTCAATTTTTTTTGCTGTCACTCAGCAGATATCTCGTTGCTAATTCCAAATATTAAGAATTTGCTATATACAAGATATCAGGAATATACAGATGAAAAAGGTAGTACTGAGCTAATGGCCTGTGCCCACCCCCACCTCCAATCCTGAAGCCTCTTAGATTTTTTTTTTCTATTTCTTATTTCATAAATCCACATGTATTACAGTTATACCAGTGTATATATCATTTTTTCATCTACTAAATTGTAAGTTTGGTGAACATAGAGGATCAACTTTTTTTTCCCCTGTATTCAGTAGGATAGCGCCTTTCACATGATAGATATTAAATGTTTGTTAAGTGAATGAATTCAAATAAAAGCTGAAAAAAACTTATCTATAGTCCCTCATTTGAGGGCATTTAGCAAATGAATAGAAGTTTAAAATAAGAAAATGCAATATGCAACCTTAACAATGTCACATTACTGTAGGTTTGTAGTGTTTCATATTAATAAAGTTATAATTTTTGTAGCTGTTACTTAAGACACATTTGTCTACATTAAATACATGCTTCAGCAAAATTCTACATAAAATTAATCTGATATTTAAGTCGGTGTCTTGCTCAGATTTTTTAAAAGTATACATGAATGAAAATAACAGAGATAGGCAAAAGGGAGAGGAAAAGCAAAAAAAAAAAAAGAAATATGAAGGAAAAGAAAATTCATTAGCTTAAGGATATTTTCAATTTAGGAGGTCCATTTTTAAAAAATATTCAAGTACATAATTTATGTGCAGATAGTTGATTGAAGGTATTTAAGCTGTCATGTGTAAGCTAATTGCCTTTATGTGTAACACAAACTGAAGGGTGCAGTTCATTGATCTTTTATAAATATTAGTAAAAATAATCCTGCAAAGCTTGTGCCATGTACCTGTAACCACTAATACTCCACTGAAATGAAGAAAAATTAAAAGGGATTTGTAACTGCAAAGTCTGGGATTTGAAATTTAGAATTTCTCTACCAATGATTCTGTACTTCTTTCACTCCAAATACATATGTAAACCTTATATGCATTTGATAACTATGGGTTACAATCTTTCTCTGCCTTATTTCATGGATAATTCTAGCATTAAATCTATGAACTTTGTTGAGTTTTAGGTAAATCCTTTATTAATAAAGAGTCATTTTTTTTTTTGCATGTGATTTCTGTTTCACCTTTTTGGCCCTTTCTTTATAAGGCTTTTATACTTGTTTATAGATTAATTTTGTGCATGCAGAAAAAGAGAACTAGCATTTATGTAGCACCAACTATATACATCAGGCATTACACTAAGAGTTTTATAAATATCTCATTCAGTTCTCACAACAATCCTGCAAGGTAGATGCTGTTAATATCTTCATTTTACAGTTGAGGAAAACGAGGCAAATAGTGGATAAAAGACTTTCCTATGGTAATGCAGGTATTATAATTCCTGGACTCAAATTTGAACTCAGGCTTAGCTTTAGGCTTAGCATTCTATAATGCTACTTTAGGCTTAGCATTCTATAAACTGCTAGCTTACCTAGCTAGCTTACATAAAGGAAACCTATAAAGCAATAAATAAATAAAAAATCATGTATAATCTGACAACCATAAAATAAAATTTCTCCTAATTAAGTAATTAAATTTTCTGCAGAAGGTTATTAAATCTGTTCTCAAAATAAGTCCCCTCACTCCATTACAGATCTCTGTTTTGAAGAGCACCTACTCTTCTCTTTTTTTACATTGTTTTCAGTTAAGATAATAATTTTGAGGGAGTCGCTGAAAAAAAAGACAAGTAAGCAAATAAGTTATCTTTATTTGCTTCTTGTTTTTAAAACAGTCACTCAGAATGAGATTCTACTCAGCAGCAAGAGCCAATCAGGGGGAACACTTTACAGAGATATTTTATAAAATACATAATGTAGTAAATAATCTTTTATACACACATAATGTGTGTATATATAATTGCTAAGATGTACCTTTATTTTTTATTGAGAAATATAAGAGTGAGAAATATTCAGCCAATCAATCACTAACTACTTATTAAGCATTATGTACTAACACCTATGTAAGGCCCTGATGATAAAAGACAAAACAAAACAATCTATGCCCTTAAGGAGCTGTCTTGCTATAGACAACATACACAAAAATAAGTACATGCAAAATATACACATGAACTGGGTATATAAAACAAAAACTGTCTTTCAACTTTAAGAAGTTTACATTTTATTAGAAAAAATAACATGTAAACATAGACACAAACCTCTTTCTAGTTATTGTTCTCTCTTTTATACAAGGTAATTTATTGGGAATGTATAAAGAAATAATAGCAAATGAAAGGATCAGGAAAAGACAAATGAAGAAGGTGGTTCTTTAGCTGAGATCTGAAGGAAGTTGGGTATTCTATGAAGTAAGGTGTGAGGAAAATTCCAAGTGCATACTAATTGTGCAAAGACATAGAGAGAGGTGGGAGGATGTTATGTGTAAGAGAGAGCAAATAGGCCAATTTGGCTGAACCTGTGTATGAAAAGGGGATGAATGTGTAATAAGTCTGGTAAGGTCATTGTTATTTGTCTTTCCTTCTCCATAACGACCTAGATAACAGGAAAGTAATGTGATGTTCTGTGTCTCTAAATTGTAATTGTTCTCTGGGAGCAGCCTTCCTTTCAGTTCAGTTCAATAGTCCCAAAATGCAGCCAGGAGTTAAAGTCCAGATCCTCTATTGTGTCCTTCAAAATCCTGAATCTTTTCCTGAGGCCAGGTTGGCTTTAGTAGAGGCCTATCTCTCTCCTTGGTTCCCCGATTAGCTCTTGTCAGAATGTCACCAGCCAGCTTCACTCTCCAGCTCCCTCTGAATCCAAAGCCTCCAGCCAGCATGAAGATAGATGTGGGAATGAATCAGACTCTGCCTCCAAGAGTGTAGTAGGATTGTGGGTTTCCCAGAAGTCAATCCTAGATGTGAATCTCCCGGAAGTCCATGAGCAGGCTTTTCCTTTAGACTTGTAAATATGCTGGACATGCGAATCCACTGAATCCTGGCTCTCTGAATCTCCCCTGAAGTTCTCCTGGGAAGTCCTCTCCTTGACTCAATCCAGACTAACTCTCCCCACTGAATCTTGGCTCCTTATATCCTCTCAGAGAATGGGCTTGTGGGTACTCCCTGGGCTTGTGGGAGCTCCTTAAAGGACCAAAGAGCGAACTCCTTTAAAGGCGTAAACTTCTTTAAAGGTTTGAACTCCTTTAAAGGTGTGAATTAAGTGCATAAGTACCTTATAAGAATCCTAACAAAGTAATGCTACTAATTGCAAGAAAATTGGATTAACTTGAGGGAGGGCTGTATAAAGTAACTAACTTCCCTATCTTCTCCAGAGCCATCTGGATTCAGTGGCTCAAGACAATTGGAGATGGCTCTAGATGCAGTGGGAGAACTTGGCCTTTTAAAGCTAAGGTCTTTAACAGATCTCAGTTTGACTGATTCACCTATTCATGATCAGAACTAGTAAGAAATGAGGTAAAGAATGGCTTCCTTTATCTAGTCAAAAAAAAAAAAAAAATCTGGGAGGGAATTTTTGGATTTTTGACCAAAACAGAAACAATTATTATTTACACTCACTCTGAACCCTAAGAGTTCAAACAATTAGGATTGGGCTGCAACCTATTTGTTGGTCAATCAATGAGAACCAAAGAGCCTGGGGCAGGATGATGAAATGCTTTAAAAAGGCAATTGTTAACCAAGATGGCTCCCTGAACTGGAATAAGACAAAAAGCAGGAAAATGTATACTGGTCAAAGTTCTTCATAAAGTTATGGAGGATATCCTGCTCAAAGACCTTATAGGTCCCTGGAAGACATTAAATCAAGACTGGGTGTATGAAGATTTTGCCTGGAAGGAGAAAAGTTATGATAGAGTGCCTAGGAAAGATGGTTCAAGACTGTTAGCAAATATTCATCTTAGTTATACTGTCTTCCTAACAAACCATAATTTTTATTAAATCCTTATTATATCAGTCGGTCAGTCAATCTGGAGAAAAAAAAAAACAACTACTATTTTGAACACTTGCAGCTTTGCTTTCTGGAGACTAAATGGCAGAACGACTTAAAAAAAAAAGACTCGCTGTTGATGGTGAGGATCTTCAGAAGATCCTATTTAGTGTTGAGATTGTACAGACCTCAATAATGTAGGACCTTCTAAATGAAATCTAAAAAAATAAATTGATGTGAAAATTCACAGAGAAAAGAAAAAGAGAAAAGATCACCCATACCTTTTTAGAAAATAGAATTGTGTAACAGGAAAACTAGGTGTGTTGGGATAATACATGGGCACTGAAAAAACTGTATTGGGATCCAGGAAAGACTAAAGGAAATAAAGACCTTCACTGCACAAAATAGACCCTCTTTAACATGTATGAGAATTGCCCAAGATGAGTTACCTATAGTGATATGGTATCACTAAAGTACTAAAGAAAATATAAAACTAAAATTATAAGAAAATATGTAGAGAAATTCCCATCGCATATATATTTCAATATTGATATAAGAAATAAATTATGCACTTGGATGCCCAAATTTCAATTTAATATGGTCATTGAATTTAAGTATAGTTTCCTAATGATAATAAAAATATCAGCTAATGACTTCCTTGTTCCTAGTACTTAAGTAAGGGGAAAAAAAGTTTAAAAAATGCCATTGCTTCAGAAAGACACAAAGTTATTCAGTCATATGAAACATCTGCTCCTGAAATTAGGATTTCTTAATTATTGAGAGGGCACTGTAACATAAATATTCACAGGTTCAAAAGAGAGGTGCCAAATAGGTTATCAAGAAAAAAATATGAAACCACCTGGAGAACAAAATCCATCTGTCTGACTGAATTTAGTTGAAAATATTTTCTAGCCCTGTTAGTAAAACTCTCATGTAAAATTTATTTGATTGAATAATTTACTAAGAGTATTTCCATAAGCATCATAAAGGACTAAGCTGATTAAAAAAAAATGAATATACTAGACATCTTTCCAACTTTCAAGCCAATTCTATGTTTTTCTAATTAATATAACTAACAAATTAGTTTTAGATTTTATGTATATCCTGAACCAGTTTTCAGAAGAAAATTCTTATAGACTTGATGAGTCATATTTTTCTAAAGAAATTCCTCATGAGGAAATTAAATAGATGTTTTTTTTTTGTTTTTTTTTTTCCCTCTAGTTATCCAAGTAACAGTGTACTCTTAATTTTGTGTGTTATTTTGGCTACTAGAGATTTAAAAAAAAAAAAAAAAAGATCTCTACTTCTTTAGAGGAGATAGAGCAATGCAGCTCACAACTAACTTATTCTAAAATGACACTGCATAGCATTCTTTGTGATAAGCACATTTAATACTTGTTTTTCCTCTCACACTGTCTTCCTGATCCTATATGGAACTTAACTGGTTTCAGACACATATCTCTTTGGTTTTTATCTCTGAATTGATTAACAAGAATCTTTTGGCTTAATGGAACTGGGGATTGTAATATGAGAAAGAAAATACCTTGTTCTTTCTTAAAACAAGTTCAATATGGAACTCAAAAGTCACAATAATTCATACCTATATTCCTAATTCACCCTAAAATCTACTTATAGAGCTTTCTCTTCTTTAAGGATATATCTCAAGCTTTGTTTAAAAATGATTTCCATATCATTTATTTGTATTCAGATTGCATCAAAGGAGAAAAAAATGTCTGCTAAAAATTAAAATGATACTTTAAATTAATACTCATTTTTCCCTAAAAATCTCAGTACTCTTTATGGGTTGTTTTTGGTTGAATTGTGTTCAAAGAAATACCAGATGGTTATTAATGGTACAATATTGGACAGAATATAAAATTTAGGCAGTCTAAAAACCTGTCACTTGATACAATTACCATTTGAGAACATGAGGAGTTATTTCTTGTAGACAGTGACACGTTCCCTTATGTCACAGTTATTCTTCTTTTACAAAAGCTGTTACTGTGATAGGGAGGACAAATGCCTGCCATATATTACTATGCAGCCCATTACAATGGGTTCATTCATATTTATAATACAATCTGTGATGTTGATGCAATCACTTTAGACCTCACTGTTATTTCAAACAAATCCATAACTGAGAAAAAGGCAGGATGATGACAGGAGTTAATGTGGGTTTTACTCTATTTACAATTGCTTTCTAATCTACTAAATAGCTGTGAAAATTGATGCACTCTTAGAAGTGCTTTTATACACTACTAGAGATAAAAGGCTGTTGTGTTATAGTAATTTCAATGTTAAATTGAATTTTCTAGAATGTTTCTTGTTTACATGATAAGGTCTATTTCTGAATTACTAAAACTTTTAATTTAAGGAATAGTGTCATTTTATTAATTGAGAGTTATTTAGATATGGATTCTTAAAGTTTGAAGAAATTTTACATTCATTGTTGCTTCTAGAAAGAAATATCAATATTTTAATTAAAATTTTAATGCTGTTTTATAGGCATCTTAATAACTGAAAACATTCATGATATATTTCACCTGATTTATTCAACATATTTTGATGTGTAAAGTTGGGGTTCAATAAAAAAAAGGTATTTAAGTAACATTTATATAGTGATTTAAAATTTGCAAAGAACTTTTTTTTACAACTCTGTGAGATAGGTTAAGTGCAAGCCTTATCCCTATTCTATTTTATAAATGAAAAAAACAAACAACTAAGGATCAGAAAAGTTAAATAACTTGCCCAGAGTTTTCCAGATAAGAACATCGTCCCTCTGCTTTTAAATCTTTTTTTGCTTGAAAGTGAGTTGATGAATATATATCAATTAATAATTCACATTTATTATAGATATATGCAAATAATATATGCTTAAATGTGACTGACTGGGATGAAATCTATGAAATATAGGATTAGAACTATGATATTAAAATATTACTGAATCACAGTAAGTAATAAGTTTATTTATGTAACAAAATAATGACAGATGTTTGCATAGTGCCTTAAAATTTTCAAAGAGCTCAACATATATTATCTCATCTCAGCTTTAAGTAGGTAGATACTATGGGCATCATTATCCTAGCTGTATAGATAAGAAAACTGAGGCTCATAAAGTTTACAGTAAGTGACCAGCCTGTAGTCATATAACAGATAACAATGATCCCAGACCTTCTTGACTACCTTCATCTACTATGCCATACAACTTCTCATGTTAAGAACAATAAGTGATGCTATTTCGAGTCAAGCAAATCTTCTTATAAGGTCCATATTCTATTTTCACAGAAGAAATATGTTGAGGAAGACTATGGTAGTTATCCTCCATGATATGACCCTCAAATGTACACCATGAAGACAGGGATCATGTTTTATATTTGTTTTGTATTTTAGCACTGTGTTGGGCACAAGGCAGATTAATAAGACAAATATTTATTAATTTATTGTAGAAGTCTTATTAGTTACTTTTATATGCAAATGAAAAAATGTACAAAAAAATTTTAACATCACCTTTATTTTCTAATACATCCCTCCCTCTCTCCAGAGATCCATTCTTTTGAAGCAAAGGACATAAAAAATTGGAATGAGAAGAGGTAAGCAGTTCAAATAAAAAAAAATTAACCAACATATCAACTAAGTTTGACAATATATAGTTCCATATTCATGGTTTTCTGCTTCTTCACAGAAGGGAAGATAATCAGTATTCTTGAAATATTCTCTCAATTATACATACATATATACATATACATATGTTACACATGTATATATGTATATATGTATGTATATAATCTTTAAAGCAGTTCCTCTAAACCTCAATGAAAACAAAAAACAAAAAAAAAAAAAACCCTAAAAATCTTTAAGATGAATTTTCTCCAACATTTGTCACTACTGAGGCATTTAAAAAAAAATCTCAGGAGAGATGGTGAGGAAGACAATAATGATAACAAGAAAAATACTATCTGTAATATTCTTCTCTAAAATATAGTGTTCTCTGGGAGCAGTTTCTTGGGGGGCTTCTAGAGGCAGCCTTCCTTTCAGTTCTCTGTAATCACCCCAAATGCAGCCAAGTATTAAAGTCAAAATCCTTCATTGTGTCCTCCCCACCCCACTTGTTTACTGCTGGAACTCTGTCTTCCCCAAAATCAGCTGGAGTCAGGATCACTAAATGTCTTTATTCTTGATCTTTTACAGTCAAGGTCAGGGGGTTAAGGCCTAGCTACCTCACACACACCTTCCTCCCTCAAAAGCCAGGAGAGACTAACTCAGCTTCTGAGTCTCACTTCCTCTCCCTCCTTCTACTCCTCCCACACATGTCACTTCCCCCTCTTTGTCCCACCAATCAAGTCAGCACAGAACAGTGGGAAGGGTCAACCTTCAAACAAGTTAATAGGGAACTGTCCAATTGGCAATTAATCTCACGTGCTTCATTATCCAAGTGCATTGCTCAGTTCTAGCCCTTTACAGTTTACATTTACTTTGAATTTGTCTGTGTATATATTGAACTCCATCTTCCCCACACAGGCAGGAATTGACACCTTTGTATCTCAATTACCTAACAATGAGTGCCTGATACAGAGTAGATGCTTAACAACTACTTATTAAATTAAATGGAATTTGGAAAGTTAAAATTATTCTGATTGAGTTCATCACTAATAAGTGCTATTTAATTTCAACTAAGTCTAGTAGTTAACATTCCCCTTCTACATCTGAACCCCAACATATGCTTCCCAAGTCTAAATTTGTTTTCTTGTAATTTCCATTCCTTGCTCCTAATTCTTCTTTCTGGGATGAAGAGGAAAAAATGGAAAATTTCTTTCACACAACAGTTTAGTCGGCAGTAAGCAGTCAAGGATTTGAATTCCATTCTCTGACACTCACTTCAGATTTTTTTCTATTAGACTGCACTTTTTCCCTTTTAATTTCCTGCAGGGTAGACCTGCTGACCTCATCACTATCTCCAGCAACTTTTGAAAGCTCCATCAACTTTAAAACTCACACACCTCAGTACCCCTCAGCCCTGACTCTCCTCCTTTTCTGCCACAGAATGAAGGAATTGAACAGAGATCCTCACAGATATCCATTTAAGGAAGGGACCAGTTCAACTGTCTCATCATTTTTCTTCCTTTCTCCTACTCCTAGCCACAGATCTTCCCTTTATCCCTCTTTTAGCTTCTTTTCATGTTTTGTCTTCCCTTTATAATTGTGACCTCCTTTATCCTTGAGGATAAAGGAAAATCTTTTACCTTTCTTTATAGCTCAGTCTTAGCACAGTGCCTGGCATGCAGTAAGTACTTATTAAATGTTTATTAACTATGTACTTGAAAACAGTTATCATAGACCTTCTGAGGTTTTTCTTCTCTAGTTTATCATCTTCATTTCCCTCAAACAATCTTCATATAGCATGAACTCTAAGTCCAATTTATTTTGCTTTTTGTTCACCAAGTCATCATTTTAAACTTAATTCTAATGCCTTCTCTTGATTGAAAAATGTGTACTTTATCCTGTATATAGCTTGTTTGTGTATTGTTATTTGCATGTTATCTGCCTTATTATATTGTAAACTAGATAGGCTGTATTCTACCTTTTTTTTTTTTTTTTTTTTTTTTTTTTGCATTCCTAGCACATAGGTACTTAATAGTTAGTTAAAGACTAACAAAGGAAGTCAATTATTTTTTAAAAAGAAAATGACTTTCTAAAATGGTCAGGCCTAGGATAAATAAACTAAAATCTGAGAAACCCTGGGTAAGAACTGATGTCATTTCACTTCTCTGGTCTGAATTTCCTTACATGTAAAGTTAGGAGACCTGGACCAGAAAGATATAATAATTAAAAGTCTAAATTTGGAACTATGCTCAAAAAGTTGTCAAACTGTGTATACCTTTGACTCAGTAATGTTTCTACTGGGCTTATATCCCAAAGAGATCTTAAAGGAGGGAAAGGGACCCATATGTGCAAAAATGTTTGTTGGCAGCCTTTTTTGTAGTGGCAAGAAACTGGAAACTGAAGGGATGCCTGTAATATTCTCTTCATTCAGTTTCCTTGAGGGTCTCTGGAGCAGCCTTCTTTTCAGTTCAGTAATCACCATGAGAGGCCTGGTTAGCTTATTTAGAGGCCTTCCAGAGTCTTGGTTTCAGTTGAGGAAGTTCAGGAGGCCAGCCACTAGAAGCCTGACTGAAGATGGAATTGAATTGTCCAAGGGCTTGTGCTTCAGCCTCCAGTCTGCTTGTCTTTTCTAGCTCTCTGTGTATCTGGCTCTGAATCAACCTAGTTGAGGCTCCTAGCTTATATGCTCTACACTGAGTATAAACCAATCATAATATCACTAGGAAACCATTATTTGTTGTAAGATTAAATCAATCATACTGAATTTAGAGAACTATTAAACATCATGCTAAACTAGATAACCATTGTATCATCAATTCCACTTAGTTATTAACTTGTAAGAATCCTTTGTTTCAAGTTCAGAGTTCTGGCCCATAACAGATGCCTATCAATTGAAGAATGATTGAATAAATAATGACATATGAATGTTTTGGAATATTATTGTTCTGTAAGAAACGACCAGCAGGATGATTTCAGAGAGACCTGGAGAGACTTCCATGAACTAAGTGAAATCAGCAGAACCAGGAGATCATTATACATGGCAACAAGAAGATTATACCATGATCAATTCTGATGGACATGGTTCTCTTCAGCAATGAGATGATTCAAACCAGTTCCAATTGTTCAATGATGAAGAAAGCCATATACACCCAGAGAGAGGCCTGGGGGAACTGAGTATAGACCACAATATAACATTTTCACACTTTCTTTTGATATTTGTTTGCATTCTGTTTTCCTTCTCAGGTTTTTTTTTTTTCTTTCTGGATCCGATTTTTCTTGTGCAGCAAGATAACTGTTTAAATATGTATACATATATTGGATTTAACATATATTTTAACATATTTAACAGGTATTGGACTACTTGCCATCGAGGGGAGAGAGTGGAGGGAAAGAGGGAAAATTTTTAATCGAAAATTTTACAAATTGAAAAATTACCCAAAGCTAAATAATAAGCTTTAATAAAAATTTTAAAAGAATTAAAAGCCTATGATGAACTATAAATTTTACCAAGGGGTGAAATTATATGTTTTAGTACATGTATATATTTAAAGAGCTCTAAAGAAGATTTTAAAAAAATTATCTACAGATTATATAACAAATCTCTTTTTTGAGAAATAGTTTTGATTCTTAAAATTGAGACAAACATATATGTCAATATTTTAGTTTAATGCAATATAATATTAATGTTGATGTTTTCTTGAGATATTTTAATTGAATAGTACTAATAAATGTATACTAAAAATTAAAAAATTTTATTTGTTAAGATAGTAATTTATAAGGTCAAAAGTTAATCTTATTTGTCAAAAATAATATTTAGCATTTCTTTTAAAGAAGTCATTTGAACTTAGTAGCAAAGTTTCTTGTAAGCTTCTCCTTGAGAACATCTATGATTTATTTTGCAAAACTAATATTTGCATATAAAATTAGATCACCTGACTCCACGGGTCAGAAGACCTCCTTCTTCTAAGCTTCAAGTTAAAGTTTTAATGAATCTTTAAATGTTTTTGGTCTCATAACACTGAACAGCTGACAATTTCTCCCATGAGAGTAATACCTTGAGGGAAAAGCAATTAGAATATGGATTGACCAGCAATCAGAAGTCATTACTTGGTACATTAAATGTAGTATGATAAGTACCTGGTTAACTAATTTAGAATCTGGTTAATTACCTGAAATAATGCAAGACCCTCTGAATTTAAGACAATACTTTGGACGAAATTTGATGATGAAAGAAGTCCATTGAAATCATTACTTTCTAGTATCTGCAGGTAGATCACATTAGCTTTTTTGGTTGATGCAACCTCTGCCTACTAATATGGCAGAGAGAGTACACTAAAACCCAAGGTCCTCTTCACAACCAACAACAACAAACTGTAGTAAAATCTTGTCTTCTACTGTGTTCTTATAAAGCTGATTTTGTGTGTGTGTGTCCCAGGGTAAGACTTCTACATTTATCCTCTTTCATCTCAGTAGGCTCAATTCAGTTTTCTTGTTGTCAAACTTATTTTATATCCTGACCCTGTCATCCCATATGTTAGCTATCTTTCCCAGAAAACCTTCCCAGCTTCTCAGTGTGTGGTTAGAGAAATGCCATTGGGTTGAAGAATAATTGGTAAGGAGTAGGGTGAAGAAGACAGAAAAGGTGTGTGTGTGTGGGGGGGGAATAAAGGAACTTAAGAGAGAGCCTTGAATTACAATCAGAGGATTTTGTATTTGATTCAGGAGGTAATAGGGAACTACGGATGTTTATTGAGTAAGAGAGTGAGAGAGTACAGAGAAGCAGCATTGTATATCAACAATTCCCCTTATAGACTATTAAAGTGTAGAAATTATTAACATCAAGACTTAATTATTAACGTCAAGACTATGAACTTTGAAAACATTTAATTTCTGAGATTGGTATGTAAAAATCTTAACTCAACAGAAATATTAATACACTGAATGTTAAAGCTGTGAATTGATTTATTATTTTGAAAAATATTCTGAAATTAGATTAAAACTACTCAGATTATATCTGAAAGAGGTTATTTATAGAGGGGGGGAAAAGATCTATTAATTAACAGCACTTCAGAGTAGAACTATAGATAATCAGAGAATTAGTTCATAATAGGGGAAGATATATCTAACATAAGGACATCTCATTGCTAACAAGGAAATCAAATAGTATTAATTACTTTATTTTTAGTTTGATTATAGAATTAAATTTCCTCTTTAGAAAAAAAAAACTAGCCCTAAACTAAATAAGACTGAGATAGATAGTCTCTTAATCTAGAAGTTTTGTGAACAGATATAAGAAATTTTTATTATTTAGTAGCAGATAACTTAAAGGAATAAAATGATCATAAGATATAGTCTTTAAAAAAGACTTGGGTTCCCTTTCTAGCAGAAAGTGAGGTTGTTCTGAGGTTAAGTTTCCCTTTCTGACAGCTGATTAGCCAGAAGTTAAATTCCTCTTTTCAGTCTTAGTGGATAAGTTCCCTTTTCACTTGAGTTAGAATTTAACTAGAGTAATGCAATTTTCTAAGGAAAACTGGGGGGACAGATGGAAAGCAGACTACTAATTAATGACCAGAAGTTCTTCTTTGTCCAGTACACTTTCTGGTTACAAAAGGCTACACCTACACTACAAGGACTTCTGGGGTAGAATTAAAAAAGACTGGAAGAAGCTAACTAGTCAAGTGACCTATCTTATCTAATTATGTTCAAAATAAGTTTCTGTATTCTTTTATTCCTTTTTTTTTTTCTGTTATAAAGATCAGCTCTGTAAATCATTTCTTGTTTCTGACATCTGAGGAGTCAGGTGACTTGATTTTATATGCAAATGCTACTTTTGCAAATTAAGTTACAGATGTTTGATAACTTTGTCCTTAGTTTCCTTTTATTTCAGATAAGTAATTTTAACACTGCTTTCAATGAATTAAAGTTACTGACTATCTAAGATGAATTTTACTCCTAGGTATTAATGATGGTTGAATTTATAAATAGAGAAAAAAGAGTGGAAAGATGGCAGAATAGGTTAGAAAATTCTAACCTCTCCAGATTTCTTCCCTGTCTTCCCCCCAATTCACCTCAAGATGAATGTAGAGGAATGAAAAACAAATTAAGAACAAGAGTTCTCCTAGGACAAATTGAAGACTCAAACAAAGAAAGACCCCAGGCCAGAAGTTTAACCCATAAATATAAACACTTTCACAGATTCATAGAAATAACAAGCAGAGAGTCTTGGGGCTAGCTGGGTTCAGAAATAGTATCCACCTCAATCACAGAACATTCTGAGTTTGGGAAGGTAAAGGGAATATCTGCTGAGAAGGAATACCAGGCCCTGGTTGCTGCTGAGACACAGCCCTGAATAAAAAGGGAGCAGTGAAGCAGAGTAGCTAGCTAGTGGCTTTTGGTACTTAAGGAGAGTGAAATTGTTGATTTTAGGTTCCAAGACAGAGGGGAGAACTGAAATGAAGCCAAAGTACTAGATCCCATCACCCTCTCCTCAGGACTAGAAGTGATTACATTATTAAGTTATTATTTTTAAATATATATATATATATATATATATATATATATATATATATATATATATATATATATATATATATATATATATATATATATATATATGTAGGCAAAGGAGAAAGAACCCAATTATAATAGCTTTATAATTATAGGAATAGGGAAGATCTGGGATCACCTTCAGAGGAGGATACTGAAGTTAAGAAAAAAAGCCTTCTCTGCCCCAAAGAGCAATGTTAAATGGCTATCTGCCCCAAAAGAATTTATAGAAGAACTCAAAAAAGATTTTAAAAATCAAATGAGAGAGATTGAAGAAAAACTTAAAAAGAAAAAAAAATTCAAGAAAAATAAAGTTATGAAAAGTCAGTCTAATCTTAAGAAAGGAAATAACTCTGAAAACTAGAATAGGACAGAGGAAAGTCAGTGAAGTTATGATACCAACAAATAAACAAAATAAAAAAGAATGGAAAACAAAAGAAAAACAACAGATCTGGAGAACAGAGCAAAAAGAAAAAAACAAGAAGAATTGGACTACCTGAAAATTACAACCAAAAAAAAAAAAAAAAAAAGAAAGAAAGAAAAAGAAGAGAAGCTTGACACAATAATACAAAAAATAATAATAAAAAACAATTGTCCTGATGTGACAGAATAAGAGGAGAGATTAGAAATAGAAAAAAAAAATCACCAATCACCACCTCAAAGACATACTATAAGGAAAACATGTAGAAATATAACTGTGAAATTTTTAAATCCCCAGATCAAAGAAAATTTTACAAGCAACAACAACAAAAAAAGCCAATTCAAATATGCTGGAGCTATAATTGAACTGGGTTTATTAGCAACTAAAATAAAAGACTGCAAATCTTAGAATAGTATATATCAACAATAAAAAAACAACAACAACTAGTCTTGTGGCCAAAAATATCTATCTACTAAAACTAACTATAATATTCAATGAAAAAAACTGATGTTCAATGAACTCTCAGAGTTTTAGGATTTTGTCTCAAACAAAACTGAACTTAATAGAAAATTTAATATGTAAGAGCCAACATCAAAGTCTAATTTCAAGGAACTCAATAAGGGCAAATTGTTTTGTTTTATATGTGTATATATGTAAACTATATGTGTAAGAATGACATTAGAAATTGGGCAATCCAGAAAAAAGACTGGGTAGAGCTGAGTATGAAATGACTCTAAAAAAAAAGCAAAACAGTTTAGGAAAAGGTTAAAAAAAAATAGTAATTATAGTACAAGGATGAGATGGGATAGCAAGAACCAACACAAGAATTAGATGGTAGTTCTGAAAACCTACTCACAATGGGAATGAATCAGAGGCAAAACACACATACACATACACACACACACACACACCAAGAAGGGCATAGCACCCTCCAAAATCTGTAGGAAATAAGGGGAAAGGGAATAGGAAAAGGTGAGGAATACAGATGGATGTGTAAATCTATGGGAGGAGGTATAAGGTGTGGAGATTAATAGAAATGGGACAAAGATAGAGGAAAAAGGTGTGGGGGGGGAGTTAAGATAATGGAGGATCTATTGGGGGTAAGGCAGAAGGTTAAGTAATAGTAAGGCAAGTCAACAGGTACAAGCAAAATGGAAGAGTTAGTAAAAATAGGAAATAAGAGATACAAACACAAAAACAAGGATCAGGAGTAAAATTTAGTAGGGAAAAAAAAAGTAGGAGTAGTAATCACTTATATCAGACAAATCAAACTTTAAAAAGTCAATCAAGAAAGGAATTTGTAGTATATGTCAGCCATATTAATATTATTTTAGAAGCATATGGATATAGGTGGATGTAAATATGTATGTGTATCCGTGCATGTATATACATACACACATAAATATATTCTTGCTTATGTACAGCCTGTTTAGGGAGGGGAGGTTGGGGAGAAAAGGGATAAAACAGGATAAAATTTTTAAAAATAATACAGCAGAGAACAAAAGAAAACAAAAGAAAACAAAAAAAGAACATAATGTCTTCTATTATATATGTTTTCTTTTTTTTCTTTTATATTTTTAAAATTAATTTTATAATTATAATTTTTTTGCATGGGTAATTTTTATTTATTTATTTTTTTAACAACATTATCCCTTGTATTCACTTTTCCAAATTTTCCCCTCCCTCCCTCTACTCCCTCCCCTAGATGACAGGCAATCCCATTGTATGTTTTCTTGAAATGAAAATTTATTGTTACATATTTTGAATCATCATTAATCTCCTAGGTACATGATAATGTTTTTTTTTTTCCACATTTAAATTTTAAATAAATATGTATATATATACATATATATACATATATATATGTATATATATATATATATATATATATATATATATATATATATATATATAAAATAAGAACTATCCTTGCTATATTTGCTTTAAATTTTCTTTCTAAAAGAGAGAAAAAAGTAGGAAAAAAAGGAAGAAGGTTTGATTTAGGGGAAAAACTAATGAATTCTGTTTTAGACATGAAATTTGAGATTTTTATAGGGCATTCGATTTAAAATATGTAATAGTTGGAAATGCAAGAAAAGAATTCAGAAGAAAAACTACAAGTCTACTCACAGAGTGGGGAAAGAAGGAGGGAGAGAGAAAAAGAGGGGGGGTGAGGGACAGAAAGGGAGAGGGGGAGAGAGAGAGAGAGAGAGAGAGAGAGAGAGAGAGAGAGAGAGAGAGAGAGAGAGAGAGAGAGAGAGAGAGAGAGAGAGAGACACAGAGACACAGAGAGAGAGACAGAGAGACAGAGAGAGAGAGAGACAGAGACAGAGACAGAGACAGAGAGAGAGAGAGAGAGACAGAGGCAGAGGCAGAGAGAGAGAGAGAGAGAGAGAGAGAGAGAGAGAGAGAGGAGAGAGAGAGAGAGAGACAGAGGCAGAGAGAGAGAGAGAGAGAGAGAGAGAGAGAGAGAGAGAGAGAGAGAGAGAGAGAGGCAGAGAGAGAGAGAGAGAGAGAGAGAGAGAGAGAGAGAGAGAGAGAGAGGCAGAGAGAGAGACAGAGAGAGAGAGACAGAGAGAGAGAGAGACAGAGAGAGAGAGACAGAGAGAGAGAGAGAGAGAGAGAGAGAGAGAGAGAGAGAGAGAGAGAGAGAGAGAGAAAGAGAGAGAGAGAGAGCTCGACAGAGATAAAAGAGAAGAGGAAACAAGAAAGGTTTTGAGGCCTACCCTAAATTAAGCTGTAGGATAAAGCCAACAGACAGGTAGAAGAGCCAAAAGAAAGTCATGTTATTTAAGTAGAGAAAAAAAAGAGTCTTGGAGAGAGTGATGAGCAGGTAGAATGAATGCTACTTAGAGGTAAAAAAAAAAGCCTAATTAAACATTTTAGTACCTTTACTGCCTCAAGCATTAGTATTTTAATTTGATAGTTGAGAGAAAAGTCTCTGTCTCTCTTATTTATTATTATTTTATTTATTATATAGATATTTATTTGATTATCATGAGAGCAAAATCAGAGCTCAATATATTGAAAAGTAAGTGAAAGAGGAAATGGCAACAAGGAAAGTAATTTTTTTTCCTAAGAGTTTTGGGGATAGAACTAAAAAAATTCTTAGAAACAAATTTATTTCCCTAAATGTATAAATTTATTTAAAAGAATTAATGAAATGAATTTGCAATTTAATTATCAAATTAACATATTCATTTATTCAAAATAAGTCCAAAAGTCTGCTAAAATAAGAAATTAACATAATTAAAAGAAAAAAGAAAAAAAATAAGCAAAATAGAAAGTTATTTTTAAAAGATCTGTATGTAGAAGGGATAAACCAATTGGTCAAAATAACCAAAAAGAAAAACAAAAATCAAATGATCAAAATAAAAAAAAATGACAAAAAACCACCAATGAAACATAAAGCACATTACTAGAGAACATTACTTATTAATCATATATAAAAAATAGAATATAAAAATGACTGAATAATTGCAAAACATTCAAATGGATAAGATAAGAAAGTCTCAGTAAATCAATGTTGGAAAAAACAAATCAAGTACACTATGAAGAAACTAACATATATATATATATATATATATATATATCCTCCCCTCCCCATTCAAAAGTGAATTTGAATAATTTTCAGTAAAAAATACAAGCAATCAATAAACACCTGAAAAATTGCTTAAAAATGCAAATGCAAAAGAGGACAACTCTGATGTTTTATTTTCCATCAATCAAACTGTGAATAGCTCCTTTGTAAAACGCATATTGGAAGACTGGCATACTAACTCAATAGAGGTAAGCTATAAAACGGTTCAACTAGAATCATTCAATGATTTGGAAATTATATAAACTTTTTTACACTTTGATACAGCAATCCCAATGGAGGGATTATAGCCAAAGAAATTAGTGGCAGCAATTCATAACAATATTTGTTACAGCAAAAGGCTTAAATCAAATGATATATGCAATGATTAGGAAATTACTAAATAATTTGTACAATCTGAATGTAAATGAACATTATTGCTCTGAAAGGCTTGACAAATATAAAGAATTCTGGGAAACATAAGATGACTACTGTGAAGTTATAAGTAGAATAAAGACAGCTTAGTCAAAAGGACAGTGAGCAAAGACTACAACAATATAAATGAAGACAACATTAAACTAACAAAATTATTTAAGTTAAAGCATACATTCTACTTTAATGTTTAGGCATATAAAAACACCAGCTGATTTTACTGAAACAATATGTATAAATAAAATTTTAAAAGAAACTACATAGGGGCAGCTAGGTGGAGCAGTGGATAGAGTACTAGCCCTGAAGTCATGAGGATATGAATTCAAATCTGGTCTCAGACACTTAACCTGGCCTAAGCTGTGTGACCCTGGGCAAGTCACTTAACCCCAATTGCCTCAACAAAAATAAATAAATAATTTTTTAAAAATACTACATACAAATCAGTCAATAACCTTGTACTCTTACGGTAAAAAATGAATTTGAACTTCTTAATGAAACAAACTATTTGAATGTTACTAAATTAAAAGCAATTACAAAATAAAAATTCTATTCTTTTTGCATTTTCTGACTTCTGTAAGTAAAGTTTTAATTGGTCATTCTCTGAAAATGAAATAATCCTATAAGTGACAATGACAAACAAAATTGGGGGGGTAGAATAAAGGTTTATTAATGAAAAGATATTTCAACTCAAAATAGGATAGGAGCGAAGATAAACCCTGGAATAAAATTCTATTGAACTGAGACTAAATCTTCCTTTATTTTACTTATGTTTATTGAAATATCATTAAATTAGAATAGAAAAAGAGATATCATCTTCAACTGTAATTATTCTTTTAATTAATAATGGATAAAGAATGTTTAAAGAAGTGTTTTCTCAAATTTTTTCAAAGAAAAAATAATGATTAAAACAAAGGGGAAAAAAAAAATCACACTGAGCTCTGAATTTGTCCTGATGTTATTATAACAATTCATGAATATATCAAATTTGGAGAATAAGAAACAGGCACTGTACCAAAGTCCTTTTCAATTATCTCATTTAATCTTCACAACAATCCTGGGAGATAAATGCTATTATCCCCATTTTACAAATGAGGAAACTGAAACAAACAAGTCAAGTGACCTGCCTAGAAAAGCAGGCCTTTCTGATTCCTAGGCCACTCTATGGTCTACATCATGTAGCTGCCCACATCTGTGTTGGGACTAATCCCCTAAGTGCTCAAAGTGATCAGAATGTCCTTCCTGAGAAAACATGACAGTTTTTGCTGGTGACTTACATATCAGTGCCAAAGTAGAAAGGCTAAGTTGTACTAGTTGATGGTTCAGAATTAGGATTTTTTAAGTGTGAGGAATTCCTGGTATGAAAGCTCCCTCCAGAGATGTAAATTAGCCATTCATTTCTAGTTTTAGATGACTAAGACAGTATGATGTTAGATGACTTGCCAAAAATCTTGGAGCTTAGTTGTGTTAGAGATCAGGCTTAAACTTGAACCTAAATTGGATCTTGCTGATGTTAAAGCCAGTCTATCCACTAAGCCAGGGATCCATGAACTTGTTTTTTGAAATATTTTGATAACCACTTCATTTGTAATCTTACACATTTTAATAACATTTGAAAACATTACTTTAATAAAAGAGCCATATTGATCAAATTACCATGGGTCCATGGAACAAACAAACAAACAAAAAAATTAAGAACCCCTGCATTGGAGGCCATGCTGTCCTTACTCCCCTTATCAATATAGTTTTAAATGTGTGTGTATGTGATAGAGAAATAACTGAATTTTGAAAAAGCAATGTTTGAGAAAAGCAATGGGAAAAAATGAGATTTTTAGAAATCAACAGTCACTTGTGATGCCTTTTAAAAACTATGCTCAGCACTCAAGCATCTTAAGCTTGTCTTCAATCATAAAAGTTACAAAACAACCCCTCTTCTTTTTTTTTAAATTAAGATTTCAATAATGACTAGTAGATACTTTATATTCATTATGTTTAAATGGTGATGCCTTATCTAAAAAGGGAGTGTTTTCAGACCTACTGATAACTGAGGGGAAAGCAAACCAACAAACATATCCAAGATGTAGCCCTGAAATGAGTACAGTGTGAAGACTTGTGATAGTATCCATTTTCCTCCTCCAAGATTTAAGCTTGTACTGTGTGATAAGAAAATATATCTTTGTAAAAAGTACTCATTATTAAAAAAAAAAAATAGAAACTACTACTTTTTGCAAAGTATCATGTAAAGCTTTCCTGCCTGAATAGTTTTCTTTCTGAATTTGACTGTAAGAATAAAAATCTTTTTTTTTTTTGAAAAAACATTTTAATCTAAGTGACTTCTATCCACTACTTTATATGCATATGTAACACTTAACTCAAGATGCCTAATAAAAAGCAACATTTTAACTTTTGTAAAGTTACAGTTTTAAAATAATGTCCTTCTAACATGTTGTCTATAAATTAGATAATAATTGTAAAGCACTTAGCACCATTATCTGGAACTGTTACATAAAAGTTACCTATTACTTTTTAAATTAATTTATATGACCTCTATCAAGATGTACAATCAAATGAAAAAAAAATAAAAAAACAAAACAACAACAAAAACCACACACACACAAAAAAAAACCCACCTTTTTTGAGTGTTATTTTGATATAAGGTGAATCAATAAAAATAAAAACAGAACCAAAATTTATAACTCAGGCTGGCTTGAGGCCATTCCCCTCACCAATCTTGTTAAAACATACCTCAAAAAAAATCTAACAATTAAGGAATAACAATATGGAGAAAATATATGCCAAAGAAAAGGAGAAAAATGATTTCAGAAGGGGACATATAAGAGACTGATATTGTCTTTAGATATACTTGGTGCTTCTAGGGATGGGATCCTGGGTCTGCTTGTTAAAAATACATATCCCACAAAATTTGTGGCCTCTTCTCCTATGAAACACAATTATGAGTCACATGAGAATCACATGGTCTGATAAAAATTAACATCTTGCCCTTTGTATTTCAAAGTACAACTGATATAGGTAACTCCATTAGTACAGATCCCAAGCTATCTAGACCTTCTCATCCTGGATGTTTCTTGTGCACACCATGGGTAAATCTTCCATAGAGGATTTACTCAGTATATTAGAAGATTATAACATTTTCACATGCATATTGTTTACTAATGCAACATATTTAAACAAGTATTTATTAAAATGACATGTATACATTTTTAGCTTATTTGTCCTTATTTTCTGATTATTAGTTCTCTTTATTTCCAGTTGCATTTGTAGTTTTATTTTCCTTTTCTTATTTTTCAAATCTCTGATTAAGAGGGTAAATCTCTGGTTGAGAGACTCCTTTAATATCCCAAGTATATGTGATGAGGGCCTGATATGGTGTGGTGGATTAGTCATTACTCCATTCAAACTATCTTTCAAATAACTACTAACAACAACAAACCCAACTTTTAGTATTCTCCCAGTCCCATTTCTGACTGTACTTTACCATGCATGCCTCAACTTTCTTCTCACTCTAGAAAATCAGTCCAGCCCTAAAATCTTGGAAGAACTAATGTTGGAAGATTTTTCTGACTCGGGGACTAATCCTTGATTACTTTCTTTTACTTTCTTAAAACTGAGTTGTTGTTCCTGGAATTTTCATTATAAGGAAGGACCTGGCCAATCATCCTTCATTCAATTCCCTTTCTCAGAATTTGGCTACCATGCCCTTTTTGGGGGTACATTCTCCTTCCACCAGCTTTCTAGCTCTTTTGTATATGCTTCCCCAATTAGAATGTCCTTGAGCATAGTAACTAACCATCATTCTTCATTTGTATACAACTTGACTGTAATTCATGTGAGTTCAAAGAAGAAATTCAATTTAGTATGGATTACAAAGTGATACCAGGTCTGATTTAATGTGAGCCAAAAGTTCTGTTAATGTGATGCTTATGAACTAGTTGAGCATTTTAAAACATTGCTCTATCATCAGTCTGCACTTATTATTGCATATGGATATAATGAGCTGCTTTAAACCATATTATTAACAATTGTGTTATTTTTTAAACTGTTTAACAAAAACAGACAAAGGGAAAAATACTTTGTAGGAGAACAGGGCCAGTGCAGAGAGATGGGGAGAGTGGAGGGCATTTGTTATTATAACAAAAATTTGATGTACCTGAATATCATAAAAATAATCATAGTAACTCTAAAACAGGATGAAATGGTGGAGTTCTAAAATCAATGAACATTATGAAATATATAAATATATATTATACATAAGTGTATAAAATGTATAAATTATATAAATATAATATATAGTCATGTATATATTATGTAAATAATAAAAATATGTAAAATATAAGAGGAAAACAAAAGAAAAAGGTAAACTTGCATCAGCTTTCTGTGGTTTGCAAGCTAGTACAAGAAACAGAAGTAAAGATTGCAATGAAAACTGTATTCCTGTCAGAACATTCTTTCACACAAAAGTTTATTTAAGGCAGTGAAAGAAAACAGACATAAAGTGGATAATAAAGAAACTTTTATAGCAGTTAGTTGAATGTGATCACTTTAAAAACTGAGTTCAACTGCACACTAAAATTGATAGAGAAGTGGTCAATGCAGATGAGAATGTAGTTGTTAAATATCTTCATGTTTTAAAGATATATAAAGATAAGGATTTTTAATGTGGATGCAGCAGGATTACTGGAAAATAATGTTTTATTTCTAAGAGAGAAAAATAAACCTGAATTTGAAGGGTCAAAAGATTACCTAAGGAAAAAAATCATATTAAAAAAAAAAGGGATTATCTAACGCTTAATGGAAGGTAATGCAATGATAACACAGTTCTTGTTAATCAGTCTCAGAATTATTCTGAGAAGCTACAACTATCGATTGTTTCCAAATCTCTGATGGTTAAATAAGAAAGTGTGGATGACTTAAAACAGGTTTAGAGAACTGGTTTTCAAGTTATTTTAGTCTAGCAGTGGAAAAATATTGAAAGCATTATTGAGTTTAGATAATGCCCTAGGTTATCCAATTAAACTTGGTTTATTATGTGAGAATGCAGATAAGGCTTTCTGCATCTATCAGTTTATGTAGAAAGGTGTAATTTCATCATATTATCAGTGTAGGTTTGATCTTATGTACAGTATTCAGAGTCTGAAAAATGTTTGCTTTCCAATACAACTCTATTACTTTTTAATAAGTTGAATAATAATAATTACTATTACTACTGTACTAGGCTTTTGTATGGTGACTATTATGTGTCAGGTACAATGCTAAGTCTATACAAATATTAACTCATCTGATCCTCACAACAACTCTGGGAGGTAGGTACTATTATTATCCCTATTTTATTTTATGAGGAAACTGAGAAAAATGGAAGTTAAATGATTTAAGGTCACAAGGCTAGTAACTGTGAGCCCAGATATGGACTCAGGTCTTTCTAAATGCAATCCTAATATTGTATTTAATGGTTCACCTACATTTTGTTTATCCTTTGCTATGTTAATTATTGGATAAAAATATTTAATAAAAATTTTCATTGGGCTAGAACCAATTACTATGTTTTACACAAAATTATTATTATTATTTTTTTTTTCTGAGGCTGGGGTAAAGTGACTTGCCTGTGGTTACACAGCTAGGAAGTGTTAAGTGTCTGAGACCAGATTTGAACTCGGGTCCTCCTGAATTCAAGGCTGGTGCTCTATCTACTGGGCCATGCATTTGTGTTTATATATGTATACTGAATCCTCTCTTATAAAAATAACACAATATATGAATATATTTCTAATATTTATATTTGTATTACACATATAAATACAATATACATACTTTATTCTGGAAGAGTGAATTGGGTTTGAGCCAGTTGCACAAAAATATCCATTTTACTCTCTTGTCCAATGTCCTATCAGAGTCCAGTGGCAAGACAAAGATCAAGCTGACTAGGATGTCTCAGAATGCAGTGAGTGACCTTGGTCTTTCTAAATTAAGGTATTTTCCCAAGTCTCAGTTTGTCTGAAGCTATGCCCATTCAATAATTAAGAGCTACAACATATGTATGAACTTATACATATCTTCATTCACATATATGTACACATATATAATTATTTTGTAATGGAGAGGAATTTAGGTGATATTATTATGAGATATAATTATAGATGATGAAGTTATTAATGTATAAACACCTGGTAAATTTTTTTTTTTTTTTTTTTACCAATTGTGAATAACTTTCTCAAATTACATTGCAAAAAATGATATTGAAACTTTGCACCATTTGAGAATTTTGGAGGGATAAGGTGACACAGTGGGTAGAGTACTAGATCTGGAATGTGGAAAACCTGAATCCAAATCCTGCCTCAGATGCTTACTAGATGTGTGAACTTGGGCATCTCTCAACCTCTGTATATACATAAATTTTGAAAAAAATGTACTTTTCTGATAATTTATCTGCTAACATGTTGTTTCTTCTAATAGAATACAAGCTCCCTGTGAGAGGAGGCAGGTACCTTTAATTACTTTAGGAGAAAACTTGAGGGAAATGAATTGGGGATGTTAACCTAATACTATATTTTAAAATATTTTTATCTTTCCTTTATTCAAGATTTCTTTAAATATTACCTGAAAGCATCTTGGGACAGAATTGTGCCAGTGTGACCATCTATCTCTAAGTCAGAAAAGACATTAACAGAATGTTAAATAGAACAAAATTGTTTCTTGGCAGATTTGTGCCTAAAATGTTTAATATAGCATTATTTTTTTTATTTGACAATAGTTTACTAACTTTTAAAAATAGCACCAATTGGGCAGCCATAAAAATTGTGGAATCAACATGTTATATTCAAGTGGCTAAAGTAAAATTGTATTTAATTTTTTTTTTTCACTCAAAAAAGCAATCATATGGGCTTTGGACTAAGTGATATCTGAGATTTTGTGCTTATTAACATTACAGAAATTTCTCCCCATACAATAAGTGTACTTTGGTTTAAAAAAAAAAAACAAACAAAAAAAAAACAAACAAAAAAAAAACCACAGATGTTAGGTAGAACCTGGGTTCAAATTCCATCTGAATTATCTTGGGCAAACCAATTAACTTCCTCAAATAAGCTAATTTTCCTATGCAAAAGGAGGGGGTTAGACAGTCTGTTAAGTCCCTTTCATTTTGATCCCTGATTATTGCACTGTATTAGTATGATCGCCAATATAGCAAGTGAGTCTAGCATGAAAGTTTATCATTAGCTAAATTCAACCAGAAAGGTTTTTTGTGAGAAATAGGGAATGTCTATCAAAAAAATCATAAGGGGTTCTGAAACAAGTTTTTTGTTATTGTACTAACTCTACAAAGAAATCTGGTCACATTCCCTGTATCAGGTTCAGGTTGACATCAAGAACAGAGAAGATGCATTTCTTCTTTCAGTTACTAAAGGACTCTTGTATATGTTGTTTGTCTTTCACTCTCAAAGAGGATCATGACTCCAGAAAAGTGATGCCATGACATGCAAGTGAATTGGATTTGTATAGGGATAGACAAAGTTATCAGCCTCACTTTCTCCTTCAGAGTCGTCTGGGTCCAGTGACAAGATATAGATCAGGACATCTCTCATAGCCACTGGAGGAAATCTTTAGCTGAAGATTCTGGTGACTCAATTTTAAGGTAACACAAGATGAACTTATATTGAATACTATTATTACTAATAATAGCATTTATGTAAACACTTCAAGGTTTTGTTATGTCCTATATATATTATTTAATCATCACATGTAAGATATTGCACTATTATCAATGTATATATACTATGATTCTGAAATAATAATTTCCCCCAAAGCTGAAATTGTTTTTTCCTTCTCCTAGTAGAGTTTTCTAAATAATAAACAACAATATGAAACAATTTAGCTATTTTGTATAAAAAGTTTCATTACTAGAATAGGAAAAATAAAAATATAAGTTTGTGTACACATGTGCACATAAGTATCACATTTGCAGTACGCCTAGATTTGTTTCAATTAGAGGTCTGATGGGTTAGGAGTCTGGTATGGCTAGATCTACAGTCTTGCAAATGACTGCATTTCAATTGGTTTGGTGAAACCAATTGGTGAAAATTATATTTGTAGGTAGAAGGAAGTGAAGGTAGAGATAGACTACAGATATTCTGCATATTTTGGCAGCTAACATTTTTATATTCTCATTAGACTTTTTTTCCTTATGAAATTTATCACTAATTACAAGGAAAAATAATAAAAGAATATATAAGTAGAAATTCAAACCAGTGTGCATTATCTGCTTGTCAACTATGTTTTTTTTGTTTTTGTTTTTCCTAATGGATAGATATCCTTATTGCTCTCTATTTCTGCTTAAAGAACACCATCTTTCATGAGTCATTGAAAATAAATCTTGGGGCCACCTTATTTACATTTTACTGAAAATAATTAGCATGTCATATTAGAATTATCCAGGGCACTTCTAAACTTGTAATAAGACTATTTTGATATTATTCAAATGCATAATTCTATTCAGAACATGTCTGAAAACACAATCAGTACTTTTTTAGTTACAACAGCATAAAATTTGAATTCTAGCATGGTTAATACTGTATAGGAGGGAATCAAAACCCTACTATAATTAAGTTTCCTTTCAAGTCATGTTTTTCTAGTGGCAGAACTGTCAGAGCATTGATATTTTGCCTGTAACAACTTAAAATTCTAAAATTAAGTTTCTTCTCTCCCTTCCCTCTCTTCCTCCTTCCTTTCCTTCTTTCTTTCCTTTCTTCCCTCTTTCCTTCTTTCCTTTGTTCTTTCCCTTCTTTTTAAAGAGACAATCAGGATTAAGTAATTTGCCCCGGGTCACAAAGCTAATAAGTATCTAAGGGCACATTTGAACTCAGGTTCTTCTGAGGTGAACTGGTGGTCCATTCCTGTGCCACACAGCTATCCCATGAAATGTATTTTTCCAAAAGAGCTTTATTACAAAAAAAGAGACATGTAAGAATTATTGCCCTCTGTTTTGATAAATGATGTCCTTTTCTCACTTAAATATTTTCAAATGCTTATAAATGTAAGTCTTACAACTAGGTTTTGTTTTCTTTAAAAATATAATGACCATTTTTAGCATTGTAAAGATATTAGGAGACACATTTCTTCAGAGCTAAGGTCCAGCAAACATCCTGTATCCTGAGCTTGGGCATAATAACAATCCTTTGCATTCATTCTCTGGATGATCTTATTCTCTGGGAAAAAAAAATCATATAATTATTGTATTGCTTTGCCTAGTTACCAGGTGTTCTCTAAAGTTTGGAAAAGTACTGGACGAGTACTCATGTCCAGTTTATGAAACCCTGCTATGAAACGAATATCTCATTGATATTATCCCTTATTGTCATGGCTCACTGAGTAGCTATTTTGGGATAATTATTAAGATCTATCTCTACCACTATCACCTTAGATTCCTCCCACTAGGAGTAGGAATTTGGCATTTGTGCTAATTCTTAGGATCAATAAAAAGAAAATCATGGTCACTTCAGTTTCTCATTTGTAAAATGGGGATAAAAATACCCACCTTACTGAGTTGTTGTAAGGAACATGACATGTGATAAAATAAAGCTGCCCTCACAACCTGAGTGGATTTACCTTCCCCTACTCAACATTTTTCCCTCATGCCCTAAGACAACATAGGATAAGTCCAGGTCAAATCTCTTCCTGGGACTTCACTAGCTTTTTTCTGACACATTTTCTTGGTCATCTAGGGTTTTCTTATGACCTAGCTTTGGGGAAGCTGGGTCTCTCAGACATGATAGATGCCCAAAACCACCAAACTGATGACATAATGACCAGATAATATCCAGATCATAGATTTGTGGCCAAAGCTCTTTGCATGCTTATTGCACATTCTTGCTATCAAGGCAGAGTAAATCTCCTTTGTTAAATATTCAATGAGATTCACAAGTGTCTCATTTCATCTCAACTTCAAACCTGAACAGAGAGCCTCAACTACAAAATGAATACAAGTGCTTTTCAAAGCAGCAAGTGCTATGTAATACTATTTTTTATTATATCACATAAATGCTTTAAATAGGGTATGGGC
This sequence comes from Sminthopsis crassicaudata, assembly GCF_048593235.1. Taxonomy (NCBI): domain Eukaryota; kingdom Metazoa; phylum Chordata; class Mammalia; order Dasyuromorphia; family Dasyuridae; genus Sminthopsis; species Sminthopsis crassicaudata. The sequence goes on from NC_133619.1 coordinate 98,770,952, forward strand.
CATAACTAGGCATTATTTCCCAGATCCAAAGTTAACTGCTTCCCTCATTAAAAAAAAACAGCCCTGGATCATTTCAAATCTAAAGAGTGATAATAAAGGGGAATCCTAGTGGTATCAGTTTTGTTGGATAATAATAAAGCTTATAATGGGCATATCTTATCAATTATAAAATATTTTAAAATGCTATTTTAATTTGCCAGTTTTGGCAAGATGCTTAGGCAGATATCACCAAATAGTTAAGACTTTTTCCTGATTCCAACTATTCCTCAAAAAACCATAGAAAGGGATCTCTTAGGGAAATCCTTGGCTAAAATTAGTCCTAATCTCTACAAGTGTAAATATAGAAATTAGGAGAATGATATACTATAATATATTTAATATGTATGGGAATGCCTGCCATCTAGGGGAGGGGATGGAGGGAAGGAGGGGAAAAATTCGGAACAGAAGGGAGTACAAGGGATAATGTTGTAAAAAAAAAAATTACCTATGCATATGTACTGTCAAAGAAAATGTTATAATTATAAAATTAATAAAAAAAAAATTAAAAGGAGAATGATGTACCTGCACACATGGTATATACAGTCTGAATGTGAATGAAACTACATCACTTACAAAAGAAACAGAAAAATAAAGTTATTATTCTGAATAAATGTGACATAGTATAGGAGAAAGGGTGCTGGAGTGAGAGTCAGAGGACCTGGGTTTAAATATCAGTTATCAGTTACTACCTGTTCGAATTATCTAGGTTAGTTTCCTTATTTGCACAGTGAGGGACTGGACTAGAATGTCTTGAAGGTCTTTTCCAACTAATAAGCATGATAATTCTGATTCTAACAAAGTCAAGCAGATTAGGAGACTGGTAAATTACTTGGAAAGATTTCATGAGAAAATGAGAGGATGTATTCAAGTAATATTTTAAGTTCAAAGATATTTGAATAAAAAGTATTCAAAGTGATATTTTAGTATTCTGTGTGGAAAAGAACTTATTCATGGAAATCAAATTTTATAGACCTAAAATAGTCGATAGTAGAAGATGCAAATTATTTTCCCTTGGTTCAGGCTACTAGACTACAATCTGCAGTAGAAAAATGATGCTATTTTTAATTCTAATTAATCGAATTCCCCAATGGCTCAAAATGATTTAACATCATGTGTTGATTTAATTTGGGTTTTTCTCATAATAACAGCTTTATGGAAGTTTTCTGAGTCACAGGCTGTAGATTTTTTTAAAACAGAAAATCAGTAATACAATTAAGACTCTGAGATCTTCACATTTTAATAAAAGCAGCAGTAAAATAAAAGAGAGGCCTAAGACAGATTCTGAATTTTTTAACTCCGCTGTGTTACTGTTCATGAAGTGCTAGGCAACCCAAACCTGTTTTTTTTTTAATTTAATAATTTCCCTTTTCAGTTACACTGTAAATAATCAGTTAGTATGATCTTCCTTGGATATAGTAATTACGCCTTTTAGTCATTCTTCCAAACTCTTTAACCATGGTGATCATTGTAATTAAATAGCAGGCTTCATAATGTGAGTATTCAATTTATAGGTCAAAAATATTAAGTGGAAATAGAAGGCTAACAACGACTTACATTTACCAAAATGACAATTTTGTTGTTAATGTTCTAAATATATTAAACCAAATTCTCTTAAGAGGTTTCCTTTTGAACTTCAAAAAGTTATCCAAATAGTGTTTACATTCCGATAGTGTTTGCATTTATGCCCTGCATTAAGTTTTCTATGTTACTGAACATTGATAATGGTGTATATTTTTTATCCAAACCGAATTTTTAAAACATCCGTTTGAATTGAATAGGCATCACAATTCAACATATCTACCCCTTAGCTTTCCCTCTAAACACTTCCCCTTCATTCTCTCCCTGTCTTGTAGAAGACGACATTCTTCCAGTCACCAGGATTCATAAAACTGAGGCAGCCTCTACTCATTCAATCACTAAATCTTGTAATTACTTTTTCAAAATAGTTTTGAAACAATTTTTATTGGTTCCACTCGTTTTTAATGTAACATAAGGTTATAATCCATTACAAAAAATTAGAACTCTCACTCTCAGGCAAGACTTTTAACGGTTACATGTTACATGGCCCATTAAGACTGCATTTATACTTGTTAATAAAAGCAGGATGGCACTTACATATTATTAAGCATAGAGGCCAGCGTTCCTCCCAGGACACGGAGCTAGTTAAAAGTGTACCCATATGGGGTTTCATACACAAAAGGTCCAAGGATCAGATAGCTCCGATTTAGAGTTGTCTGGGAGGCATCTTTTTCTTTTTAAATGGTCACCTAATGGTCAGATCCAGTGTACACACAGACCACAGGAAGCAGCAACATTGCGGCTAGAACGCAAGCACCACGAAGATGACCAGCCTCAGCCTTTTTTACATCTTTTACAGCATTTCTGCACAGAACCAGATAATGGGGATGAAGAAATGAGCCGATTTCACGTGCTTTAGGGAAAGCATTCTGGATCATTTGGGCCAAAGAGTTGACTTTTGTCAAGACTGACTAGCTCAGCTACTACCCAAGGGTAATAGCTAGATGTGGCTGTCCTTAAGAGTAAGTTCTGGTTGAAATTGTATCGTTTCTATCGACCTTCTAAATTCTACAGTCCGATGGAGGCACGCGGCCGTTTATCCCACCCTCCACTCACTGCAAGGCAGCATTTCAAAACTACTGCAGCAGAGCCGAGAGCCCAATCGGGTCAGGTACACAGAAGGCAGCCCGGTTACAGAAGGAAGTCGCAGCGCCAGATCTCGGCAGGCTTTAAAGCCCACGGTCACTCCCTTCATACTAGTCACGAAGGAAGCCCGGGGATCTCCAGGAGCCCGCCTTTTCCTCCCTCCACACAGTAGCAGCCGTCCGGCAGCCAGGGCCCCAGCCTCCCCCCTCCCTCCCGGCGCCCTAGGCAGCGGCTGCGCGTTAAGGACTGGGGGGCGCCCGGGCCTCGGCGGCGGAAGCTGCGGCAGCGGAAGAGGCAGCAGCAGCGGAAGAGGCAGCAGCAGCAGCGGCGGAAGCTAAGATAGGGACGGAGGCGGCAGCGGCAGCAGTAGCAGGGCGGGTGCCGGCAGCAGCGGCGGCGGCGGCATCGCGGAGGGGCAGTGGCAGCGCCAGCACCGGCGCCGACGGCGGCGGAGCAGCGGCCGCGTTTGGGGCCCCTCTGGCCACCTAAGGTTCGAGCGTCCCGGGGGGGGCCAGGGCTTGGGTGAGGGTGGGCCATGCAGGAGGCGGAGGAGCCCGCGCCCCCTCCGCGGCAGCCGCCTTTGCCCCCGGTCTACATCTACAGCCCCGAGTACGTGCGAACTTGTGACTCGCTGGCCAAGGTGCCCAAGCGGGCCAGCATGGTGCACTCCCTGATCGAAGCCTATGAGCTGCTGAAGGAAATGAGGGTAGTGAAACCCAAGGTGGCTTCCATGGAGGAGATGGCCAGCTTCCACACGGATGCCTATCTGCAGCACCTCCAAAAGGTCAGTGAGGAAGGGGACGATGAGCATCCCGACTCTGTGGAGTTCGGCCTGGGCTACGACTGCCCTAGCACGGAGGGCATATTTGACTATGCGGCTGCGGTGGGGGGTGCCACCATCACAGCGGCCCAATGCCTTATTGATGGAAAATGTAACATAGCCATTAACTGGGCCGGCGGCTGGCACCATGCCAAGAAAGATGAAGCTTCAGGCTTCTGTTACCTCAACGATGCTGTCCTAGGGATCCTGCATTTGAGAAGGAAGTTTGACCGAATTCTGTACGTTGACTTGGACCTTCACCATGGCGATGGCGTCGAAGATGCCTTCAGTTTCACTTCTAAAGTCATGACTGTGTCTCTGCACAAATTTTCTCCAGGTTTTTTTCCAGGAACTGGTGATGTATCTGATGTGGGCCTCGGAAAGGGAAGGTATTACAGCGTCAACGTGCCCATCCAGGATGGCATACGAGATGAAAAGTATTACCAGATCTGCAAAAGTGTCCTAAAGGAGGTCTACGTAGCCTTCAATCCCAAAGCAGTGGTTTTACAATTAGGAGCCGACACCATAGCTGGGGACCCAATGTGTTCATTTAACTTGACTCCTGTGGGACTTGGCAAGTGTCTTAAGTACATCCTTCAGTGGCAGTTGGCCACCCTCGTCTTGGGAGGAGGCGGCTACCACCTTGCCAACACAGCCCGATGCTGGACATACTTGACTGGGGTCATCCTGGGGAGAACACTCTCTTCTGAGATTCCAGACCATGAATTTTTCACCGAATATGGCCCGGATTACGGGTTGGAAATCACCCCCAGCTGCCGGTCTGACCGCAATGAGTTGCACCAAATCCAGCATATCCTGAGTCGTATCACGGGGAACATGAAGCATGTGGTTTAGGGGCAGCTCTACATCTGATTTTGACAGGATAGGAAGATTTCTTGTAAAACTGTTTTTGTGAATTTGTGGCTATGAGGAAAAATCTGGAGACTAACTGCCACTTGGTGTTATGAGGAAGTTGTCTCCATGGGGTTTAGTAGGAAGCCACACCAGAGTTCTAAGTAAAAGAGTTGAAGCAAGAAGGAAAGGAACGTTTAAGCTTCAGGTGCTTTTTCAGAAACATAGTTGAGATAAAATTAAGATGCCTTTTCAAAAAGGCAAAGGCAGTTTGTATTCTTGGAAATTATTTTCTGGTGGGTTTGGAGTGGGGAGTTTTTATTTTTTAAGCAAGAAATGTTTGGGCTTAATTGTTCACTGTCATTGATGAATTTGGTGAATAGTACCAGTAGTGTTCAAATATAATTTTTATTTCAAAATCATAAAAATTATATTTTAACAGTCTCACCTATAAAATAGCTGCATATATTGTATAGTTATATTTTAATAAAGAGTTTTTAACAGATTCAGGATTTCATCAATGTGTGTACTACAGATTGCAATAGTCCATTGCAAGGTTTTCTTTTAAATTCTCAGTAGTTTCGAAGGCCAAATCTTGAATTTTTAAATATGATACATTTACAGAGCATTTTAAGAGGTTACGTTTTATAGGATTTTAAAAAAATGTACAAAGCACTTTATTAACATCATCTCATTGGTTCTTTACAACCAGTCTGTGAGGTAGGTGCTATTTTTATCACCAGTGGACAGATGAGGAAACAAGAGGTTCAGAGAAGTGACAGTGATTTGTCCAGGGTCATATTATCTGAGGCAGGATTCAAACCCAAACTGTCTTGACTTCAAGTCTAGGGTTCAATTACTTCTTAATATCTTAATTATATATTTGCAACCATTCAGTTCTGGCTCTAGTACATTGTCTATCTGCTAATACTTCTCCATTTTATATATATACACACTGATGTTAACTTGATAAATCTCTTGTCCAGCTATATGCTATATAGTTTGGGCAATATGTACTTTGGATTGACTTTGTTGGTCCAGTGTAAATGATTATAGTGTTAATATGGATTTCATTGAAATTTTGCAGTATTCTGGATTTGAATCAAAGTTGCTTAGGGAGAGTCTCCCCTATCAATCATTTTTTTTTTTTTTTTTTTTTTTTTTGCTTGTACTATAACCAGGCATCAACCATGACAGTGGCAGACTTAGGTAAGAATATTTAAGGTGTTTTGTTTTTTTTAAATTTATACTAAATGAGAATACTCAGTGAATTACTAAATACAGGTATTTCCATGGTTCTATCAAAGTGAGTAAATAATTTAGTTTGTGCACAGGAAAAACCTTGTCTGAGACAGCTTTCAAGGCTGCATTTTGTTCTTCCAAGTCAAATACTTAAAATAATAATAATAATTAAAAAAAAAGTGAATAGTAGGTAATATTGTGTTTTTCGTGTCAATTCTGTAACTTGTGAAATCAAGATATGATTAGCTGTAATAAATAAAAAATCTCAACTATTTCTTCTCATACTGTCTTCAGGAATTTCCTTGATGCATGCAAAGTTCATTCTTATGAAGATTAAGTAGAAATGAGAAAGTAGGCTTATGGACCAGTGGTGACTACTGTCTTCTTGGTCACTCTTTTTGGGCAAAAGTACCCATCTGAGATTTTCCAATCTATGGAATCTTCTTCCCCTCATTATAAAGTCACAAACATCATTTCCTGAGTGAATCCAATGTCATGGATTTCTTCTACTTGTATTTATTTGATCATGTCTAGCTACTCTTTGACTTCATCTTAACTTGCATTTCTGCTTCCTCACATAATGTATTGAATATTAAGTGGCAAAGTGTGAAAGTAGTAAACCCATTATCATCAAAGAATAAAATAAAAATAAAATTATAAACCCCCATCATGTGCTCTATTTTGTATATATGTTTGTTTTCATTTTCCAGATAAATGCTCTTGGGATTATCTTGATTAGATTAATTAGCTTTGGTTTGCTTTATTCTCAAATGCCTTTTCTTTTTCCTTGTTTTATTTATTTTTTTTTTTTGGGTAAAATGATAGTATTCAAAATTAGTCATCCACACAGTGATATTTTGTAAATGACACTGCTCATTACAGAGTCTGTTGGTGGTACAAATGGATAGAGAGCTACTGGATTTGGAGTCAGGAAAATAGGAAGATCACCTGAATTCAAATGTGGCATCTATCACTGTGACCCTGGATGAAACATTTAAGCTTTGTTTGCCTCAGTTTCCACAACTGTAAAATGAGGATAATAATAACATCTACTTCAAAATGATTGTGAAGATCACATAAGATGCTGGTTAAAAAACAAAAACGCTTAGCTTAGTGCCTGATACACAGTAGATCTATATAAATACGCATTCCTTCTCCTTTCCTTCCCTGCTCTAAGTATGTTGTCGTTGGCAGCTATGACTCTCAGAAGTTTATGAAAATTCTTTTGATGATTAGATACAATTTTGGGGCTTCTTTAATTTTTCTTTTTGTTGTATCCTCAACTGGATGAACTGTCATTTTATCTTTTCTCAAGAGCAAGCACAATGAATATAATACATTATTCTTAAATATCTGCTAAATTACTCTTGTCTATATTCTACTTTTTCCTCAATATCTTGTTTGAAACAGCTTGGGCTATAAGATACAGAGGCAATGAATGAGAGAGTTGGGGGAAAGTAATTTCCAGTACAGAATAGATCAAAAGACTGTAAACAAAAGTTCTCAAAAAGATAATTATAAAATTAACAACCACATGACAGAATACTTCAAATCAGTTATAAAAGGAAAGAAACAATAATTCGGAGATTTCTCCTGAGAGATAAATAACATAGCAATAAAGTCAAAAGTATGGAAAGATAGGCACAGTAATTATGTTGTTGATTTGTGAGTTGGTCCAACCATTTTAAATTTGGGGTTATGGAAATAAAAAGGCTAAAAATTGTAATATACTATGACTCATGGATCATCCTGCTAGGTATATGATAGACTTTTTGTAATAACAACTGGAAATCACATAGATGCCCATCTATTTGCAAATGTGTAAAAAAAATATGGTATATATGATGTACTGTAAAAATGAGAATGATGAATATGAAACATGGGAAGATTCCATAGGAGCTGATACAAAGTGAAATAAAGAAACAGTAAAGCAATATACAGAATGTAAATATAAATTAAAAACCAACAAAACAGTTTAAATGCTGCAAAATTATTTTGACCAAGCAGGGTCCTAAAAAAAAGAAATAAGAAAAGTATTCTCTCCCACTTTCTAAGAAGAGGAGGTGGTAAAGATATATTGGGAAACGAAAGTGATGTCAAAACAAAAGACAAAAATTTTATTTAAAAGCAAATATCAGTTTGGAGTTCCTATATGACATCATCTTTTCTTTAGGTTTAAATTTGATTTGGTATTTATTTTTACTCATACCCTGATGAGAAGCTATGTGGCAAAGGGGGCTAGAAAGGTGGCCAGAAAGCTGGCCAGAGAGCTGGCCAGAGAACTTACATGTCATATATTGGCCAGATAACCCTGAATGCCTTACTTAACTAATAAGTGAACGAGGCAGCTAAGTCTGTAAGTTATTGAATAGTGCTGAATCACTATAGCAGATAGTTTTCATACCAGAACTTCCCTGTGCCAATGAGATCACAGGTCTGGATGAAATCAATTCTTTATATATCCAGGAAGAAGGAAGAATGTGATTTTTAAATGATCAATACTTTATACAACTAATAAGGGATTCTGATCTACATTCTCTCATCATCATGTTCCAATTCCTTCTCACAGGTAGCTGAACAGTGCTAAAGAAAGTCACATACTTGGGTTGGCTAGATTCACTAAATCTAGATCAATTAAATAAGGACCCTCCCCATAAAAATGCAATCTTTATACAGTTTCCTAATTGATTTTATATACTAGATTCCACAGAAGCTTTTCCAAATCTTTTCTCCCCAAGCCTCTAATGTCTTCCCTTTCTGTAACCTCTCAACAGAGGTCTCATGTTTATGGGGGGGAAAAAGTGATTTATGAGCTTCCTCTTCCCTGTTCTACAAATTCCCCCCCCTCCACAGAAATGTTTTGACATTTCCATTATCTTCTCCACTATTTTCAACCTATAATAAAGACCTGGCCATCTTTTTACAAGTGCTGCCTCTATACTGGTACAATGAATCTATTCCTTCCTTCAGCATCTTGTCACCCCTATCCTGGGCTTCAATCTTTTTACCAAATGGTTTATTCCTTAAAGCATACAAACAAGCCTGGTTACCACCATTCATTTTAAAACAAAACAAAACTACTTCAGGATCCTCAAGCTATAGCACTCTCTATATCTCCCCCCCCTTTTCATTCTTAGGGGAAAACAAAACAAAACAAAACACCTCATTATATCTACTTTCTTTCCTTTCCTTACTTCTTAACATACAGCACTCTGGCATCCATCCTCATCAATTCAACTAAAACTACTCTTTCCAAAAGTTACTAATGATCTATCTCCTGATTGTTAAAATTGATAATCTTTTCTCAGTCCTTAATCTTTTGAACTATATAGTATTTCACACAGTTGATTTAAAACTCTCTTCTCTTACATATGCTCATAAATCTAGGTTTTCATTATACTATTCTAGTTTTCTTCTTACTTGTCTGACAACTCCTTAGTCTACTTTGCTAGTTAATCACCCATATCTTGCCTCTCAACTCTGGATCCAGAATCTGTTCTTGAGCCCTCTCTTTATTATCTAGGTGATCTTATTAGTTCCCATGTGTTATATCTATACAAATGACTCACAGGTCTATATTTCTTTTTCATTTGTTTGTTCGCAAGACAATTGGGGTTAAATGACTTGCCCAGAGCCACAAGGCTAAAATAGATGTCTTCTACTAGCACCAGTTATTTCCCACAATACTGGTCCTACATCATCAGCTGCACTTAGAAAAATTCACATTCAATATTCTGAAGACATCTCAAACTCAACAAAATATATGTTCAATATATTTCCAATATTGGAAATACACATATCCAAAATATAACTTATTATTATCCTTTCAAAGCCCAACTCTTTTCAGAAATTCTCTGTTTGCATAAAGGGCACCACCAATGTTCCAGTCATTGTAGTTCATAACCTCAGTCATCCATGACTCTTCACTTTCCCCTACCCCACAAATCCAGTAAGCAGCCAAATCTTAATGGTTCTATCCCCCATGGCCCTGCCCTTCTTTTATATGATATACTGACGATGCTAGTTACTATCATTTCTTACCTGAAAGATTCTTCATTGGTGAAGCTCTTTGAAATTTCTTCACTCTATACTATTCCTAGATGACAAAGGATATTCATTCCTAAAGAAGCTATCTAGTCATATCATCACCTCTTACTCAGCAAAATCCAGTGGTTCCCTATTGCTCCTAGAGTAAAATAGAAACTTCTCCAATTTATAAAGCCTTCACAATCTAACTCCAAATTACATTGTTTAGCTCAGTTAAGCTATTGTTTTTTCCTCACACAGTATTCCATCCTTCTCCAGATGTGTACCTGACATCTGAACTCTACTCATTGCTAATTTGTGCCTTTTAGAATCCCAAAAGCTTGGTTCACACTTCCTTTCCTATATTAGATCTTTCCAGATTACATCTAAGCTGCTATTTTTTTTTCCTGAAAAAAGGAAAAAAAAAAAAAGATGATTTTATATTTACTTATATATAAAGATACATACAGAGCCAGGGATATTTTCAATTTTATCTTTGTGTCTTCAGTAACAGTGCCAAGCATGTAGTAATTGCTTAATAAGTGCTTCTTGAAATCATTATTAAATATATTCATTAAATGGCATAGTATCAAATTTCATCTACAATAAGCTCAAAAAGACATAGAGTAAGACAATAATAATAGGAATGAAACATACTGTTGAGCAGAATTGAAAGAATCAATAAATGGGATGAAAAAAATAAATTTTTTTCTCAAAAAATAGAACAAGTATTGAGTACAGAGAAATCAGAAATATATATGATAAAATAGCAGTCAATATAAGCACTGCAAGCAAAATACAGATATAAATGGATACATAATAAGAATATCTTGGATATTGAGTTAAAGAACAAATAATATAAACACAATTACTGTGTAAGACAATAACAATGACAAAACAATATACCAAAATGCAATTAAAATAGTGTATAAGGGGAGAAAAAGTATACTTCTAAAAACAAAAATTAACAAGGAGAATGAAAGCATGGATATTCAATTTTAAAAGTTAGTAAAACATTATACAAATAAAAATAAATACAGGGAATCTTAAATATTTGAGAAAGAAAATTTTGAAATTAAAAAAATGATAAAACAAAAACTAAAATTGCTTCTTTAAAAAGCCTAACACATGCCTTTAGTCAACCTGATTAAGTAAAAGAAAATGTGAGATAAATCAATTTTTTGTTTCCAAGAAAAAAATCACAACAGAGAAGAAATGAAATATCAGAACTTATGATAGTTAAATACCAGTACATGAGTAATTAAAAGAAAGAGAATTAACTATAAAACATAAGCTATTCCAACTAAAAAAACATCAGAAGTTTTTAATAATACAATTTTGTAAAAGGAAATTTAGTAGTTTAAAAAACACTACCAATGACAAAACAACATAACCATAACAAAGAAATGTTGTCAATGTGAATTTACAAAGTCACTTTCAAACTATTAAAGAACCACTGATAATTATAATGCACAATTTATTTAAAAAAAATAAGGACTGAGCAGAATTGAACACATTTAAGAAGGTAGAAAATGAACTAAAAATGAAAAGTTGGAAGATCAAGGAAGAGGCAGAAGCTCTGACTGAGGTATAATCTGTTCATGAAAAAAAAGATGATTGAAGACATTAGGGTCACCTCCTACTCAGAGACTGGGAGGAGAGATTAGTGGATTTTGTCAAGGTTTTTCAGATGAAGGGGAAATGATGGAATTCACCAAAAATGTTCTCCAATTCCTTAATAAAGTTAAAAATCGGATTCCTCAACTGAGAGAATGCAGAGGATGAAGAGTGGGAAATCTGAAAAGAAACAGGACGGTTTGGAAGAGTTTTTATAGAGAACCTAAGGGGAAGAGGGAGGTCCAAAATAGGAAAAAAAAGAGTCTAATTTACATCCAAAATAATGATAACCACACTTTTTATAGTAGCAAAGAGCTAGAAACAAATTAAAGATTCACCAATTGGGAAATAGTTAAACAAATTGTGGTATATGAATGTAATTAATATTACACAGTTTTTAAAAAGTAAACACAAAGACACATGGGAAGACATATATGAACTGGTAAGATAAGCAGAACCAGAAAAAGAATATGAACAACAGAAGTAGAAAGAACTATTGCACTATCAAAACATAAATGGAACTGTTTCTGTTCCATTAGAATAAATGTGTAATTTATTCTGTGTAATTAGAATAAAAAAACTTCTGGATTCCAAGAAGGGATATGAGAACATATTTCTCTTATTTGCAAGGAAGGGTGACTATGGAAGTCATATTTGGCTAAAGTTGATTGATATATTACTTTTGCTGAAATGTCAGCTCTCTTCTTTTAAAAACATTTTAAAGTTACATATTAGAAAAGAAGATATAAGCACAAAAGATATCACTAATTTTGTTTTGCAATGTGTTTATGCTCCCAAATACTTCCATTTATTCCATTCTATTTTAGAATTGCATATATATCTTTTTTTTTTTTTATTTTATATATATATATATATATATATATATATATATATATATATATATATATATATATATATATATATATATATATATATTTTATAATATTATCCCTTGTATTCATTTTTCCAATTTACCCCCCCTCCCTCTATTCCCTCCCCCCGACGACAGGCAATACCATACATTTTACATGTGTTACAATATAGTCTAGGTACAATACATGTGTGCGAATATCACTTTCTTGTTGCACAATAAACATTAGAATCCGAAGGTACATGCAACCTGGGCAGACAGATATTAGTGCTAACAATTTTCATTCCCCTCCCAGTGTTTCTTCTCTGGGTGCAGCTACCTCTGTCCATCATTGATCAACTGGAAGTGAGTTGGATCTTCTTTATGTTGAAGATTTCCACTTCCATCAGAATACATCCTCATACAGTATTGTTGTTGAAGTATACAGTGATCTTCTGGTTCTGCTCATTTCACTCAGCATCAGTTGATTTAAGTCTCTCCAAGCCTCTCTGTATTCCTCCTGCTGGTCATTTCTTACCGAGCAATAATATTCCATAACCTTCATATACCACAATTTACCCAACCATTCTCCAACTGATGGACATCCATTCATCCTCCAGTTTCTAGCTACAACAAAAAGAGCTGCCACAAACATTTTGGCACATATATGTCTCTTTCCGCTCTTTAGTATTTCTTTGGGATATAATCCCAGTAGTAGCGCTGCTGGGTCAAAGGGTATGCACAGTTTGATAACTTTTTGGGCATAATTCCAGATTGCTCTCCAGAATGGCTGGATTCTTTCACAACTCCACCAGCAATGTATTAGTGTCCCAGTTTCCCCACATCCCCTCCAACATTTGTCATTATTTGTTCCTGTCATCTTAGCCAATCTGACAGGTGTGTAGTGGTATCTCAGAGTGGTCTTAATTTGCATTTCTCTGATCAGTAGTGATTTGGAACACTCTTTCATGTGAGTGGATATAGTTTCAATTTCTTCCTCTGAGAATTGTCTGTTCATATCCTTTGACCATTTATCAATTGGAGAATGGTTCGGTTTCTTATAAATTTGGGTCAGTTCTCTATATATTTTGGAAATGAGACCTTTGTCAGAACCTTTGTTTTTAAAAATATTTTCCCAATTTGTTACTTCCCTTCTAATCTTGTTTGCATTAGTATTATTTGTACAGAAACTTTTTAGTTTGATGTAATCAAAATCTTCTATTTTGTGATCAATAATGATCTCTAGTTCTCCTCTGGTCATAAATTCCTTCCTCCTCCACAAGTCTGAGAGGTAGATTATCCTCTGTTCCTCTAATCTATTTATTATCTCCCTCTTTATGCCTAAATCATGGACCCATTTTGATCTTATCTTGGTATATGGTGTTAAGTGTGGATCCATATCTAATTTCTGCCATACTAATTTCCAGTTTTCCCAACAGTTTTTTCCGAATAATGAATTTTTATCCCTAATGTTGGAATCTTTGGGTTTGTCAAAGATTAGATTGGTATAGATGTACCCTTTTTTGTCCTTTGTATCTAATCTGTTCCACTGATCTACCGGTCTATTTCTTAGCCAATACCAAATGGTTTTGGTGACTGCTGCTATATAATATAGCTTTAGATCAGGTACACTTAGACCACCTTCCTCTGAGTTTTTTTTCATTAGTTCCCTTGCAAGAATTGCATATATATCTTATTTCTACTATTTGCCAACATGCTCCATAAAAGTAGGAACTACTAATTTCTAATATATATCCCCATGCTTTAATACATTTTTGTTGAATTAAAATATCATAAAAAATACTATAAACATTACAGTGGAGTTATTTTTTTCTCATTGGTTCATGCAGTAAGTTACTTTGTAATGGATGCTGTTGCCTAACATGGTTTTTGTTTTTTGTTTGACATGATTGATATGGAATATCTGCTATGAATAAAGCCAAATAAGAATCAGAAAATATAGAGCTGGTAAGCTGAGTTCCTCAAAGATTATATGACTTCCACTATCATAGTGAGAACCAGGGTGCAGATTGGAATGTAGGAACTTTCAGTGAAAAGCTATTATTCTTTTTAACTTCCTTTTGATAAAGTCATTCAAAAATCAGGAAAATTTATATTAAATATGAATGATGCATTTTCAGTTAGCAGAGATATTGCTTCTGAAACTGATATAGATGAAATTAATTTCATGTATTCATTAGCAAAGATAATGGCACTTTCTTGCCTCAGGAGTCCTTACCAAGATTATCAAGCACCATTTTTTTTTTTTTTTTGTTTTGTTTTTTTTTTGGTCTTAAGAACATCTGGTAATGCACTTTTCTTTTTCCCAGATCTATGTCCAATAGAAAGAAGATTCAGAATAAAAATTCTACTAATACAGTTCTAAGAAGTGATAGTCAAGATGTTAGTATTATTGGCAAGGGAATGATGACTATCTAGGAAAAAGACTATCAAATCAAAAAGGATAAAGGAAAAAAAATTGTTTGATACAGTGAAGGGCCTTTTCTCATCACCTTAAAAAATCAGTATTAGCACCAATAGACTTGATAATTTAAAAATTATGAACAAGATTTGCTAATCTAAAACCAATAAGTAGAACATTCATGTACAAAATTCAGATTCTCAAATGTAATAAAATGGCTAATGTATCATATGAACCATAGGGCATAATACTTCACAGAAAAAGCATTCTCTCTTTCTAAACATGAGTTTGTAATACAGAAAGTTGTGACTCATTAATTAATGAACTGTTAAGGAAATGTACACCTTTCAGTGACCCAGCTTTGCCTCTGGCAAGTCTGGCCACATGCTTTTTACATCAATTCCTTGCATTATGTAGCATTGTTACAACCACTATGGCACTGGAACTCACATCGGACAGAGCCATCAAATCAATTATAACAGTCTGCTTCTGGCTTATACAGACAAGAAATGATTGATAATAAAACCTGCCTTCTTTCTGTTTTCATCTGACAGCAACAAAATAGTCCACGCCTGCTTTTACCAGCATTTGTCATAAATCAATAGCAATTTCATCACCTAGAAAGATGCTGTCAACTCTATTCAGTTCACCTGGTTTCATTTATTTTCATAATTTTAAAATATAACTATTCAGCAAGGTTAATGCAAAATGTTTATTTCTTGAAGCTTTTGATATGTTTATGACATCAATAATTTCAAAACACAATGCTTCAATCTTAAGAAATTTGGAAAACCATTTTAGTAGTATCAGAGTGTTCACAACTCCCTAAACCCAAACCAGCCAAACAAAACCATAATTGCATCTCTCTGGACATTTACTAATTTTGAAAATCAGCATATTGCTCAGAATAAATTTACTGTTAGCTCTAATTTCATGTTTTTAAAATAACTCCTTGAAGTGTTGAGGACTTCATGGTACCATCTTTCTGAGAAACAAAGAATACATAACACTTGTTGCTTTCTCTTTTTTCTTCATTATCACCATATAATTTTATACTGAGAATGCCAAATAATGACATCAGTACAATGTTGCAAAAAAAGGTAAAAAGTTAGTCAACAAGCATTAAACACCTACTATATGTAGACATTATACTGGGCATCATGCCCAATTAGAAAACATAAATGGCTTTCTTGAAAAAAAGTTAGTTATAAAATAAATTAGCATATTCATGTATATATCAACTATTTTGTATAGGACAGGAATCAGGAGTAAAGGGAAGAAGGGGTATTCCATCTCCAACATTCATGCATTTGAAAAAGCTATCTCCAGTCACTTTTCCCAATTCCTGAGGTATATATTTTCCTTAATTATGCCTTTCAGAAAATTTATCTTTTTTTCAAAGTCCAGCTTAGAGCCCATTGTGTCTATAAAACTTTCTAAATGATTCCCAATACCTTTTCTTATACCCTCCTCATATATTTTTTGTCTCTAATTATATGCATACATGTGATTTCTCTCCAATAGAATAGAGGTTCCTTGAGGAGAGGGGCTGTTTTGTTTTTATCTTTGTATCTCTAGCTTCTTGCATAGCATCAAACATATGGCAGAAATTTAATACATATGTAGAATGGCAGAACTAAATTATGAGAAAAGGGTACAATGGAAGTCATGAGATACTAGATATATCTATTAAAAACTATCTGGCAGATACAAATTGAGCACTTCCTAATTTCTCTTTACTCACTAAAAGACAATTGTTAACATGAAGTATTTAGTATCTGAATATGTATTATCCTCTGTGGCACTATGCCAATTTAAAATTGGGAGAAAAAAAATTGTTCTTGTCCCTAGAGTGCATGAATAATAAGAAAAAATAGACAGGCTCAATCACAATATCAAATTGAGTACATTTTCAATTTGTAGACATATCAGAAAATAGAAATATGATTTTATTATTTCATTTGCCAAAGGCAAATGAAGCAGTAATGCTTTGTGAGATTATTTGGAGTACTATCTCTGAATCAACAGCTAAATCAGGGATATTTTTTTGACTATATTAAAAGACAATAATCATCACTGAAAATAGTAGCTATTAATTTGTACTTTTCCCCCCTTTCTAGCCCTTCATAAAACACACTATTATGATGGTCTATTAATTTATACATACTTCATGTCACATTAATGTTCTTAAAATATCATTTTCTAAGCCTCTTTCCTGCTCTTCTAAAACTTCTAAATGGGCCTATAATCTGCAAGATTAAATCTAAATACAGCCTAGAATTCAAGACTCTTCGAAATCTGGCTTCAGTTTCCCTTTCCAAAATTTTTTTCTCTTAACTCCTCTACATGAATTCTCTATTCTGGCCAGAATACTTAACAATTTCTAATTATTTGCCAGACAAGCTTTATTTGGCTCAAGCTTGCCAACTCTGCACATTAAAATTCTACTTGCCTTTCAAGATTGCACTGAAACTCTATATATTATATATTTGAGTGCCATCTGAAAGTGATCCCTCTCTTCTCTGACCTATAACACTCATTGCCCTATATTCATATTCATTCTTCTGTTAGATCAAATATGGCCTCAGACTAGTGGTATTGATCCTAGATGAGTCTCAGACTCAGTTGCATCAACTGTAAAATGGGGATAATAATAGCTTCTATTTAGCAGTGTTGTTGTGAGGATAAATGAGATAATATTTGTAGTGTTTAGCACAGTGCCTGGCAAACTGAAGAAGCTATATAAATACTTGTTCACTTTCCCTTCCTCCTCATTTGTTTGGAATTAGCTGCTGCCCATCATATTGCTTTGCATATAGTACAAACTTATGTTTGCTTAACTGTCTTTAGCCTTTCCAACTAGACTATAGGCTCTTAGAGGACAGTGATAATATTTCTTTGAATTAATCCACAATTAATTTATTCAAAATTAATTCCTATTTTCTGGATATTCTTAAATGATAATAACAAAAATAACTAGTATTTATATAGTGATTTAAGGAATTCAAAGAGATTACTTCATTTTATTCTCCCAATTCTGAGATGTAGGTATTACTATTATATTCATGTTATAGATCAGAAAACTACCAGAGATAGGTAGGTTAAGCTCAGGATCATATAGCTTAAAAAAAAAAAAAAATGAAGTGAGGATTGAACTCAAATATTCCTGACTTCAGAATAAATACTCTATACATTGTAACACCTCCTTGCCTTCTCTACCTTAATCCAATAGTATTTTATTTTTCTAATTACATGTAAAAATAGTTTATAATATTCATTTTTTTTATGAGCTATTCAGGAACAGGGACTATCTTCCCCAGCGCGCGCGCTCGCTCTCTCTCGCTCTCTCTCTCTCTCTCTCTCTCTCTCTCTCGCTCTCTCTCTCTCTCTCTCTCTCTCTCTCTCTCTCTCTCTCTCTCTCTCTCTTTTAATAATACCTTTTTATTTTCAAAATACATGCTAAGATTTTCAGCTTTCACCCTTGCAAAACCTTGTGTTTGAATTTTTTTCTTTTCCCCTCTCCTCACCCTCCTCCCTTAGACAGCAAGTAATTCAATATAGTCAACATTCATTTTTGAAAGATTTTGAGTTCCAAGGTTTTTTCTTCCTAAGTTGTCTCTCTCCAAGACAGAAAGCAATCTGATATATTATACATGTATAATCACTTAAGACATATTTTCATATCAGTAATTTTGTGAAAGAAAAATCAGAACAAAAGGTAACAATCACAAGAAAGAAAAATCAACCCCCCTCTCTCAAGGAAAAGGATGAAAATAGTTTGCTTAGATCCATATTCACTCTCCATAATCCTCTCTCTGGATGCTGATGGCATTTTTCATCCCCAGTCTATTGGAATTGTATAGTTCGTCACATAATCTTGTTATAACTGTATGCAATATTCTGGTTTTGCTCAGTTCACTCATGTAAGTCTTTCCAGACTTTTCTGAAATAAGCCTGGTCATCATTTCTTATAGAGCAATACTACTCTATTGTATTCATATGCCATAACATATTCAGCCATTATCTGTAGCCATTTCTCAACTGATGGACATATTAATTTTCCAATATTTTGCCACCACAAAAAAGAGCTGCTAGAAACTATTTTTGCACAAAAGTGTCCTTTTTCCTCTTTTTTTGATCTCTTTGGGATACAGACTCAGATGGTCTACAGGGTGTAACAGATCAAAGGGTTAGTTTTAATAGCCTTTTGAGCATAGTTCCAAACTGCTTTCCAGAATGGCTCCACCAACAATGCATTAATGTTCCACTTTTTCCACATCCCCTCCAACATTCATCATTACCTTTCCTATCATCTTAGCCAATCTGATAGGTGTGAAGTAGTGCATAACTATCTTAATGAAACATTTTCTTCAACCTAATTATTAACAAAATGTATTAGATTTTTAATCCATGTAAAAGATAAAGTTTAGAAATTAAAAAAAAAATTAAGTGCTAAAAAAGTCAACAGCAAAAAGAAAAAAAAAATCTAACAGATTTGTTATACATCTTTGATTAAAAAAAAAAAAAAGTGACTTGTTTCAATTCCCAAAACAAAGCAAGGCAATGAAAGTATCTATTTTCCAAAGACTAATCTTGGTAATGAGGGAGAGGTCATATATATGTATGCATTGGAGGAAATACCCATATTAATCAAATCAAATATCTTTATAGTTATTGGCCTAGTAAAGGAAAATAAATTAATAAAAATTATTATTTAAATAAAGTTATTAAAAATAAATATAAAAGAATATAAAGAAGCAGCAACAAAGGATATATTGTGGAGGCAAAATTTCCAAGATCAGTATTTCATGAGTATGATAATAATAGCTAACATGTATATAGCACTTACTATGCTAAGCATTTATTTTATTTATAAAGGTTATCAATGAGATGTCACAGAATGGCATTTTCTTTTCTTTCTTTCTTTTTTTTTTTTTTGAGGCTGGGGTTAAGTGACTTGCCCAGGGTCACACAGCTAGGAAGTGTTAAGTGTCTGAGACCAGATTTGAACTCAGGTCCTCCTGAATTCAGGGCTGGTGCTCTATCCACTGCACCACCTAGCTGCCCCACAGAATGGCATTTTCAAAGTAACCCTTAGAGGAAGATGAAGTGGAAGTATATGTTCAAGGCAAAAGAGAATAATTTGAACATTTGCACAGAGATGGAAGGGAGATCATCGAATAGTTGTTACTAGTCCAGTTTTGGCAAACTTAGTAGTATTAGGACTGTCTATGCTAGCCTGCAATAACTGTCTGTTTATCCAGCTCAAAAATCCCAGATAACCTAATACACATAATGCTGGATAAAAATTCTGAGTAAATATCAATGAAGATCCTAATCTTAAAATATGCTTTAGAATCTGGAGAAAAGCTAACAAAGTTAAATCTTAATTAGGTTAGACCAAATATAAAAGTTTTGGGGAGAACTATTGGTTCATTAATGCATTTCTGGTGGAATTAGAAATTCATTTTACCCTCTCCCCTTTTTTAAAAATAAGCCCAATAAATTACAAAGCCAACCATGGAAGTAATCAAGATTTTTCTCTATCTTTTTACTTTTAATAAAATCAGTGATCTCAGAGCTGAGATAACAGGCATTTCTTTTCCCCACCAATTCCAACTTTAGAATCCTTGGGAGTCAAGGAAAATCATCATAACTAAGACATCAGAGATGGGAAACTTTACTAAATAAAAAGGAAAATTTGAGAAGCATAACGGGTGTGATAGCTTTCATTAATGAATCTGATATACACTTAGAGAGTTGAAATATCCTGTGTCTCCATGCCTCCCCAGGGTCTTATTTAGTTAATCTCTTGTGGAGTAAGTTTTTCTCATTGTCTTTTTTTTTTTTTTTGCCTTCCTACTGTAAACCTTGATTTATTTATAACAAATTATCTCATTTAGACAGTTGCCTCTAAATTTTGGAAATATTTTTCAAATCTCCTCTAAATTTTGGAAATAATATTTTTCAAATCTCCATTCCTTATTATTCCCTCTGGCATTAATTCAAACATATATAAGATAATGGATTGAGAGGCTAATGTGAAAGAAAGCTGAAAAGGATTCAGTAGAGCCAGATCATAAATGCCAAACTAGATATTTATATTTTGTTCTATAGACAACAGGAAGAGAGAATAGTAACACTTAAGTTTTTTCTTGTTTTGTTTTGGTTTTTTTTGTTTGTTTTTAGTAAGTGAGTGATATGGTCACCTGTGGTCATTAAGGTCATTGACAAATGAGTGATAAAACAGGGGAGCTACTAAAGATAAAAGATACTAATGAGGAGGCTATCATAATGGAGGTGAGAAGTGAGAAGTATCTAAAAGTCAAGTGATAACAATGTAAAGCAAAAGATATTGCCCAAGTAGAATCCAGAAGATGTAAATTTGTTTAATCAAACCATCTTAAGCTATGACAACAAACAGCCAAAGAATCATGATATATATAAAGAATCATGGCTAAAATAAAACAAGACTCAGAGGAAGGACATGGATTTTTCAAGGTCACAAAGTAGGAAGGGGAGTTGTGTTTCAATCAGGTTTCTTTCAATTTTGTTATGTCACATTAGGGGAATAATGAATTGGAAAAGGAGGTTTCTCCAATCTGGCACAGTGTTTCTCCCATCAAATCCTAGTTGTATCTCTAATGGTAGGAAAAGAGAAAAATGAAATAATTCATGGGTTCTCTTCAGTTCTTTCCTAGAAAGTTCTATTTCTTATCTGTTACCAATATAATATTTGAATGACTTCACTATTCTTGGGGACCTTTAAACTATATACCCTACAGATGCCAATAATCTGCTACATTTGCTGTTCATAGACTTAAAAATTATTACTTTGTGCAGCACCATAGTGCTGGATTGGCAGAAAACACAAAATTAACTCAAACTTAAGTGGTTCTACTATCTTTCAGGAAAATCCTCATTTCTTCAAGATTCCTTATACTTTCAGGATTTTTAATAGCTAAGGTGACTTATAACTACCATCAAGATAACTCAACTAATTTATTCTTTAAATCATTTTTGCTATTTCCTACATAAATTTCCTTCCCACTGGGATCTCTTTCCAGTTCTTCTTAGTGCAGGAGCCATCTTGGATTAATTCCTAGATTTCATCTCAGTGATCCCCATTTATGCAACTTTGAAGCATCAGAATAAATTCATTGAGGACCAAGAAAAAGCTACAGCTTCCCCAGGGAATTCACAACTTGTCAAGGAGACAATAGATAGGGTACTCTTGGTTTATGTCTGTACATTCTCACAATATAATGATTTATGCTATTTTTGGTTTATAACATAATGTTAGTCTTCTATAAAAGGGAAAGTACTACAAATTATTATATCACAAAAGTAAAAGAGGACATAATGTTGACTGGCTGTTGTCCTTCATTATAGAAGAGGACCAAAATGACTAACATCACTTTGTTAGAGTTGAGACTGTTTTGATCAGATCAATACAAGCTATGCCATAAGTCAGACATATATAGTCTCTATAACATTTGGGGAGCTTCTCTAATTTGCTCATCTTGTGTTCCTTTTTGGCTACTTCAATTCTGCTTTCCTCATATAGCACAGCACCTTCTCTGATGAGGGCACAGCATGCTGAGTGGTTCTGCGCCAGTGTCTCACATGTTTAAAGTTCTTAAGAGATACCTTGAGAATATCCTTTTATTGTTTTGTTTTGTTTTTTTCTGACCACTTTGTGAGCACTATCCTATGTAAGTTCTCCATAAAAATTTTTTTTTGACCAGCAAAAATTTAGCATTTGAACAGTGTGGCCAGCCCCACAAAATTGTACTTTCTGTAGTAGAGTTGGAATGCTTGGCAATTGAGTTTGAGAAAGGACTTTAGTATCTCATATCTTAACCTGACAAGTTATCTTCAGAATCTTCCTAAGAGAGTTCAAATGGAAATGATTCAATTCCCTTGCATGGTGCTGGTAAACTGTCAGGGCACACAACAGTGGGATCAGCCCAATGGCTCTGTAGACCATCAGTCTGGTATTTTCCTCTCTCAATCTTTCCTTCAGAACCTCCCAACACTGAGTTAGCTTTGGTGATACATGTGCCAATCTCATCAATGTGGACGTCTCTGGAAAATATACTGCCAAAGTAAAAGAACTTATCCACAGCATCCAAAACTTTACCATTTATTTTAAGTGATGGTTCCACATGTGAATGGTGTGATACTGGCTGATGGGACCTATGTTTTCTTGGTATTAATTGTTAGGTCAAAATTGGCACAAGCAGCAGATCATTGATCCATTCTTTGTTGCATCTCAGCTTCAGAGGCTGCTCTGAGTGCAGAATCATCTGCAAACAAAAAATCATGCACCAATACTCCTGAAGATAATATAATAAACCTTTCTATAACAGGATAAGAATTTAAGATATATAGTCTTTTCTTAATATTCATTACTTTATCACAGCAGTTTCTAAGAACACAAAAGTGCTAATATAATAAAGTTTGGTTTGTTTTCTGTAAAAAAAAAAAAATGCAACATGGATGCCTTTAACTCAAACTGAAACATCCTATTTTACTTGATAGAAAACTCAAAAATTTAATGTAATGATTTATTACATAGGTAAAATTACAATTCATTACATGGGTAAAAAAGTAATAATTCTCCAGCCCTCCTAATCTTATTCTAACAACTTGAAACATTTTATAGGTCTTTGGAGCCAATTATTCACTTCAAAATACTATTGGGAATCATATTACAGTCCTTAAATGAGTACAATAGCTCCAAATAAGGAGGTATTTAGGCTAAAAATAAACAGTCTAATCCAATGTCCAGTTTCCATTCCATAATTCCAGGCCAGTTTCATTATTTCTATCAGTTTAAGTGCAAAGACTAGACTAAACTGATAAGTACCATATGTACCTAAAAAAGACTTACTGTGGCTTCAGAGCACTGTGACATACACACATGCACACTTTCCTAAAAACAACAACAAAAAAAACACTTTTCAAAAACAATACGGCCAATTTTATTTCTTTAATAGTTATTTGAAGGTTTATTGGTAAATTCCTTCCAGTCTGATATAATCATATCTTTTTTTTCTTTTTTAGTGGCTTGTAATTTGGGGCATTAATGGCATATTTATTAGAGTATTTTCATT
The DNA here is from genome assembly GCF_048593235.1 of Sminthopsis crassicaudata. Taxonomy (NCBI): domain Eukaryota; kingdom Metazoa; phylum Chordata; class Mammalia; order Dasyuromorphia; family Dasyuridae; genus Sminthopsis; species Sminthopsis crassicaudata. The sequence continues at coordinate 98,794,603 of NC_133619.1, forward strand.
TTATTTAAAACTTTTATATAATCCATTTACATGCAGCTAGGAATACATATCTGAGTGTAATTTTCTTTGAAGACAAGGGAATAATGAGAATATAGGGACAAGCCATTTAAAAAAATAATTTTAAAAAGTAAATATCACAGGTATTACTTAAACATGAATGATGATCCAAAAATATTCTTCCACTAAATTTAAGGAAGAATAATAAATTCTTGTTTTTGAGAAAAAAGTTATTTATAGCAAAAGAAAAAATAGTCAACATAGATTTTTGAAAAGCTTTCCTCTCTGTATAGTTTCCATTAGCTATAACCTTTATTTTCTGGACTCTTTTACAGACATGTTTAGTACAGGTGGTAAAGCTGTAAAGGAAATACAATGCAATGACAATTAAAAGCATTCTGTTTCTAAGGTAAAAATCAGGGGTAGGAGTCAAGCTAAGGATCCATAACTTTGGCAAATCTGAGTCTTTTAAATTCTCATCATTCTTGGCTAAACTGCAGGACAGCCTAACTGTTTTCACAAGAATTGATAGTTTGTGCCTGCCAGGGAAAGCAGATTTTAAAAACTTCACTACATCACCCACCCACCCACCCCCTTTCTTTGTTCCCTATTTTAAACATATCATCTGGGATTTGTAAATTTTGTAGGATCAAAAGTAGGAAATTTAAAACAATGAAAAATAGAAGAAAGAAAGACAGCCAAAGTAAAATACTAATAAGATATTATTGCAGAAACAAGATCAACTGAAAGGTTTACCAAGCACTTTATGGATGTAAAAGTTATACTTTACATAAAACAAGCTTATCCGTGAGTTGTCATTCAGCTCCTGAATAATAGGGGCTGAAAGAGAGAGAGTCTCTTGTGGCTATTGCTGTTGCAGGCATCAATGGAAAGATGAATTTCATTATCCTCAAGGTGGCTGGGGAGTTTTGTGACCCATGAGACAGCACTTGGCACACCATCACTGACAATGGGTACCACAGATTGTCTAATCAGTGTCAAAAACATAACTGAGGTGGCAAAAACCCTTGTGCATTTTAACCATAGGCTAAATTAGTTGTTTGTATTAGGGATCTCCATGAAAAAACAAAGTCCAAAGGAAAAGTTTGTTCGAGTCCTGGATTTCAGACTTAACTCTTGACTGTCTCCTGACTCTAAAATACACCAAATTGGCAGGCAATAAATAGATTAACATTGACTCCAGACTATATTTTCTAATACTTTATATATTGTGGTATCTTGTTATTTATGAGACAAACTAGAAAGTAATTAATTACTAAGGGCTAAAATAGGTCCAAACGCAATTAATACTGTAGTTTATTATAATGGTAATTTAGGTAAAACAAAACTTAAAACCTGCCTCCTACATAAATTCATATTTTAAAGTCATTCACTGATCCAGCTGGTAAAAACAATAAAATAAAGAAGTTCTACTCTCATTTTAAGACCACTAAAGTCTCAAAACTTGATCTTTTCTATTTATATGTATATATTTTAAATCTGTACACTAAAAATTTCCATTATTAATGTATTACCATTTACAAACTAACAAATTTTTAATCCTCATTAATTTGACCATTTTATAGTTTTAAAGGAAGCTGTAACAATGCTACTTCTTATTTATTATATATAATTTTTTTCAAAGTATCTAAAACAATTAGGTTTTATTAATGAATTAACTACCTACCATTTCCCTCCATGTTAAAGCTGATTGTTCCTTAAATTAAACTAGCATTAGAGTCCAACCAAATATGTAAATGCCTTTTATTTTCTGTTTTCCAAATTGAGCTTCTCTTTTCATCTATGTGGAAGTGAACTGAACTTTTAAGCTTTTTGCCAGCCAAATAACATACCTCTAAAAATAAGGATTTAAAATAATAATAAAAAAGTACTGGGGAAGTCGTCTGGTAAACTCCACATTCCAATCTAATGTAACCTTTTAACCCCAAGCCACATAAATGACTTCAAATTAGAAATAATAATAATAGCAAGTCAGAGTTCTCGCTCTTAGGCCTCAGTTTTGAGATTGCGCCTGGACACAGGATGCTAAGAGTTGCCTAGTAACTGACTAGTATCTATCTTTTTTCCATGTCATCAGTACCTTAACAGGTTTTAAAATGATCTTGTCTTTCTCCCCATTCCTCAAATCCCAGATCAACAGTTGTCAGGGTGTGAGTCAAGCTGTGCTTCTGCCCACACAGTGGCACTGTCAGCCCTGGTGGTTGCTCAAACAATTTTTAAACTGAGCAGCCGGTTGCCTTCAGCAGCAATACTTTGGGGGGCACTCCGTGCTGTTCACCCAAAGTCTCTGGCTGCTCTACAACTGTGCTAGTTAAAGGGATCGACAGAAGGAACAACAAATGGCTACAATTAGCATTCGCCCTGCTCCCTCAACAGAATTTCATTGCTATGGCAACTGGAGTTGCCCAGACAACATGGGGCTTCTGCTGAGAGGCTAGTTGTGCTGCATTATAACCAAGACTGAACAGAATATTCAGAGTTCATACTCATACTACAGGACACTAGGGCTTTTTAATTAATAACAAAGGCTTCTTAAGTTTTCTAGCCTAATGTAAATGTATGGCTTTTAGTAGCCAGAAGAAAATATCACTATTTTTTTTTTTATTTTTTTAATACCACAGAGATATCTGGTATATAGGAGACAAAAAAAAAAAAAAAACCCATATTAATGTTTTATCTTCTCTGCATGCTTTTCCCACCATCCGATTATATGACATTTAGTTCACAGAGATTAAGTAAAGAATATTTTTATAGTTTTGGACACATACACATATCCATATATCTATATGTCTGCATAGTGATCTTTAGGAAAATGAAGATTAGAAGATTCTAATGTAATTATTACAAATATAGGTTAATTTGGACTAAGCTGAAATATTTCATTGGAATACATAATGTGTTAGTAGATTGTGGATTTGAAATGTTTTTAAAATTGTTTAAAACCAAATCAACTAGAGAACATCAGCAAGCTGTTTGTGTGAAACATCTCACAGCAAAAAATAATAAAACTAATTGTTATGAGTTCTATAATAACACAAGTTTAAAAAAGAGTATAAGTATTCATCTTAACAACACAAAATAAGGCACTTGGCTATTCCTTAAGTGACTTTTTTGTCAAAGTCTAGTAGCTGATATAGTCACTGAAGGTGATACATGATATTCCAGGAGAAGCTACAGGAGTATTTCTTGATTAAACAACAAGAGATGATCTTCATTTAGCAGGAGTGGGGTTATTCAACTTTACAGGTGACATTTTACTTTTTATACTTTATGTATCCATTCAGAGAGAGGAATTGTTAGACCTTTGTCTAACAATATCTTTGAGAAAGTAGAGATAAAATGTTTTAAAACCATTCAAAATTTAGTTTGCTTACAGCCACTTACAGAAATACATCTGTGACTAACTGTAGCCTCCTTGGAGGAGATGGGGAGGAGATGGGGAGGGGAGAGAAAGAGAGAGAGAGAGAGAGGAGAGAGAGGAGAGAAGAGAGAGAGAGAGAGAGAGAGAGAGAGAGAGAGAGAGAGAGAGAGAGAGAGAGAGAGAGAGAGAGAGAGAGAGAGAGAGAGAGAGAGAGAGAGAGAGAGAGAGAGAGAGAGAGAGAGAGAGAGAGAGAGAGAGAAAAGAATAAAGTAAAATGTGTATGGCAGAGGAAAAAAAAAACCTACAAGGAAGAACAGAAAAGATGAACAGTACTTGTGTTCAACTGCAAAGGTTTTCCACTTCCTTCTGCAGCTCATTTTATAGATGAGGGACCTGATGTAAACAGTGACTTGCCCAGAGTCACACAGTTAGTGTCTGAGGCCACATTTAAATTCAGGAACTGACTCTAGGCCCATTCACATGTAGTGCCACTTATTTTTTAATAATAGTATACAATAATAAATAATACTGCATTATCTTTACAAATGCTAAGGAGAACCTGTCTCTTTTCAAGAACACATACAAGGGCAAATGTTATAATAAAAGGAGACCAGAAGAAATAGCTGAAAGGAAGAACTGACAAAATAGCCTTTCATTTTGACCTGGACAAACTTGGTAATAAACAGTTAGGAAGTACACATTTTCTACTAAATTATCTAATTCCAGTCTGATGACCAACAGAATAATGAAAGCTTTCCTTATTTTTCCATAAGGCACTATCTTTGATAAATAATATTTTGGTTACTTGGATGGCTACTGAAAAAGAACATTTCTATATGGAAAAATGATAAAATAAGCCCAAGAAGAAATATAATCGCTCATAAAGAAATGCTTGGACAGTGACAGGCTATTTTAAAAAAATATTTCTTTAAATCTTAAATACAAAAGAGAAAAAAAAAACAGAAAAAGAAAAGAGTGTTAGGTACAAAGAACAGGAGAGGATTCAAAATATGTATCAATAAATTTCCATTTTAAGAAAGCATATATAATAATAGAATACATTGTATTCAGTACTGTACATCTTTTCTTTGCTTCCTGGTGAATATTTTTTTTCCTGGGCTGTGCACTTTTTACTGTATTGTTTTTCCCCTCTCAACCCCCTCCCCTCTCCAGGCTACAGTTAGATACAGATATATTTACATAACAAACATGCATATATATGTGTGTGTGTACATACATATACACATCAAAAATAATATTAATATGGCTGATATATAATGTAGAGTTCTCTCTTGATTGAATCTTTTTTAAGTGACTTTGTCTGAGATCAATGATTATTAGCCTTACTTTTTTTTTTTCCCTAATGAATTCCAATTCCAGTAATTTTTGTTATGTTTGTAAATATCTCTAGCTTCCTATCCCTGGTAACTCTTCTATCCACTAGCTTGCTTTGCTATTACTTCACTCTATCCCAAGGATCTCTCTAGTATCCTCTCCCCTCATCTTTTCCCCTCCCTCTTTATCCCATTCCTATTAATCTGCACACTTTATCCCACCCCACTCCCCACACCCTGCCTTATCATCCTATTCCCTCCTATTCATTTCTTTATAATTTGAGGGGAGTTTTATACCCTTGCATATATCTATATCTATCTATTTATCTATATATCTATTATGTAATTCTCTCTTTAACTCATTCCCAATGTGATCAGCCCATCTCTCCCCATCTAATTCCTTTGTATTGGTTCTTGCTCTCCCACCTCATTTATATAACAATTGCTTTTCCTATGCAGTTTTACTTTTCAGAATCATATTATACTCAGTTCTACTGCAATTTTTTTTTAAACTATCCAATTACTAATGATAATCTTAGACATATGGTTCACTGTGAGCATGTATAATAAAGGCTTTAAGTTTGCACATGGCTGTTCTTGAGTGCACTATCAGTTATTAAACTATGATTCAAGAAATTGTAGCCAGAGATCTCTGAAGGCCTTAGAGGAGGCGGGCCAGGTAAAATTAGTTCACACTGCAAAGGTCAGTGGCTAGAGATACTCTGATGCCCTGGGAATTATGAGAGACTGGCATTGTGAAATACTAAGTTTCGCATACAACATTTCGCAAATGAAGTGATTGCTCAGGGTTAAGTAATAAAATGATATTTTACAGTTCACATTTCCATGTATAAAATATAAACAGTTTGTCCTTATTGAGTCCCTTGAAATTAGTCTTTGATGTTGATTCTTATATGTCAAAGTTCAGGTTTGTTTGTTTTTTTTTCACCAACAAAATCATGAAAATCTGGCAATTAATCGAATATCAGTACTATACTTAGTCTTGAGGGAAACGGGAAACTGAGGACTTCTCAAAATAATAACTGCAGGACAATATTGAAATTCTGTTAATCATTAAGGCTCTGAGAAATAGAGCAAAAGACTTGCTCTTCTAGCAGAAATATCTAAGATTACCTCCTGGACTTTGACCCTAGTATCACAAAAGTCCACTTATATTCCAGAGACAAATAAAGGAATAAAGGTCAAGTTTGCCAATGATTTTAGGAGGATTAACAGGATTGGGTGGGCAAATAGTTTCTGTAATTTTTTTTCTCTCACTGACCATTTAAATTATCTCACAATCTATGTGAAAGCAACTCTCCTCCCTCTGAGACTTCAGTGAGAGGACTGTCCATTTCTCTTGAGATACTAATCAAACTTCTGTTCTTCACTTTGAGATATCTCTGAGTATTTTTAAATTGGGGTTTGCTGTACCACATAGTTTTGGGGGCTCATCTGGGATGAATGTTTGGTAAGGGAATGATCATTGCTTGCTTTGGAGACCAAAAAAGCATCTAGGGACCTTTTGTCCCCAAGTCTCCAGGGTATGGCAGCATTCTCCTCCTTGTTAGGCAGAGAGACTCAGTAAAGAAAAAAAGCAGTGTCTTGAAAGTGTGTTAGCTTGTGGTCTGGAATGACTTGTGCGTACACTCCAAGGTAAGGTCTTCAGAAGTCTGGGGATCAATTGGCTTGGGGAGACCCGAGAAATTAGCTCTCGCTAAATTGAGGTGTGTGTGTGTGTATTGTCAGACTGCAGATATCTTAAGGGAAAAGACTCACCGAAGCAGTTCTAGGTAGACCACTGGTAAAAAGTGATCTTTTCCAAAGGATTGGAACAGGACTGTCCTCTCCAATCACGGGGAAAACTCAGCCAAAATCCCCAAGGCAGGAACCAGGTCAGGGAGTACCAGCTAATAGTCCATTAGGGAGCTGGCTGCAGAATTGAAATAAATTGCCAAAGTACAAAAAGAAAAAGAAAATTATAAAGTATAGCTGTTTTGTTTGTGGTGGTCAAAATTTGGGTGGAGGAATAATTTGGCCAAAATATGGTTCCTCCAATAATTGGAAAAGTCTTCTCAATCCAGAAGAATCAATATATGCAAGCCTCTGGCTTCCAGGGACAAAAGACTGGCTATTTTTAAGCCAGGCAAAAGAGGTGGAAAAAGAGTCAGAGACCGAGAAAATATCATCTCACCCTTGGGACCCTTAAATTTCAGTCCCTCCACATTATGAAGAGGCAGAACCAATAGGGTACCAAGGGGCAGCAGGAGCCCACAAGGAACTAGTATATACACACTTGGAAAGAGAATTAGAACAGCTGAGGAGAGAATTATTGTATATCTTAGCTACTCTCTCCATTTCATAAGAAAAACCAGCTATTAGAAAGGCAGCTATGGAAGAATGGGAGAGACATCATCCCCTTGCAGAAAGAGTGATGACTGTGGAACAAAAAATCTGCTAGTAAATCCAGGATGGGATAATAATCAGCAAGTTGCAGGCAGAATATGCAAGATTTAAGGGACCTAATTATTATTGGGACCAAGGATTCCTTTCCTGAAAGACAGAATATTAATAAGGCCTTAGAGGTTAGACAGGAAAAGGAGGTATCATCTTTCAGATTCTTAGAACATCTCAAAAAGGGAATTCAAAAATATTTGGGAATAAACTTAGAAGACCCAGCAACAGAAAGTGTGCTAAAGCTATATTTTGTCTCCAATTCATGGTCAAACATAAATAAGAAATTGCAGAAATTGTAAGGATGGAATGATAAGTCAATTGGGGAATTATTGAAAGAAGCAATAAAGGTATATGTAAGGAGAGATTGGGAAAAAGAAAAGAAAGAGAATTAATGAATCAAAATGCTAGTTCAGAATTTACAAGCCACCCAAGGACAGGGAAAAGGGTGGAATAAGAAATCTCAGAAGCAAGGAGTGACAGGATCTGTGAGTGGCCAAACATGGGGTCCTCTGACTTGTTGGACTTGTGGGAAAACCAGGCTTGTTTCTAAAAATTGTCCTAAGAAAAAATTATTAGCAAGTTTGTTCTCATGGAATTAAAGAGCAGAAAAGGGTTAAAGGGCTAAACTCAGGCAGGAGAATTTGTCTGCAACATTTGATTAATAATTAAAGAAACTTAATTCTGAAATTGTGGGAAATAATATTACTGTTGCCTTGCACATGCCAGATTTATTCTGAGTATAAGATCTTAGAATTCGTTTGAATATTGAAATCTTCACTTTGAAATTTTTCAAGCTGTATTTGATTTGGTTCATTTTAACAATGGCTTGTAAACACAAAGTTCTGATAAATTGCCTGAAGAGGTCACATGCCTCTAATTAGATAAAGGATGTTGCCTTCTGAAACATGTATTGGGTAATTTGCAAATGTAAGGTATGCTTTAAATTTTGTCAGCTCTGCTGTGGACATGTGTGGGTTTTATGGAGTTATTTAGTTATTTAGTTATTCACTGTATTGTGAATCTTAAAAGTTATGAAGGGAAAAGAAAGGAGAATAAGGTTAATTAAGGAGGATTGATTTGTAGGAGAAACTGAAGGTTTGAATGATTTCAGGAAGTAAGAGAAAGAAGGGGAGGGACAGTATTAGTAAGGAAATTGGAGAGAGAGTATTTAGAGGGAAGAAAGCATATAATAGATGGAAAAAGAAGAGTTGGATTAGGAAGCATGGGGGAGCTAGGGAGAAATGCCAAATGGGGGAAGAATAGTCATGGAAAGAGCCTGATCAAGGTGATAATCTAATTCCCCTTCCCCCATAAAGTGTGCAGTGGCTTTTCCTTGGCTTTCAGTTGCAGAGAGCATATTATTTAAAGAGACAACCCACTTTTACTGTAGTAAGTTAATTGACTGAATATTTGTTTCTTTAAATATATAATGGTCTTCTTGGTTAAAGAATATGATCATAAATGTGATCTATAATTTGGTAGGATTATTTCTCAAAAGTTTAATTAATATTTTCAAGAACTATTTGGATTCTTTTATGTAGAATTAAGGAGGTTATGCCTATAATTTAAAGGGCCTCTGAGAATAATAGTTTGTTTTTTTTTTTCCCTTTGTCCTTTTGAGAATGTTTCTGTTATGGATAATGCAGTTTAGAATTTTTCTAAGTATTGGGTATATTAAAAGCAAAATAATCTGTGTAATGTTGGGCGCTGTATAACCTGTGAACTCTCTAGGATTTATCTCTCACTATGATCCTAGAAAGCTAAGTTCATCTGAAGCTCTGATTGATGATAATTGCTGTAGGAGATGAGATCATTTGGGATTGCAGCTGATATTTCTCTGGAGTTTTAAATTCAGATATGACTGACTGGACAGATCATCAAACCAGTGCTCCATCATCTGAAAGGAATATGCCACAAGCTACTCAGAAGAAGCTGTTACAGGTGGAAGTTAATTGAGAAGGACTTAGGACAATCTTGGCTCTGCTGAAGGTAGGATCCTTCTGACTTAATTTCCCAATTCTTTTCAATAAGAACCTACCTAATTATTACTGAGTCTGGCTTAAAGTAGAATCCTTAAAAAATTAGGATAGTTACCTGAAGTAAAACTGCTTTAAGTAAATCATGTCCCCTCATTTTTCCTCTTATAGCAAATATCTATAGTCAAAGCAAGTGATCAGAGTAAGATACAGATATATAGATATTTTAATTTGCAACCTCACTCTAGAGGACTTTCTGGTTGCTGCTATAACATCTTTTGACCCTTTTTTGCTTCCTGGAGCTAAAGTTTCTTTATTTAAAGGCCTATTTCACCCAAACATTTGGGACCACTCCCATTTTCCCTTTTGTTCATTGAAAGTAAACAAATGGAAAGTAGAGCTAGATCCTTAGGGTCTCTGGAACCCTGACTTATTTATCAAAGACCTATATTGACTTCAAATGCATTTTTCATGTTTTGCATGATCATGGGAGGCTATATGGAAAGAATTTTTGACACCTAAACAATTCTCCATTAAGTGTGTAGAGAAAATGACTACTGCTAGCTATCCATGGACCTAGAGAGGTTTCTATTGTTTCTTAAATGAAGGGGAATTCACTCCAGGTGAATGGAAGCAGGCTTACAGAACAGTTGCCCATGTGGCTGATTGATTGCCCCTGACCATGGCAACTTTAATTCCCTGACTCCTGCATTCCCTCATAACTCCCAAGCAAGTAAATTCTGAAAAAGATTTCCTCCTTGCAGGGACTTCAGGCTGTTTTCAGTTTTATTAACACCTGTACTAATTGGATAAAATCTTTCCCTTGTAAAGGCTCTAACCTCTATATTGACTCTACCTTTGTTCTTTCTCTTTTGTTCATATTTAATCATTGTATTTTTAATATACTTGAGAGTTGCTTCTCCCAGTCTCCAAGCCATGAAATTGCAACCACTTGGTCAACCTGAAATCAACTGAGACCTGATGCTAACTGGTCATGCTGTTGCCACTGCCTACAACTCACTTGTCTCCCCTCTTCAGTCCAGACTCCAGTAGGGTCAGCTATAAGCCCTTATCAGCCTGAAGAAACTCCAGAAAGCCCAGGTGACAAGAGATCGGAGGCCCTCAGACCTCCACAGTGCTGTAGTTCTGTCTGCCAAATGCCAATCTGTTCTGTGATGACTGTTTCCAAGACAAATGGTGGGAATTGGTGAAAGCAAGGTCTGATTCTTGCTCATTGTTTTAAACTTGTGAAATTATGTTACAGGAATTAGAGCAACGATGAGAAGTCCTCATATGTTTTTTGTTTTGTTTTTTAAAAAAGAGGGATCTGAGTGAAACAGGAAACTGAGGACTTCTCAGAATAATAACTGTGAGAACAGTACCAAAGGTACTATCAATAAGTCTCTGGGAAGAAGAGCAAAAGACTTGCTCTTCTAGCAGAAATATATGAGATTACCTCCTAGACCTTTACTTAACTGCTTAGAGAAGAATCTGACTATTTAATGGCCTGGAGATATTCAAGAAGTCTATAAACTGACTAATCTCTATTTGTTGATTGAAAAAAACCTGAAGTAAAATCAAATTTCCTTAAACTATTTTAATTGATTATTAACCTTAGAAGCAGAACAGACTCTTTTTTTCTTTTGAAACAAGTCTTGAATAAGCAAAATCCTAGTGTCACAAAAGCCCACCTATATTCCAGAGATAAATAAAGGAATAAAGGTTGAGTTTGCCAATGATTTTAGGAGGATTAACAGGAGTGGGTTGGTGAATACTTTCTGTAAATTATTTTTTTTCTCTCACAGACCATTTAAATTATCCCACAACCTTTGTAAAAGTGACCTTCCTCCCTCTGAGACTTCAGTGAGAGGAGTCCATTTCTCAGGAGATCCTAATAAAACTTCTGTTTTTCACTTTGAGATTATCTTTTGAGTATTTTTGAATTGCGGTTTGCCATATCACACAATCTTGATGGATATAATATTTTTAACCATAACCCTAGTTCTTTAGATCTTCAATATATAGTATTCTAAAACCAGTGGTCTTTTATTGTAGCCGCTGATTAGTCTTGTGTGATTCTAATTGCAGCTCTGATATTTGAATTTTTGTTTTTGTTTTTGTTATTGTTTGTGAAACTTTATATTTGATCTGGGGATTTCAAAATTCAGTAATATTCACGTAGGTTTTCCTTGTAGGACCTCTTTCAGGTGGTGATCAGTGGATTTTTTTTCCCATACCTATTTTTCTTTTTTTTCTCTAATACTTCAGGACAACTTTCTTTAATTATTTCGTGTATTACTGTATCCAGATTCTTTGGTTATAACTTTCAGGTAGTCCAATTATTCTTATGTTTTCACTTCTTGATCTGTTTTCCAGATCTGTTTTTCCTATGAGCTGTCTCACATTCTTTTATTTTGTTATTTTTCTTGGTCTCTTATAATTTCACTGGCTTCACTTTGTCCAATTATAATTTTCAAATAGTCATTTTTTTAAGACTCTGGATCTTTTCTAGTTAGTTGATTTTTATGATAATCTTCTTGTTTTTGTTGTTTTTAATTTAAAAAAAAAAGTTTTCCTCAATTATGTTTATTTGATTTTTTAGGTTTGTTTTTTTTTAATTTTTCAATGAATTCTTTTTGGGCAGATAACCATTTAACATTACTATTTGAGGTAGGAGAGGCTTGTTGTTGTTGTTGTTTTTTTAAACTTCAGTAACCTCTGAAGATGAACCTACATCTTCCCTATTCCCATTGTAATCTTCTATAGTTGGGTTCTTTCTCCTATGCCTGCTCATTTTTTTAAAACAAGAGCTTATTAGTGTAATCACTTCTTATCCTATGGTGGTGGTAAGGATTAGAAGGGGTTGGTCCTCCAAATCTCATGTTTGGCCTGAGAACTCCACTCTCCTGAAAGTGCCCACAGTCTGCAGCTTCTGCATTCAGAGGTATGCTGGTTCCTTCTCGCCCAGAGTGTATCTCCCTGCAGTACAACTAGGCTTGGTGCTCCTTACCATCAGAGGTTTCTTCAGTTTTCTCCAACTCAGACTCTCAACTCCCCACATAATCTGGGAAGTAAAAGTTCTTGTCACTAGGGCTGAGGCTACTTCCCAATTTAATTAACCCTAGGGCTTGTCACTTATCCTTCCTCAGAACTAGCCTGGAGATGTTTACACAAGGGTTTACATGGGAGAGGTTCAGAGGCCAAACCTCTGCCCTGGTATCTTTCTTTGGATCTTCTCTGATTGACCCAAGAAAATCACTATTCTCTCTGTTAACTTCTATATTCACTCTGAAGCACAGTTTTGTCTTTGGGGGGAAATACAAAGTGTGTTTGAGGGAAAGAAGAAAACAGGCAAAATGAGAAATTAAATTTAAGTATATAGTCTACAGACATACATTACCAACATTTCAAACTACAATTTTGATTTTCTTTCTTAGGAAGAATTTTAAGAATGGAATGTTTCTCAGCTATTACTTGACAGAAGAACTGAGACACTAAGTAAGAGTTAAAATACCTGTCTTAAGAGTTTCAACTCCAATTCTTGTCCCCACATCAGTTAATTCCAGTATTTATGTTGTTGATGTCTTCTCAAATACATTCCAATTCCCCAATCTCTTCAACTCTACAACTTACTTCTTTATTGCCATGATAAGATAATATTCTAGATCACACCATCATGTACTGGTAATCCACTTCAATGGTTAAAAAAGAAAGAAATATTATGAGATCATAACTTATTGAGTGAAATGAGAAACTGAGGATTTCTCAGAATAATTTCTTGATAATTCCATATTTAGTACTAAAGGTCTGTTAATCATTAGGTTCTGGGAAGAAGAACCAAGACTTTTCAAGAGAGAACATTTAAAAGATAACTGCTAAGAAAAAAATGGCTATTTAATGGCCTGTAGATATTCAAGAAGTCCACAATCTCTAAAAGATGATTGAGAAAAGCCTGAGGTAAAACGAAGTCTCCTTAAACTGTTTTAATTGATTATTAACCTTAGAAGCAGAACAGACTCTCTTAAATTACCTCACTGGGATGCCAGTGAGAGGACTGTCCATTTCTCATGAGATCCTAATAAAGCTTCTGTTCTTCACTTTGAGATATCTGAGTATTTTTGAATTGGGGTTTTGCCATCCCACACATTATTTCATCTCTTCTTCATCTTCTATTTCCTCCATTGAGATATTCTAGGTTATCAACTCTGCTCCCTAGTATTTTTCTTCTCCATTTTCAACCCTATAGTTAACAATTTAAACTCTATGCTGTCTTCTTCCCACAAACCTTTTATCCCCCTCTCCTACTGATGTTGAAATCTCATCAAAACTCAATTCTGAACTACTCCCACCTTCTCTGCTATTCCTGTGCTGCTGAAGAAAGCTGGAAGCAATCATTCAACTGAGGCAACTGGATTTTCTATAAATTCATATTATTTAATCTCATCAGCACCTTCACCATAAGACAATCCTTTTTTATTTGCCATATTGTCTACCCACATAGTGGCTATTCCAAACCTTCTTTTCTATATTTAAGCTTCCCACACATATCCTTCCGCAATGCCAGAATATCTGGCATTATACTTTATCAACTAAATAGAGACCATTCATCTGAAAGCCCTCTTATCCTATTCTCTTTCACCCTCAAATATTTCATTTTCTCTATCTACTCTTTTCACAAGATTGTCCTGAAATATCCTTCCTTTCCATTCTATCATTCTTTAGTTACCCACACACACACACACATATATATATATATATAGTATTAACATATGTGTGTGTATATATATACACACACACACATATATATACACATGCAGAAATATACAAAGATATCAATATATGTAAACATATGCCCACAATTTCATATATATACCTACTTAGTCAACAGACATAAGGTGCCTACTACATCCCATGGACTGAGTAGTGGGAATAAAGGTAGGCAAGAAGTTGCTGTTTGTCCTTCGTTCTCAAAGAGGACCATGACATAAGGGAAGTAATGTCATGATATGCAAGTGAATGGAATTTAAGGGAGGGAAAACTGGGCCAGGTCACCTGTCTCACTTTCCCCTGGGGAACCATTAAGTATAGAGTATACATATATAAGTATGTATATACATTTATAAATACATGCATATGCATATTTCCATATAGGTGTGTATTCATATATATATATATATATATATATATATATATATATATATATATATATATATGTAAAACAATAATATTATAAAAATAACAATAGCTGGCACTAATATAGCAGTCATATGTTAGGCACTGTGCCAAATGCTTTGCAACATTATCACATTTAATCCTTATAACTATTCTGAAAGGTAGGTTCTTCTATTATCCCCATTTTACAGTTGAGGAAACTAAGGCAAATAAATATTATGAGAGTTTCCTAACATCAAACAGCTGGTACTTGAGACTGGATTTGAACTCAGTCTTCCTGATTCCAGGCCCAGTACTCTTTAACTACTGAGCAATGAATGCTATGTGACTATGGGAAAGTCACTTCACCTATCAGTGTCCTTATCTGTAGGAAGGTATAATAATATTTACATTACCTGTTTGAAGGGTAAGGTATTTTGGAAAAATTAAAGTGTCACATAAATGTATTATTACTGTAGTTGCTATTGAAAAAGTGATAGAAATAGCTAAGTGAGAATTAAAAAGACAACTGCAAACAGAAATACCTGTTCCAACTGCTGCAAAGTCAGTAGGTAGTAAAATAGCTTCATTAGTCATTGAAGAACACAAATTGACTAAGGAAAAATCATTCTTGTAGGCCAAAGACAATATCAATCCTTTAAGATCCAGCTTAAAATTCATTCTTCTAGAAAGCCTTTCCTCATTAATCTAGATCTTTTGAACATCATCATTCCACATATTTATCTGATCCTTCCATGTGTATATTAAAAAGTATCTGTAAGTTATAGTATATGCTTTTAATGCTTTTTATTTTATTAAGCTTTATCATTTTTCATCTTTTTCACATTAAATGCTATGAGGTCAGAGACTGCATTTAACATAGACTATCTAGATCTCATGGCACCTAGAATGGTATCACACAACTTCTGGGTACTTGATAAATACTAACTGATAATCAAAAAATATGTGCATGACTAGAGCAAAGTCAAGGTAAAATATTAAAGGATATAAAATATTAAGGATAAAATATTAAAGCTTAATGAAAAGACTCAATTAATGAATTGAGAATCCATTCATTGAAAGTCCAGATGACACTAAGCTAGGCAGGGGTTAAAATAGATAAAAATATATAGAAACACAAGTTTGGGATATCTTAATATTCAAGAAATATGAATAATATTACTATAATGATAGCTTATATTTATATAGGGCTTTGAGGTCTGCAAAGTTCTTTCAATATATTAAAGACAATTTTAAATCTGTATGCAATAAATTATATTGAATTTTGGCCATAGCTTTGTTGTTGCATACAGATTTTGTCCACACTAAAAATTTTCTGGATTTTTCTAGACAAAAGTAACAAAAATGACTAAAATCACAGAGAAAAAGCAATAAAGTGCAATTACTATCTTATCAATAATTTATCACCAAAGTGGATAGGAAGTGAAACCAGCTTAAATTTGGCAAAGTTTAATTTAAACGTGATCAAATAACAAAAAGTTACCATAGATATTGTAAATGGGTTGTCCAAAAGAAATCATATACAAACTACCTGAGAAGGTTTTGATTTGGGATTATTCAAATCAGAATCTTGGCCTGAAAATGGAGTTTCAATGTCTGCCTGAAACTTTTCAATATAATTTCTCTATTAGAATATTATAGTACATGAATTAACATCTCATTCAATAGTTCTTTTGCCCATGGTTAATGAAAATGAGGCTTTAGAACAATATAAGTGATACTAAGATAGGTTTAGGCTTTCACCTTATAAAAAGTTAAAAGGTATATCATCTTCAGTATTAATTACCAAGTTGGCAAAAGTTAGAATTTTTGCTCAGTGACATTATTTTTGAGAAACTGGACTCACTATCATTCCATAATAATAACTACAAGATTGCAGAGGAATCCTTGACTAAACAAGGAAGTAACTTATCAAAAGTAGTGGGATAAAAATGCAGTCAAAGCTGTTGTTTCCTCAACATCATAAAAACAAAATAACTTTGGTGTCCTCAATTTTTAGCTTTTAATTGTATACTAGCTTTAAGAAGGCACAACATAAATAGTTCACAGACCTGTCCGTGAATTGGTACAAGAACTCTAAAAAATAATTTGTAATTATGCAAATAAAATAGCTAAAATCTTCTAACTCTTTGAAAGATTCCAGTCTTATACAAAATCATTGACCAAAAAAAAAAAAAAGTTTCATAAATATAAAAGTATTTATAGTAGCACTTTTTAATGGTAGCAAAGTACCAGAAATAATGTAGATGCTTATAAGTTGTAGAATAGCTAAACAAACTGTCAATGTAAAATGTAATATAAATGAAAATGTAAACGAAATATAAAAAATTATGCTATAAGAAACTGTAAACATGCCACTTCAAATCCTTTTCATTTGCCCACTGAAACTCTGCTTTCAGATTGACCATGTATTCACCAAATAAACAATATTCTGCTAACAAATACATAGGACATCATTGGCCAATCCATAAATCTTTCCCATCCTGGTAGATTTTGTCAGAACTTGTGATTTGTGACTTATGGGTTACCTCCACAGCATAAGCCATTGAAGAACATATGATCTAGTCATATGTTTTTGAAATGTTACATTTTAATGTGGTATTAGAGATGCATTATAGTAGTCATATGTATTATATAACCTGCCTATTTGTATATGGATACACTCATCACAGTGTAGACATGCTATCTTGCATACCTGTAACAGATTATGCATCAATGGCACAAGCAATAGGGAATCATAGTGGGGACCAACCTTAGTGGTAGTAAATTCACACTCCTTATTCTGCTTATATATAAATTGATCAACATAAAGGCTAAGCAACTTGACCAAGATTAGAGAGCTAGATAATATGGAAAAGTCAAGTGAGTCATGAATCTCAGATGAAAAAGTAGAATGATTATGATGATAGTTTTGTATTTGTATATTTGGCTATATAAATATACTTTAGAATAAACTTGTCAGGGAAGTATTACAAATAATATTCCTATTTCACAAAGGATGAAACTGAGGCCTAAAGTGTTTAGGTGGCATGTTAATATTTGCATAGTAAAATATCTCTTAATTCTAGTATTACTAAGGCAGAAAATTTACTTATTTTACTGGGTATAGTTATTTATGACAAATAAGATGCATGATCAGTTCCACTCAACTATATGACATCTAAGATGAAGAAAAATTGAACAATTTTCAAGAAATCCTATATGTTAATAAAAATAATTTTCAAAGTTCCTGCTTTTCAAAACTCTGTAGTAGATATGCTTGATTTTAGGACTGAACAGTCCATAAAAAAATCCATTTTTGCTCTTCTTTTTTAGGGATAGAGGGGATAAAGAAAGGAAACAAATTCATTTATAATGAAGGTTCATAAAACAAGTTTGAATATGATTCTCTTACTGCAATGACTATTAATAAGAAAGCAAGTTAAAAGCAGATAATTCTATCTTGCAATCAATTACTAACAAAATCTGAAAAATCAGACTTAAAGCTGAAATCTAAGTGTAAAGACTGATTAGGCAGGAAGCTGCTGTTAAAGAAAGTCAAAGCAGGAATGATCCTGAGAGCTCTCATAGCCATTTGCTCTATTCTGAGAGTCTCAAATGGAAATCCTTTAATGCACTGTGTCCTTTATTTATTTCTCCTACTGGACATTTTAGAGCATTTAAAAACGTTACTTTTTTTGAGTGGTTGCCTGATAACGGATCACTCTGAATTAAAGGATTTTTCCTCCCCCCCCCCCCAATCCCTTTTTTGGGGCAGGGGAAAACTACCATCTACAGCATAAGTAGAAAATTAAGTGTTTGACCTGATGATAAATTATCAATCAATCATGTTTTTCACACATAAAACTTGAGGATTTTCAAACTTAACTATAGTATTATAATGTAAGCATTAAGAAGGATTTTAACATAAGAGCCTTAGCTAAATCACATATCTGGATTTGAAGTTAAACAGCATTTTGATTGTAATGCATTACAAATCAAATGTTGCTCAGAAAATTTTATTTTTTTGAGATCACTTAAATCTAGATACACTATAATATTTAGTAATTCAACTTTTAATATGGATATGGGTAAATAAGTATTTTATTTGCATATTATATTAGGCAGTTTTATGCTACATGAAGTGTTATAATGGAAAAATATGCACACATAATTTAATAAGCCTAATTATCACATTTCAAAATAAAACAAAATTGCCAGCATCTTTTAACCCTGAGGCTACTACAACAGAATGTGAGAGTGCTAAAAATAAAGCAGATGTATATATGTTAAATGAATATGCACTTTTTCTTCTCTTCAGGAAACTTCAGTATTCATTTATTTCACATAATATGTGGATTTCTATTACAGAAATCAGTGTATGACAGTTATTCAGATTAATTAACCAAAGAGAGGGTTGCCTACTAAAAGCATTCTGTAATCAGGATTACATGACATAAGATAGTAGTTATTCATCATTATTTATTCCAGTACCAGTGCTAATAAATATAGCTATTCTCTATCAGCCAATCAATTTATTACATTCGCACTATGTACATTTTTTTTTCTATGCAAAATATAGTCAAAAACTAATCTGTCACAGTGGACTGAACATTGGGCTTAGAATCAGAAAGTACACTCTTCTTCAGTTCAAGTCCAGCATCATACACAAAATAGCAAACCATTCCAATATTTACCATGAAAACCCCAAGGGGTTTCAAAGCTTCAGACATGACTGAAAAAAAAAAATGACAGTCAAAAACCTGTACTAAGATGTGCATAGATATACAATACTAAGATATGGTTTTTTATACCAGTGCAGACACTGGTTACCTAGTAAATTATGGATGGGTGGATGGTAAAATTAAAAAAACAAAAACAAAAAAACAAAAAAACCCCTGCTAGATAGGTGCATGCACTTCCCTCTTTCCACCTACTCACCACTATTTTAGCAAAAGTTTACTTATTAGTCAACTTAGAACCAGGAAAATTCAGAAAAGAAGGAAGGTCAAATGAAAGCAAAATATATAACTGTAGAAGCAACAAGGCAGAACAGAGAACCTCAAAACCAAGAAGACTTTACTAGTCTAGCTTCTGACACATATTGGTTATGAGCCCATGGCCAATCACTTAACCTCTCAATGTTATAGGCAATTCGCTAAGCCTACAAGATATAAAAGTTGTAGTCCTGCATTAGTAGAGGGAAAGGAAATGGTTAAATCACTATCTCCAGTCTACTACAAGTGGATACTACAAGTATCCATTTGAAACCTTCTTTGGTTTTTAAATGAATAAATATAAAAAAGGTGGTAAAGTAGGAAGGATAAATAGGTCAACATTAAACTATTTTTCTGGCCCTCCCACACTTTATAAAGTGAATGTAGAAAAACACAAGCTTAACAAACTTAAAAAAAATTTTTTTGTTAATTCTGGGTTTCTGAACCATAACAAATCAAATAATTTTAAATTACTAATGTCCCCCAGTGATAATCAGAGAAGATGGAATGATACTGGTTATTCTTCTTCACTTTGATTTTGGCTGTAGACAGAATTTTAAAATTGCTGTAATAACAGTATGAAAATGATCTATAAATAAATAATAATGTCTTTCTATCAATTCTTTTGTGCACTTAATGACTAGAGTATACTTGAACTTTTAGAGGGATCCTAATGAGAAAAGATCACAATTATCTTTGTGTTCTCTATTTTTCCTAGAATATTACCCTTCACTATGAGCAATATTTAGAATTTATAGGGACTCACATTGTGCTAGGCTTGATTCAATAGATCAGACACAAAAACATCCTGTATTTATTGCTGGGAATTATTATTCTTGTTTTACAGACAACAGAAGATTTGATTTATATAGTATCTGTCTTCCAAAGAGCTGAAAGTTCTTTCATGTGTTATCTCATTGATCCACAAAATATTTTTAAAAGGTAATAAGGAAAAAATGTTTCTCAATAGAAAACAGGAGTAAATAAGCAACTATATATACTTCTTGATTTTTATATGAAAAGAAAACTGGATTTATGGTAGACGTTCTTAACTACTGACATATGCTATGACATATTAGTAAAAAACCTAATTGAGTCTCTGGTTGACTATTAATGGAAAATATATATCCGAGGCTCAGTAGTAAGAATAGGTATTCACTTATCCCCTGGATAAGTCATTCTTTGGGAGTGGGGAGTGGGAATTCAACCCATGAGTAGCTTTGAACAAGTATGAGAAGTAGCTCAAGGAGGGTGCTGCAATAATAACACTACAGATTTCTTAAGTATAATTAAAAATGGAAAAATTATCAGATGACAGACTAAGTGACAGAAATGGAAGATAACCAGTGTACATAGGGAAGTAAGTTTTCTGATTCATTCTTGGCACTGCATTTTACCCATAAAAATTGTTTAATGCTCTTGCTGATGTTGTAATAGTTTGGTTTTTCTTTAAATAAGTAGTTGGATAGTTGCCCTTATGCTAGTTCAACATATAATTTTGTTGAAGGAATGGAGATAATTATGATTTGAGAGATAAAAACAAGAGTGTAAATGGGAGGATTCACTTTTAATAGTGTTCTCATATATCCTAAGATGCAAAAATACTAAAATAGTAGACATAAAGAAATAATATTGCCTAACATAGAAAAAAATTAAAAAAAAAAAACAATGGAATGACTTAAAAGGTATAAAACTAGACATTTGGAGAATTTGATCAATGAGTTTTAATTACATTTAAATCACAAAGAGTTTTTTTTTTAATGGTTAATTCAAATTGCAATTTGAATTATGCTGGGGAGTTTTTGTGAAAAGGCAAACAATATGGAGAATATTACATTTTTGTAATATTATTGACAATTTTTTGGATATAGATGATCATGATGATGATAACTATGATGATGACAATGTTGGATCAAACATAATAATATTTGGATTAGGATTTACAAAATACTTTCCATATGACAACCTTTCATATATTTCTTATATGTCTGCCAACTCCTTATTTCAACTAGAAGGATAACTGGTGATCATTACAACTTGATACTAAAAATAACACCTTAAATTACACAATGTTTTAGATTAACAAAGTGCTTCATATATGTTTATTTTAGGTGTAAGTTTTTATTTAATCAACAGTTACTCAAAGTAACAAACTTGGACTGAATTTGAAATTAATGAGGGGATGGAAAGCATGTGATGAAAGAAAATTCAAGGGGGCAGCTAGGTGGCGCAGTGGATAGAGCACCAGCCCTGAATTCAGGAGGATCCAAGTTCAAATCTGGTCTCAGACACTTAACACTTCCTAGCTCTGTGACCCTGGGCAAGTCACTTAACCCTAGCCTCAGAAAAAGGAAAAAAAAAAGAAAAAAAGAAAAAAAAGAAAATTCAAAAGTAAAACATAAAATGGGCAAATCAATAGGAATAATAACATATCCTGTAAGCCATGGAAGTCCAATGGAACTGCAATCTAGTACCTGAAATGAAAGCAAAATACTGGACATAGAGACTTGAGTTCAAATCCTATTTCCCATGTTTACTACTGCATGTCACTGGGCATATTATTTCAATATCTGTTTACAGGTATATTTCATAGTTGTAAGGCTCAAAGTAAAAACACTTTTCATACCTTATAAGGCAGAATAAATATAACTATACAAATATTACCTGCTATTGATGATAATGATGATATTACTGTTAAAAATCTAACAGCACCCCTTCATTTGGTGAAATATAATTCTGGCAAAAGAATCCAATTAAAATAACAATAATTTTTTTCTGTGATAGCAAATGCCATATTAATAATTGCTTTAAAATTATTGTCAAGTTGTCTTCTGTATATTCTGTATATTTGTCTTCCAACTAGATTAAAATTGACATTAATTACAATTAGATTAAATAAAGAAGTAGTCTATAGGGGCAAGAAGTCTACAAGGGTGGCTAGATATCATAGTGAATACAGCACCAGCTGTGGAGTTACAAGGACTTGAGTTCATATCTGGTCTCAGACACTTAACATGTACTAGCTATGTAATCCTGGACAAGTCATTTAATCCCAAGTACCTTGAAAAAAAAATAGTATTTTTGTACTACCTACTTGTACTACCTCTAACAAAGAATGGTCTTTTATTAGAATGGGCAATTAATACATTTTTTTGTTGCCTCACTCATCATGTCTATAGGAAATAGAGTAAAATTATGAAAATAAGTCTTATTATTTTTCTTTATTGACTGGGAATAAATAGAACAGGAATGACATAACTTTAAGATACCTAACAACTTCTAAAACATTCAAGTTTGTTTGACAGTTGACAAGTTTTGGTCTTAATAATGGGAACAAAGATTAATCACATCTTTATTTCCACTTCTCTTAAATCTTTTAAGTTCACATTCAGTTTTCCAAGTTGTAGCCTTAAGCAATATTATGATTCCAAGAGACAAGTTTGATCACATAATAAGGAAGAAATTTATTTATCAAATAAGGATAAAGAATCTCTTTTTAAGGAAAATTGGAAGAAATCTAGATTTCATGATTATTTGCAATGACTCTATGGACCTTTTAAATCTATCTACCTTTTAAAAGTAGAAATATCACAACAATTAAAAAAAATCACCTTTTCAGTATATTTTTATGAAGAAATGCTCTGTCTCCCAATCCCGATAAGAATCATGAAGTCAATCAATTGAAAGAGAAGAGAAAGATCTAAAATACAGTACTGTGAAAATTTAAAAACAAAACAAAAACAAATACAATACTATAGTTAACTATGGAAGAGTAGAGATATTTTTCTCAAATAGATTATTTTATAAAGCCTTCTAAGATAAGACTTGGATGATATAGTAGTTCTCTATTTTCTTTCATCCATTTCTGAAACTTCAGTATATGGACTTGAAACTTTACTTAATGAAGGATATTTCTTTCTCTTTCCATAAATGCCTTTTTATAACAATCTGAAGCCCTCAATACCTAAGAATTTGTAACCATTTCATGCTTGAAAGTCTCTTTGATAATAACTGTGCCAAAAGATTCCCATGCTCTGCCTACAAATTAGAAAAGGAAGAACTGTTTTGTATGTACACAGGACTATCCTACCCAAGTTGGAATATTACTGAACTTATTCTTTCTTTTGTGTAAATACATGGTAAATACCAGAGACAGATGACTGAATAAAATGTAATATCATTCAAACTGTTTCCTATTTCTTGAATTAAAACTATTAATGGTTACATTAAAATTATAACTATTCAGAAGGAATAATCTCATTTTGAAAAAAAAAAAAAAAAGACAAAACATACCCTTAAGTAAGCAAATTAATTTAGTGAGAAAAAATATGTTTTGGGGGAAAAAAGGATTTAATTGTTCAGAAATATATGATAATTTAAAGATGCTTAAAAACAGGTCACATTTGAAATGAACAAGAAATCTATTTAAAACAGTTACTATCAGCAGTTAGTTTTAAGTAACTCCTAAAAGTTCCTTGGTGGATGTAAATTGGAGTAATAAGTGGTAAGTGGTTCGTTTAACAGAAATTCCTTGTTGTAGCTTTGAGTTCCATAAACGGAACCAATCTTATATTTTCATCTTGAATTTGGAAATAAGCTGTGGGGCAAAGATACTATTTTGCTCTTGTCTATTAATTTAATTTTTTTTTTTCCTTTATAGAAGCAGAGAAAAAAGATCTTATCCTTTCATATCAATATTAATGCTTTTCAACAATTTCAAGGTCTTTCCAAATTTCCAGCACTGAAACATAGAAGAGTTAGTTGATCTTTAATTGACTTCAAAATTTATGATGGCAACAATAGCTGGGCATTCACATAAAAACTGAAGACTTCTACCAGCTTAAATATGAGAAATACAATATAATTATGTTAGTAAACACAGATAAGAATGCATTTAACAGAGAAAAGCTTTCAAAGTACACAAATTATTCTCTTTTTTTATTCCAAATGGATATTATAATCAAGGAGATGCATTATAGCTCTTGAAATAATACCTCACTATTTACTATTTCACATAGATAGGGGGATGTTCTGGACTTATAATTAAAAGAGAAACAACTAGTAGTACTCCTAAAAATTCTAAAATCATATACCTCAGAAATGGTGTTTAAATAGTCCATTTACTCATAAGTTCAAAAAATTGTGTGATAAACTATATGAGGCACAGCAAAGAATGTAAAGATGAATAATATATAGCTTATTGTGTGATAAAGTATAAAAAGGTATAAAAATTTTATTATAAGTACAAGGAACTTAGACGAACTTAGATTGAACTTAGATGAAGACATTAGATCAAATATGATTTTAGTGACAGCAAATATTACAAAGGGATGTAAATCAGGGTTGATTAGAATAATTTCCTAATGAAAATAAAAATTCAAAGCACCAATAAAAATGTCAATAGCTCAGGGGTCCAAGAATTGAGGATCAAAGAATGGTGAAATTAAATGTTAACACTGGCTCACATATTTACTATTATGCTTATTATAAATGGGATCAAATGTTTAATTTAATATGCTCAGTATTATACATAATTGTCAATATAGTCATGTTAAATTAGTTCATGACTTATTCCCTTTGACTTCTTTGACTCTATCCTACATAAGTTTTCAGGATATTAATTATATATGAAATGCCAAAGGATAACACTGTAATGTAATCTATCAAATCAGAATCCATTTATAAAGCATCTACTATGTGATAGGTACTGTGGCAATGGATATATAAAAAAGGCAACAGCAACAACAACAACAAAAAAGCAATTATAATTCTCAAGAAGCTCACAATCCAACAATGAAATCAATATGTAACCAACTATTTACTAAAAAGATATATGCAAGATAGAATAGAGATAACAATAAAAAGAAGGCAGTATAAAGAAAGGGTACTTGCAAAAGTTTCTTACAGAATACAGAATTTGAATTAAGACTGAAGAAAGTCCAGAAAACTAGGAGACAGAGCTGAGAAGAGATAAAATTCCAGGCTTTATGAGACAGTCAATGAAAATGCATGAAATTTTAGTTTTCTTCTTATATCTCTGATTATTATTTCTATGTCTCTTCATCTCATCCTCTGATAATACTTATTTCGCAAGACTGATTTCCCAGAACACTTCTCTATATTCTCTTCCTTAGAAAATGTATCTATTTTTGTGACTTTCTCTGTCATCTCTAGGTGTGTAAATGATAACCAACTCATATGTCTCCAATTCTGACCCTTCTCTTCAACTCTTCCACTCACACAGTTCCTACTAGGAATGTCTATCTCCAATTCGTTTTTCACATTTCTATCAGATTAGTCTTCCTAAAACAACTTAAGTATTATATT
Organism: Sminthopsis crassicaudata; assembly: GCF_048593235.1. Lineage (NCBI taxonomy): Eukaryota > Metazoa > Chordata > Mammalia > Dasyuromorphia > Dasyuridae > Sminthopsis > Sminthopsis crassicaudata. Next base: position 98,820,224 of record NC_133619.1, read on the forward strand.
AACTTTCATAAAATATTTAGTTTAATAATACAATTAATTGTAATGATAGTCAGTTGTGAATCAGATGATATTAAGGAAGGTGCATGTACATGATGATCTTCCCAAGAAGCTCACTCTTTTTCAATTTTTGACATGAAAAGTTTCAAGATTCAGTGAATCTATGTAGAAATCAAAATAAAGCACCATAGACTTAAATTTGCTCAAACTAAGTATTCTAATATAAAGAAGAGACACTTAAGTGAAAAAGAGAATAATTTTGATTGTTCAACCAGCAAGGATTTCAAGGGAAGTGATATCATACTAGTGGAAAAACATAAGAGAATTAATACAGATTTACCATCTAGAAGGTATAAGATCCTCCCCAAAAGGGAGGAGGGAAGGAGTATTCAAAAGAAATAACAGTTATTTAAAAAATGTTTGGATAAATAGTAAGGAATTATATTAGGGGGATGGTCTTTGAGAGTGATAAGCAAAAGCAAAGTTTGTGGGATTTGGCTACTTTAATTTTTATGTTGATTTTCAATATATCTCTTTTACAATCATTGTCCTGACTTTAATAGCTTTCTACAACAGCCTACTAGGAATTTTAGTGATACTTATAGTTCTATCAAGATATTGCTTGAACAGTTTCAAAGAGCAATGATTAATGGAAGAAAAAGGATGTCTATTCCAATATTTTAAATTATATCATTAAGTGAGATTCTTTCACCTATTTAAAAAACATAATTCAATGAGAGAGTTTAACAGTCTATAAAAAGGTACTCTGAATAGCAGTTATTAAAAATCTTATCATTACTCCTACTATCCTTACTTCTAAAAACAGTCAAATCAAAGCCTCTTTTTTTTGTAATCCAGTAAATGAGAGTCCAATATTAAAGAAACAACCTCTAAGTTAACTATTAAGGGATGGGATCCTTACAAGTTCCTTATTTGTATCAACTATCCATTTTCACTATATGTACTTAGAAACTTGAGAATTTCGGCATAAACTACTGAAATCAAATATCAATAGGATAAAAGTAGATAAGAAAAACATTCAGTTCATAAATATTGTTCATTACCATGGTTACAAGCTTTCAGAATAGGCCTCTGTGAAGCTGGACTGAGACTCTGTCGGATATCTATTAAAAAAAAAATAGAAACAAAAAAACTCAATATAATCTATTTCTCAAAATGTATAACAATATTATCTAGATTTTTTTTTCTTCTCAGATTAAATGTTTTTGAAAGCAAGATAATGCTACACTTCCAATGAAATACTTGATTCAGTGGAAAATGTAACTTTTATTTCCCATTTAATTTTTATTCTATGATCTCCAAAAAAGATAAAATACATATGGTTCTGAAGCTGAATTTTGTCATGCTGATAAGTTTATGATAAGTTCTGTGTATAGATTTGTAAATGGTATTGACATTAGCCTATAGGAATGAGCATCTGTGATATGTCCTTACATGAGGAAGATTAAACAAAATGGTAGAACTTCTTAATAGTTATAGAACAGAGAAGTACATTCATATTGTAAGCCTTTAAAGAAATAATAAAGAAAAGGTCTCTTATAATTCCCTAGAAACTAACATAAAACAAGTGTAATATTCACCTTTAGGTCTGGGTGTCCTTTTTCTTCGGTCTCGGAAAGCGGCACCTGACTGCAAGGCTTCCAGCAGACTATCCATCACTCCTGTCTCATCACCCTCTGTGAAAAGAGATTGAGGGAATTCCATCAGCCCTCAGGGTTACCATAGCAATGTCAGCCCACCCAAGGGTCAAAATGGTTAAGGATAGAAGAAAAAAGATCAAATGTCAAGAAGAAACTAATAATTCCAAACTCAGAGAGGTATTTACCTTACTCATAAATCAGCTATCACTTAATGAAATCTACATCATTAACGTTTGTATTGCTGTCCAGTAAAGAGAAACCAGATTCAACTGATTCACTTCAGAGTGCTGCTCTTTATTTAAGTGGAAAGTATTATTTCATAACCAGGTTAACAAAAATCACATTTTCATTCTTGAAACAGGTTACTTTAAGACTGGCTTTAATTCTTAAGTTGACCATGGCTTAGAAAAAGGTTTGTTGTTAGAGATGCTGCTGAATGAACTCAAGAGTACAAAATTCCAATTTTCCATACTAAATTTTGTTAACGTGTTTCTGACACATTATTTTTCACATCCATCATAATAACTCAGGGAAGCAGAAGAAAACTCATTGGATGCTGCCATGTCAGAAATGGTTCTTTGGGACTAAGGGAAAACTTCTATACTCCAAGCTCATAGAAATTTAAAAACTTCTAATCACTTGAACAAAGGTCGGGTATGTCTCTGTGTGTGCACATATCACAAAACTTTCTGAATTAAAGCAACTCCAAATTTTTTATATATATATATATATATATATACATACACATATATGTATATATATGTATATATATATATCAGTTGTACATATATAGGTATTATATGCAAATTCATGTGTATGTATATTGTATTGTGATATTTGCGTGTCTCATATATATATAATGTACTGAATTTATTTTGATATATGTATATACATGTATACTGTATATATAAATATGTAGATAAAATATAATTTAAGGTTGTAATATATTGATAGTCTACACAACATTACAATCCTAAATATTAACTCTGGGAAGGGAAAAGAGCTCTAAACAAATGGCTGTCCAGTATTGTCTTTTTTTAAACTACAATTCAAGAATAGACCATGATTAATTGATGCATTGTTACAATTTAAAATTCAACAGTTTGTTTCTACTAGCTTTTAGCTTTTTTAAATGGAAATCATCCCTCAGTACATTATATTACGAGTTTGACATATAAAAACAAAACACATATACTAAACATATAAATGTTACATATCATATGAATAAAAATATGTCTTTTTGAAGGTTGACCACCAGGTAATAGCATAGAGGAGACACATTAATTAAGGAAAACCACATGAATTGTAATATGAATTTGTGGAAAGAACAACCACATTGATGAAATCACTCATTATTAGAGTATTTTAGTAAATACTGTTTATATTTTAAATTTTAAAAATAATTTTAGTAGAATCACTAAATTCACTCAAAGTTGATGATAATAGATCATATTAAGAGTAAGGTCTTCAAGGAAAGAAATTAAGATTGCTCTTTGATAGACTGAGTTTGAGGTGGTAACTGGATACTCAGGTTTGAGAAACTTCAGCCTATAAGACATAGCTGAAGTAGATAAGAGCTTGAAGCCTGTAGACAGAGAGCAGAAGAGCCAAAGACAGAAGCTTGGGTGATTATTAACATTGAAGGGTCCAGAAGAAGAAATAGAAGATAAATAAACTCCAGGACAGTACTATAAAATCTGTATTTTATCTTTAAAAAGTTTTCACTTATTGAAAATAATGATGGTTGGAATAAATTAAATATATCCCTTGAAGGGAAGCCTGGGAGAGATGAAACAGAAATGATATATCAAAATGAAAAAAATTTGACCTGTTCCTCTTAATAGAATATAAAAAATGATTGCCTTTCATGTGTGTACAACTTTTCCTGGTTCTCCTCTGCCAATATAGGTAAGGGAACTTGGACATAAATAAAACAGTCAAATTCAGTGGATTATCTACAATCAATGACAAATGGATTACCCAACAATGAAAGTGGTTGGAGTCTTGAAGCTATTCTCAGTCCTCTTGGGACTTTACCACTGAGGTTCCTCCTTATTGAGTATCACTTGCCTTTTCCAAATCAAAGCATCAGATTTCCTGGATATCAAAGCCCATAAGCTTAATGCCAAAGACAAATCATGACATGATTTGAGAATCACCTGCTCATAGTACATACTTAGACCAGCAATGCTATGTTCAGAGTAAGAGCAAAAGACTTCTGGTTTATTTCCTCATGCCTCTTAATCTGGGCAGGTAGTCCAGATGTTGCTGGATACCTTCACTAGCCTCATTATAAATCTTAGATATCGGCCCACTACAATTGTGCTGTGCTGACTAAGATAAAGAAAAGGGAAGTAGGACACTCCATTTATTGGCCATGTTGATATTTTTTTAAGGGGACAAGCCACTTCAAGGATTGGGTGTTATGATTTTGAAGGTTTCTTTATTAGGGGAATCTCTATTTTTCACTTTAGAAGGAAAAGGGTTAAGAGTAAGTGAGAAAGTTTCTGTTTTGGGAAGCTGCAGTCTTTAAATACTATTTCCCAAATAACTTCATTATCTCTGTAATTCTTCATTGAGAGATTAGGGGGTTGGGGGATGATTCCATCCCTTTTCTTGATTATATCTGATCATTTTACTGTCTAGGTCAAGAAGGCTCCAACTGCCATTATAAAATGGAAAACTGTTCAAATATTTTATTAAGAATAGAATTTGAGGGGCAGTTAGGTGACACAGTGGATAAAGCACCAGCCCTGAAGTCAGGAAGACCTGAGTTCAAATCTGTTCTCAGACACTTCCTTGTTGTGTGAAACCTTCGGCAAGTCATTTAACCCCAACTGAATCAGCCAAAAAAAAAAAATGAAAATTACTTCTAAAAGTTTTTTGTTTTTTTTTAATTATAAAGCACTGAAGAAAAACATCAAATAATTTTTTTTTTCAGATAGAGGGAATTTAAAAAGTCTAATTCATTATCAAGAATCAAGCAAAAATTACTCTAAAAAAAGCTCTAATATAAAAATTTTCCTTACATCAAGAGAAGCCTGTCTCTATAGTTTCCACTGTAACTGGTGCTACCTTTAAATCTATGCAGAACAAGTTTAATCCCCTAGATACACACCTCAAGCCAGATCTTGGAAAGCTTGAAAATAGGTATTATGCCCATTTGTATAAAGTGATGTTAATCTAGCAGTGGAAAAGTAGATAGAATGTGCCAAGAATAATGTCAGTGAGGCATGAGAACAGGTGTGAAGTGTGTCTCATATTAAGTGGCATTTATTTGCATTTGTTTTCTAGATCTCTGTTTCTCAGAGTGGATACTTTGATGGAGTCATGACTTTACTAGTGTGGGAAGTCTTTCTACTCATGCTAATTACTTATTTTTCCTCTGATCCTTTATTGTTGATCTGGTTAAGAGCCCTTCTCACCTTGAATAACTCAAAAAGACCTTCTACTTGTGCTTTTAATGTCACAGGGTGACAAGAGGAAAGATTTGGCTTCTACTTCTGATGTTCTTCTTTCTTAGTACGAAATTTATCAAATAAAAATTGTTACATATTTAACATGTATTGGTCAACCTGCCATGGGGGGGAGGGGGAAGGAGGGGAAAAATTAGAACAAAAGGTTTGGCAATTGTCAATGATATAAAATTACCCATGGATATATCTGGTAAAAAAAAAAAAAAACCTATATAAAATTATTGTTGCATGAGACGAATATATGTAAAACCAAATAGTTTGGTGTCATTGTTAGGCACTGTGCATTTTCCCAACTGTTAGCTGGTTGCTGTATCAGTATCAAATTCTGAATCACGGATACTCAATAACTACTTATTTCTCCAAGCTCTGTATTCTGGACCAGAATAGAATTCAATAAGATACTTCTTCACCTACAAATCATTGTGTGGGAAATATGTATTTGTATTCAGAGTGCACTTTCTTTTCTTTTGGGTACCAAAGTATATTTCACTAAGAAGATTTTTAAGGCAAAATGCAATTAGTTCAATGACATTTTCAAGATATATTGAATTCTTGAAGGCTATGGTAGGTTTCTTCAAGTATAAAAGATAATGATGACAAACTATAAATTCTGTATAAAAATTAGCTTATGTAAGCACAGAGAGACTCATCACCAACAGTTTGGACAGTAGGTAATGAATTCTTTGGTCATGGTGATCCATGCAACAGAAAAATTAAAATCGGGCTTCAATTATAGAATTACAAAATCAAAGGATCAAAAGTTTTAAAACTGTAAAGGAATACAAGAGACATCAAGAGGCCTTTTATAGATAAGAAAAGGCACAGAGGTCAAGGTCACAAAATCAACAAGCAACAAAACCAGGTTTAGAACACAGGTCCTCCAAGTCCAAATCCAAGACCGTTTTTACTTCTTTGTGTAGCCTCCTTATCTGGAATGATCTTCTTTTTATATCTTCAGTGAATATGATGGAATGATAGAGAATCCTAAGAGTCACACAGTTTTTAGACACTATATAATGCCTAGTTATTATTCTTCAAATATATATAGCCTTACTTAAATGACAAAAGGATAGCTCATCAGTTCCTTCTTATAGAGGTAAAATGAAAGAATTGATTTTATGCTGCATCCAAGGAAAAGAACCATGGTCTCATGAGATATTTGATATCATTCCTTTCTATGTGATTATTATAAGAATAAACTAAGAGACTATGATGAGGAAAACTGCAATTTATACACAAGCATCTGTTGCAGAATATGAAAGAATATTAAAATTTTACAAAGAAGTGGACAAAATCACTTGGACCATATAGCTGTGTCTTCTGAAAAGACACAGGGCATGATGGTGTAAAATATGGTTTAGAACTTAAAAAAATGAAACAGACGAAAGATTTGTGAATTATACCAAACTTTCATGACTCTAACATTTTACACCTGTGAATATATATATTTACTTATACCTATACTATACATAATTTCTTCAAGAAGAGAGTTGATTGTTAAAAGTAAGTTATAATCAACTGAGATTACTGCACAAAAATTTTTGATAAAATTCACATTCTGATCTATATGTATTATACAGGTCCAACTCTAAACATAGTGTTATCTCAATTTTAGAGAGCACTTTTGCTAGCCTACTGTTTCTGCAATTGTTGAGTGCTAAAGATTAAAGGAATTTTTGTTATTTTAAGTCGGAGAAACAAAACCAAGCAAAAATGGAGTACTTACTCTACCTCTATTAATGACAGAGCTGCAATATGAATTCAGCTCCTGACTCTAGATTTTGTGCTTTTACTGTTCACTGAACTTTTAGAAATCTCCTTTAGCCTATAAGTCTGAATCAATCATTTAATATCTAAATTAAACCAATGTTTCCTTTTATTCAATATTTCTTTTTCTCCGCTTCATTATTAAGAACCTAAATATTTCTGTTTCTCTGATGGGTCTTTAGGACCATTATAAACAGTTAACATTGGGTTCATTAATTTATCCCTTCTTACTGTAATTACCCTTTTTGACATCCTTCCTTCCCACAAACTGTGTGCTACTTTTCCTAGGAAAAGATACTAAATAGAATGAATATCAGAACACTTCTAAGACATATAAACATCATTTTCCTGTCAAAAATATATTTGTCTTTATAAAACCAACCAATCTAGATTTATTGATTTATGAATTCACATTCCAAATTGTTACATGTGATACGGGTTAGAGTATCATTTAAAGCAACATGTGTGTATGTGTGTGTATATATACATATATATGCATATATGAAATATATAGAAGTTTTTTTCTCTGAATAAATTCTTAAATAACATTAATATCACATTAGAGAACAAAGAATAGCAAGGACTAATTCTCTTTCTTCTTTAAGTACTTTATACTTTTAGGGAACATAAAACTGCATCCTGATCTAAATTCCCCAGTTCCTAGTAAATGTCTTCCTTTTGTCTCTCTTCTCTTTATAGGAGGTATAGAAAGCAGCCCATATTACTTTCCCAACTTGTTTTGCTTTCTTGTTTACAGCACTTCTTGTGGTCTGTGTTGTCAAAATCCAGACCTAACTCAGCAACACAGAAAAGTGATTTCTAAAACAAGCACACACACACACACACAGAATTGAACAAAAGAAAAATATTGAATTTCAATTTTTGTTATGCTTATCCAAAAGTTTGCTAGAAAAATGATCATCACCACAGCTGATAATATTTTCCCACAAAGTTCCGATATTATTTTTAGTATTAAAAATTATTCATTTGTTCTAGAATAATTGTAATTCACCTTAACTTATACATACATGGGATGCCAGGTCAGAACAAAAGTTGGTAATTAAGATTTTTGAATTATAATTTAAGGATCAAACTATTTTCTAGTTAGCAACTATCTCCCTAATATGAAAAATAGTGCTAATCTAAAAAAAATCATAATCACAATAGTCTAAAAGTTATAATACAAAAATAGCTTCAGTATAGAATGATATTTTCTAATATGCTAAATAGCTGCCATTACATGGAACATGTACTATCTGGCCGTTATGAATGAGAGAACAGCAGTGACAAATTAAAAATAAAAACATTAGGGAAATGAAAGAAGTTTAAAATTTTAAAAGTTTAAAATTATGTTCTATACAAAATTTTGATAGAATCATGCCATCTAAAAATTCAGTGAATCTGATAAAAGGGCATGTTGTAGTTGAATTAAAAAAAAAAAAAAAAAAAAAAAAAAGCAAGAATTCCCAGAAATCCAGAAATCCACAATCATCATCTCTATTGCTGATTTCCCTCTAAGTATGTTGCATCTTTACTGAAGCCTGCAAAATTGGTTGATTATCACATTCTAATCCTCTTGACATATTACATCCATATTTTTCTGCTGTATTATACGATACAATCTGTGGCAAAAACATTGACTAATCTATAGTGACACCTCACTTCTGCTCTATCTTTGGACTTACATGGATTTTCCCATTGCCATTACAGATAAACTACTAGGCCACATTACAGCTTGAACCTGAAACAACTCATTCCTTCACCCTTTCCCTAAAAATCTATAGTTGGGATATTGACATCAGAAATCAACTAGCCTAACTTCTCATCCCACATTGGAATCTTGACTTTAAGATTCCAGAGAGTTGTTACAACTTCACTTTTCCTTTTTTCATTATCAAAATTTTTTCATTCTTTTATGACCCTCAAGTTTATGTATATTTATATATGTATATATCTTGCTATATGTTCCCAATTCAGTAAGTTTCTTATGCCTAAATTACTATTTTCAACTGTCGTATTCTAATCATGCAGTTCAAGCAACCTGATCTAAGTAATACTTTTAAGATGTATTTATCTCCTTCTGTTAAAATGTCACATTTAAATTTTAATGCCTGTATTCTGCTCAATAGACGAAAGATATAACATTATTTGTAATCATTTCTGACCGTCTTTTACTTTGTCTTCCATTCACTGTGATTTTTTTTAATATTTTACCTATTGTTCTCATATTTCTATTTTTATGTGGGTTTCTTTTTTTCCCCCCAAGATTTAATAATAAGATTTAATGATATATACTCTTCACCATGTTAGCTAGTCTCTTATTTATTAAATGATTCCTAGAATAGTATAGTTGTGATGGTGTTTTCTCTTAACTAAGCTGAGTTAAAGTCATACACCTTTTGAATAATCTATTTTCTATGTCTCTGGATCAATGATATGCTGATCCAGATTAAATGAAAGCCTGTTCTGCACTTTTCTCCTTGCATGATAGATTCTGGAATCTAACAAGATGTTAGTAATTATAACTTTCTTCTATCAGATAATTGTCTCTTTCCATCTTTTCCCATCCTTTATGCTCAGTCAACAATGGCTATTAGAAAGTTATTTATATCACCTTGCATATTGTCTACTGAAAAATAATAGAACAGTTAATTCTAAGATTGCCATAAACTTAAAATAAATAAATAAATAAAGCTTATGAAGACAAAATTGTCAAAGTAACAAAATTTGGGAAAACTTTTAAGATTCAAAGAATAATTGAAAAAAAATATCATCAGAGTAGATGAATAATGGGGTCAAGTAAAAAAGACAATTAAGGAGTGACTATAAGTTTATTACATTAAAAAAAAGGTACTAGCATTTCTTAGTCTTCACTCAATAACAGAAATGGGCTTAAATTAAAAGTTTTTAAAATGTTTGCTGATAGAAAGAATTTCCTTTTAAATAGTAGAGTTCTAAGGATCAAACCAGGTTACCAAGGAAAATTGTGGGTATTTCCTGAGTTTGTGCTCTAGGAAAAATATTCAACTATGTGGAATAAGTCAAATACAGCTTCATAGGTCTTTGATATTTAATAGTATCTCAATGATTTTTCTTCCAATTTCATGATTCTTATTATAAAGATATGCATGTTCACATTTATAAACAATTGATTCCTTAAGCAACAAGAAGCTATTGAATTATCTAAGCTCTTGCTTCCCTTAATTTTCTATTCTGTTGGCTGGCCTGGTATTATCTTCATTTAGTGTAACAGCAGAAGCAGCCTAGGACCTGAAACTGGTTTAACTCATTTTATCATTTGTTAACAATGATGGAAAAACATTGAGGGAAAAAATTGAAAATAGTTGCTAAGTTTTTTTTTTAAACAAAGTTATTTAATTACATCTATTATTATTTTTTTTTTTTTGGTAGAAAACTGAGCAGCAAATTGTGTGGGTATCTATAACACATCTAACATCTCTAAAAAATTTAGGGTCATAAATGATGCCCTAATCAGTGTAAGTCTAGTCATACCTTAAAATTCAATTGTTATGGACAAAGAATTTGTCCAGTTTAAATCTTATGGATCACCTGGAGGAACTTTTGTCTTTTTATTATAAAAATAAGTAGCTACACAGAAGCTAAATGTGTGCCACATTAAATATAAAAACTAGAACACGGTGCATGTTAATGTGCTCTCTTTATATAGTATTGACTGAATTTCAAGGAAAATGAGTAGTTGTCTACATATAACAAGTTCAATAGTTTTTATAATTTATAATTTCTTTCACTCTCTCTATATGTTACACTTCCACTATATTGGCAATGTAGGTAATTCAAAATTATTCTATTGTATGTCCCTCCACACTCAACAATCTAGGCAAACAAGCCTGTCAGCTGTTCCTAGAACACAGTCTTCAGTTTCCCATCCCCTTGTCTTCATATAAGCTGTGTCCATTATGTAGGCATTCCTTTATCTCCTCCTCCTCCTCTTTGAATGCTGAGCTTCAAGAATCACCTGTGCCACTTCCTATTCAAAACTTTTTGTGATACCTCTTCTCTCCAAGACTCCAATTAGTGCTTTTTAATGCTCAAATTATTATGTATTTACTTGTTTAGAGGAACTGTTTTAATGTAACAGACCTTGGCACACAGTAGGCATAATGAAAATTCATTCAATTAAAATCACAGATAAAGAGATTTTATGATTAAAAGAAAAATATTTTAAGGACTTCCTCTTTTCTGTCCTTTATATCTTCCTCAGAGTAAGCATTATGCTCCCCACCAAGAAGGCCCTTAATTCTTGTTCAACTAAATCTATAAACTATCTTGTCCAAGAAATTAGGCAGAAATGAGCAATATTTTTTGTGTTTCCCTTTCATTATAAACTATAATATTCTCCATTATATCTAATTTTAAGACAATTTTTCTAAATATAATCTTTTAACATTTTAAAGAAAAGTTGAGGATGTGGGAAAGAAAATTTTAAACAACAAATTTTATATAATGATTTAGTTAATAACTACAGCTATTTAACCACAGATCTAAAAGTAGATTATTGGTTCAAAAAGATATGCTTATTCACTAAGAATAGTTCCTGTTAATATCATATTAATTAATTTTTTTTTCTGGCCAGTAGAATCTTGGCATTACTTACCTCTCCTTTTCTTTCTCTTATGTCTCCCACTAATCCTGTACTTTAACAATTTTGAATTAACTAAAATAGTTTTGTGATTCAAATGCAGGGGGTATTAAAATGAAGCATATAATATCTTTAATAATGAAATGGATATATTCCAATGATACAAGTTTACTTCATAATCAGAGCTAGAAACAAAATAAGAGTTATCAGATATGGGGAGAGAGAAGCATTATGATGCAAATAACTGGTAGTAACTAATGAAAATAACATTATACGAGAAAAGAAGAGCAGAAAACATAACCCCAAGATTTTTGAACATCAAAAATTGGTTGAAGGATGTCACTACAAACAGAAATAATGAATTCAGAAAACAAAAAAAGCAAGTTTGGAAATTTGTTTTGGAATATGTTGAGTTGATGGTCATTTTGTATCAAACAAAAAAAAAAAAAGAGGAATCTTCTATGAAAACTCATTTTGATGCTATTCTAAAGCTGCCAACTGAATGGTAAAGAGTTCATCAAAATGTGATGACAACAAAATGACTGATATGTTTTCTGCTAAGAACTGGAACAAGAGCAAGGTGAATATCCTCACAAGAAAAGAATGAATACACTAAAGAATGAAATGGGCACTATTTACATAAGATACATTTGAACAGAATGAAATAAGCAGAGCCAAGAAAACAACTGACACCATCAATTCAATGTAAGCAGAAGAAACAAACACACACACAAACGTTATAAAACTATAAAGAATAAGCATGACTTAAAGGAATAGATAAAAAGACATTCATACCTCTAACTTTGCAGTGTTAAGAGATGCATCTCTTAATGCTTTCCAATTCACATATTAATCAGCTATGCTGGTTTTTCTACCTTTTACCCCCCCCCTTTTTTTTGTCTTTAAAAATACTATTATATGGAATTTAGAGGGGTATGGAGGGAAGTTGTGATGATGTAAAATATCAGAACATCAAGGAAAAAAAACATTCATTCACAAAACATTTTTATTTAGAAACAGGATTACTTTTCAAGTTATTGTTTTAGTGAGGTGCCTAGGACACTAGTAAATTAGTTGACTATCCTAATGATATATGTCAAAGGCTTGACATGAACACAGATGCAGCTTCCTGTTTTTGAGGTGAGCTCTCTAGACAGTAGATAAAATTACCTTACTTATAGTTATCCTTTCTGTATAACATAAAAAAAAAAAAAAGAATATTGTACATAATATCCTAACTTCTTTAACAATAATGTAGAGGAAATACCAAAACCTTTAAGAGAAGCAATAAACTCTTTAGTACTCAAATTTGCTAAGATTTATATTAGAAACTTGAGTTATATAAACATAACATACAATTATTCTAAAAAGTAGGGCTAATTTCTGTTATTCAGAACCATAAAATCGAAACAAAGGAGCAGTTTCAGCCAAGTGAGTAAACAACAGATTTTAAAAAGGTTTACATAATAGACTGAAGTTTCACCAAATGAGACATTTAAGTCTAATAAATAATAAATGAAATATTAAAATACAGTAGCTGTTCATATGAAGTTTAAATTATTCCATTAAATAAGCTCTGTTCATCCACAAAACATAATCACATAAAACCAGGACCATTTTGAGGCTGTTCTGATGAGCCATTTAAAATTCGTGTGGATTAATTTATATACTTAGGAAATCCCAATGCATAAAATGCCAATTGGTATTATCAAATGGCCTTATTTTTTGCCCATACCTAAACAAACCTAAAAACAAAATTTGGCATAAAACTATATATAGATCCCATAAAACTATTTCTCCTAGTTATTATGGTACAAACAATACACATATTAATGTAGGTTTGCATCTATGTAAAAAATTTACTAGATTTTTTGCAGCTAATGCCTTACCTTTGCCTGCCTCAATTAAATGAAAATGTAATCTTTAAAGTATGAAACTCCTAACTTATATAAACTTGATATGTGGCATAAGAAACGAATTATTAAATATATGTATTAAAGAAATATATAAAGGGTTATTTATTTATTTCAACTATGGAAACAACACAAAAATACTAACATACAGCAATATATATTTGGAAAACCCGTGAGTTTCTCTAAAAAGAAAAAAATAAAGAAAAGAATTCTGAAGATGTGATGCGGTAGTGTGACATTTCTGCTATTCTTACCTTTACAACAGAGCTTTGTAGTCTAAATACCTTTTTAGAATGCTTGATTTCCCTTTTTTGAAATTGCAGTAGACTACTTATTTTTCATTATACTTATAAAAATATACATTCTGAAAAGACAGTGATAATAAATAGAAGGTCTAAAAAGTCACCCTTTAATCTTGCCAAGGGCAAGCAATGATTTATGATGGACAAACAAGAAAGAACACTGATTTAATTTTATTTTACCACGATAGGTAGAAAAATCGTAATTCCTACACCCATAAAAGTATGTTTCTTACTTGCAAAGTTACAAATGGTATAATAATAAGCTCAATTCCCTTATATACAAAGGAGAAGTCAGGCTCACTAATTCTATAAAAAGAATTCCTCTATTTATGGTAGGTTAAGGGAATGAAGGCAATTGGATTTATATAACAATATTCAGAGGTATATATATGATACAATAAAAGACAATAATAGACATCACTGACATGAAGGATAATTTGAGAGTGTGTCTATCATTAAGAAGAGATAATTTAATTTAAAAAGTGTTATTAAAGTATCATTAAATTTCAGGTATTGTGCTAAGAGCTCTGGGTACAAAGTTTAAAAAAAAAAAAAAAAAAAAGAGACAGTCTTTGCCCTTTTTGAAATGGGAAAATTACACACATAGGGGACAAGTGACCAGGAAAGGGAATTTTCTTTTGGAGAGGTGAACAGTAGAATGGGTTAAGCATGTTGTCAGGCAGATGACCTGGGATGGGATATGAAGTTAAATAATGGTCTAGATTTGAATCTAGGACCAGAGAGTAGATATAGTATGGTAAAGGAATTGCACCAACCACTGGGTTAGGCCAAGAGCAGGAGCTACAAAAGCTCCCCAAAGCCAAGATCAAAGATTCAGGAAGGCCTAGGAATGAAGATTTTGCTTTCAGATCCTATGTGGAAACTACTGGTCCAGTAGGAATTAGGAAAATTTGTAGGATGGCAGGGGTGGAGATGGCTGGCTATGGAGCTATGAAAGAGTATCTCTCAGATCTTTCTAAGCTATTCCCTATTAAAACTGGTTTATGTTCAGTTTGAATAAAGTTTGAAGAAAGAAAGAGTAAGGGGAATTTTCTGTGTAAAATTTTCTTTATTTCATTCATGTAGATCACCTTCAGCTTCTACCTCCAACCAGAATTTAAAAGTCCTCTACAGCTTCCCTCCTTTCATGATGAAAAATATTTTACTTTATGTTCATCTAACTTAGACCAATTTCACCAATTCTAATAAGTCCCTTGAGGGGCAGGTCTTGACTACCTGAATGAATCTGTATTCCCATATCCTTGATACTGGCCATGGCAAGTGCTTACTAAATGCTTTTTCATCCTGATTCACTTGGCTGTATCGACTATTTGGCAGAAGTTTTCATAAAGGAATAACTGGATTGATTAGAAAATCTGTATTACCATATATCATTTTATTTTCAACTGATTGTCTTATATTACTAACAGAAAGAAGATTGAAGTTTTAGTGACATCTATTGGAATGATCAAAACCCAAATTATTTCTAGCAGAGAGTTATCCATTAAGAGAAGGAAAAAAAGTTCTTTATTAGAAAAAGCTACATTATTTTGATTCCCACTCTTCCCAAGGTATTCAATTGACTACTATTTTATTTTATTTTATTATTTTTTGACTACTATTTTAAATGATAATTCTTATTATTCTTTAATTTACAAAAAATTTACAAAAAAATAACAGAAAGCTTAAAGAATGAACTATTTCCTAAATTATTTTTTTGCCTTTGTAATAGAAGACTCAGTAACATACTTGAAGGAAAAACATTAAGTTATTTTTCAATGTTGAGGAAATAAAAATGGAAGGCCATGAAATTGCATGGATGACACTATCACATCTTCATAATTCTGAATTTCTCAATTAAAGAACACATCTGCTATAGGAAATCATAAATGCATAAAATGTGATGTCCAGGTCATAAGTCTTGAAAATTGATCTTGTATGACAAGCTGTTTTGTTCTGTATGAGAACATTATCAGTAATGAAATGCTCATCAGACTCCTGTCATTTTAGTCACTTGATACCACTGGGACTCACAAGGTTAAAATGGTAACTTCTATCTAGTACTGCCTCCAAACTCACATATGTTATCAAAATTGTCGGTAGACACAAGGGCACACCTCACATGTAATTTGCAATGACAAAGGATGGTTATAAACTGGCAGTATTCTTAAGTGAATAGGACATTGAATGTCAATAAATTAGAAAAAATAAATGTTAAATCAATGCAACAAACATTTATTAAGCACATATCAAATAAAGGGCATTATGGGAAGCACTAGTCTATATGAATTTATACTACTAAATCTCATCTAAAAAGGGCCAAAGAAATTAGAGGTAGATAGTGAAGGTGGTAATGTCATATACAGAGATATACTGGCACCCATTTGTCAACCATTCAATAATAATAACAGAGTTCTTCTGTCTTCACAGGGAATATATCCAAAATGTGATAGAGAATATGACCTGACACTATTCACTAATAATTATTTGCATAATCACAAGTGATACTGGGACAAGGAACCAAAAAAAGCATTGAGGAATCCTATGAAGTTTTAGGCAAGACAGAGCAGATCTTGGAACACAAGGTGGTATTTTTTCAACTGATTCCCATGGAAAGCAAAGGTTTTAAAATAGAATGGCTGGTATGGATTGTAAACAGCTATTTAAAAACATGCTACCTAAGAATATGTCTTTCTGAATCATAGCTTAGAAAAGATGAAAAGAAGTTCCTGTATTAATAGTTTATATAATTTAAAAAGTTTAGTAAGAATGTATTTGCCTCAAAACTTGCAAATCTAACTCAAAAGTTCACAAACTGAAAAGGAAGCAAGCAGGATTAAAAACTGTTTGATCATTTATGGCCACAAACTCAAGATCATAGAGAATAGCAATGATTAACACAGAAGTTCACAGGAGACAAAAATCTAAGAAATGAACCTGGGTAAACCAAGGGTATCACATGTCTAGGGGGAAAAATGCACTGCACTTAACATACAAGATAAATTAAAGAACTTAAAAAAGATTTAATCTGGGGGCAGCTAGGTAGTGCAGTGGAAGGCCTGAGTTCAAATCTGGTCTCATACACTTAATACTTCCTAGCTGTGTGACCCTGGGCAAGTCACTTAACCCCAGACTCACAAAAAAAAAAAAAAAAAAAGATTTAATCTGTTAGGTATTTAGATGTTACTGATAATAGATAATAGTCATAACTGAAATTTGGCTCTCAAAGAATAAACCTTTTAAAAATAATACACACACATATGTAAAACTGGATGGTACAAGGTAGCACTGTGAAATACTCAGGTGAAGAAATCTAGGAATCATATAAAAAGAATTGATATTATCATTAAAATTATAAAAGATCAAGCCCGAAAGGAAATTGATAAAAAATATAAAATATATCTTAAGCTTGCAATTATTCAGTAATGATACATAATATGGTAATGATGGAAAATTAAAATTACCAAGATATCTTCAAAGGAGTTTTTCTATCAAAAGTAGATTAGCTTTCAATTTTTTTTGCTTGCTTTTGTTTTTTAAACTAACTTTATTCTATCCTTCAAAAGACTAAGATGCCAACAAGTAGATGTATTCTGGATCTGATTCTCAGTAATAATGGGGAACTTCTTACTAGGGTAGGAAATATGAGAAATTTGGGCTAGGACAAGCAGAGAATGGAATAGGATTTAGGCATGGGCAACTGATAATTTTATATTTGTATTTGTTATAAAGAAAAATATGAAAAGCTATTAGGTATAGTTAAAAATACATATCAGATTTAGGGGAATCAGATTTTGTAGAATTCACAGAAATAATAAAGAGATTTCATGAAATAAAATTCCACAGGAGAATTCAATTGGGAAAAGACAGGAAAAAATTCTGAAGACACAAAGAAAAGTAATTTTGACGTCAGAAAAAAAAGAGTTATTTAAAGAAATTATAGTACAGTATGGCTATACTATAAACAATATACAATGTGAGTAATATAGACCAAATGAGGAACTTGAATGAGCTGTAAGTTTTGATTCTATATGTTATATTATTTCATAATCCTGAAAATAAAAATTTGACAATACAGAAATGTCTGTACATTATCATTTTTATACACATATATTATTGTATAAGGGAATATTTTGCCAACTCTATATAGTAATTACATATGTGTTTGGGGTACCGAAGGCTAGACTATCTTCTTGTATATTCTCTGAATCAAGTGTGAGCCCTAAATTCCCGAAACTAAATACTGAAATGAAAGGAGGAGAAGATAAAGCCTGTTCAGCAGTAAAGATATTGAAATGGAGGGCCTGATCATTAAATTTGTTGCCATTATCTAGTTCATATTTACATAAGCTTTAAATTTTACAATCCACAACACAGGATGTCCTAAAAGTTTTAGGGCACTTTTCAGCTATTAAAACTTATTATAATAAACTAATGAAATCTATTGAGCCATTTTAAGACTTAATAATTTTTAAATGTCCTAACACTTTTAAGTACCCTATATACATGATTTCATTTAATTCTAAAAGTTCCACTGTGTCTCACTTAAATTCAATTCACTCGTATATCATGGTATCACCTCCCTAATGAAGGACATCAACAATATCTGTAAGTAGCCAGCTGAACAATTAATTATTTTCTTTCCTTTTTTTTTCCCTTCTCTCTCTTCTAATCACATGGGATATCATTGCCTTACCTGCAGGTGTTCTGTCTAAAGGAATATAAATTTTGATTACCAAAATCTTGAAAGGCATCTAGTATTTAGAAATTAAATTTCTTTCTTATGGACCATGCCTTAAACCTTAAACTTTCTTTTTTGGCCAGAAATTCTGAAGGTCTTCACTTCCCAGATTGATTTTTTTTTTTTTTTTGACTAGGTAAAAGTGATGATCACTACTTATTTTTTACCTGGATTTAATCAGTGAGAGGCTATTGCCTCAGTCAAACTGAGACCTGTTGGAGACCTTAAACCAAGGTCTTTCACTGCATCCTGATCTTTATCTTGCCACTGGACTCAAGGAGAAAATGAGGTAGTGACTCTGCACACCCTTCTTTCAAATCCAATTCAATGGTTTCCTTCAAGTCCCAACTAAAAGCCCATGTTTTATAAGCCTTTCACAAGGACTCTTAATTCTAGTTCTTTTCCTCTGCTAATTACTTCCTATCTATCTTGTATATAGCTTATTTGTTTGCATATAGTCTCCTCCATTAAACTGTGGACTTCTAGAGGGGAGGAATATTTTGTTTGTTTGTTTTGCCTCCTTTTGTATCTCTAGTACATACCACAGTGCCAGGCCCAAAGTAAACATTTAATATTTAAGTACTGATTGAGTCAAACCCTTTTTTGGAACTTCAAATCTATTCTATCCTGCCAAATGGAATTTAATAAAATAAATATATCTACTCTTTTGTACAAATCATTATAAATTCTACATATTTTGATCTGAAGAGATTGCTACTTAAATTTACTTTGAATGTCAAGTATGATTAAACTATCTAATGAAATATGAGTCACTTTTAGTTTAATGTTCATCTGAAATCAAATGAGTTAAACTTCAAAGGTAGCATGCAAGAAAATTATGTAAATTCTGGAGTGATAATTTATTTTAAAATTTATTTCCAAACTGTAAGCTTTAGAAGTCAAAGCTAAATTTCTCTGATCTGCAGATAAAATGAAATAAAACTGACATCTGACATTTGTATTTAAGCTGAAGGTAATTCCTATGTTTATTTCCTAAGAAGCAGTGAGGTAGTTATAAACAAGTATTTGGGTTTGCATTATTTTCCTTTATTTGGAGGTGTGTGTGTGTGTGTGTGTGTGTGTGTGTGAGATTATTCTGTTTGCTTCATACATCCTAAGAGATGTCTTCTTAATTAAAAGCAGAAAGGGGGAATTTCTGCAAAGGAGGTATCTTAGTAAAGCTCTGAAGAGCTAAATGGCTTTGCAGTTCTTATTTATAAAGTATACCATTTCAATAGTGATGCTAATAGATTCTCATTAGTATCCTGTCCAATCCTCAGGAATAAGAGATAAAAGAATCAGATTTGGACTTGCTTTTTGAAAATTTGAGAAAAAAGGAAATAAAAGAGGTAGGAACTTATTATTATAATTTTTTAATTCACTTAAATTTTAAGTTAATGAAATGTGAACTCGGAAAATAAATTTCTTTATAGTAATATTTATATAATTTCTTCTTAGTTAATATGAGTTTAATTTTGGGTTATTAATAGTTTTATAGAAACTACTTCATAATGAAATGCAAAGTGAATAAATGGACAATAATTTAACATATGCCAAACTTAGTAACAATCATTATCACTGTTGAACTTGAAAGTTTCAAAGCATTTTGGTACAAATATCATATTTCATTCCCTCAATTACTATAAGAGCAAGGTATTATATTTTGCTGCTCTTATAGATGAAGAAATTGAGAAACTGAGGCTCAGAAAGATTAAAAATTTGCACAATGTCATAGAGATACTTTCAGAGATAATTTGTCTAACTCCAAGTATGGTATTCTACCATATTGTCTACTAAAAATAAAATAATAAGAACAGAGTTGTTATAAAGTTTAAGCATAATTATTTATTATTCTATTTTTTCACCAATCATATTAATATACGGCAATCAGTTTACTTTTTATGTGTAAAACTGAAATAACAATACTCACCAGTTTTCATTTCTATCAAGCGTTTCTTTTTCTGTAGGCGTTCTGCTTTTTCTCTTTCTGCTATTTCTTTAGCTATCCTGGCACGTTTCTCTTTTTCCTCAGCTTCTTTTCGTTTGGTGTTCTCCTTCATTGCTTGCTATGAAAAATGATTCAAAATATTATCAAGGCTGAATACTGATCAAAAAAGGGAAAATATTAAATTCATTCATTAATGCAACTTGGACTGTTAAGCAAACGCTCTATAGTAGATACTGCACTAAGCACTGTGAAAATAAGGACAAAAACAGGATTCACAAAGAATTAGGAAGAAAATATTTTCAAGAATGATTATTGTATATTTTTCTCAAGAGAGTATTTATATAAAGTATGGTTTCTAATTGTATTCATTAAAAAGGGAAGACAACAAAACTTTACCTATTTAAATAATAAGAAATTAAAATCATGTGATGGTTAATATGATCTTATGTGCTTAGCCATTGTTTAGAATGTCTATTTAACTGGATAATTTTATTTCTACAGTAACTATCACCTTAATCCAAGCAAAATAACTTCAATATAAATTGATTCAAAATGTCCCTAAAATGAATATTTTGTGTCCTGTGTTAAGTGCTAATAAGATAGTCCTTGCCTTCCCAGAGTTTATATTTTTCTTAGAGAAAAATGCCACATTCACAGATAATCCAAAGTGGTGGTGGTATTCATTAACAAGAAGTCAAGAAATGTTTCTTATAGAATGTGGCTCTTGAGGCACCCTTGAAAGAAGCTAGGGAAAAAAGTCAAAAGTTTGATGGGAGAGCATCCCAGACACAAGAGCCAGTGTGGGCAAAGTCAGCCAGCAGAAGGTACAAAATAATGCATGCAAAATATTTAAGAGGTCATTTGACCTACACTGTAGACTATTTGAAGAATAACATGAAATTAGCCTGGAAAGTTAGTCTGGATTCTAAGTAATTTTAAAGGAAAAACAGTTATAAGGCTTAACAAGTTTCTATTTTTTAGTAAAGACATAGACTGATATGGTACTTTTAAAGAAGTGGAAATCAAGAATATGTTTTAGGGGAAATCAGGAATATGTTTTAGGAACTACAATTTAGCAAGAATATGGAGAACACACTTTATGGAAAGTAAATGGATGCAGGAAGACCAAATACAATGATCCAGAAGAAATATGATTAGGGCACAAACCTTGTAAATGGAAAAAAAGGGAGGGATTTTGTAGAGCTGGAAGCAACAAGATCTATAAGTATCTATAACATCTTTTAACTTAAATACATGTAATCAGATTTGATTAACCTTTTATTATAGTGAAACATCCTTTCCATTTGGGATTATCTGCCATTTCTTTTTCTCCTACATATCAAGATAAGAGAGGATAGAGAGAATGTGTGTGTTTACATGGGAAACCAAAAGGATCCTTTGTTCAACTGTTTGGAAGACAAAAGTAAATAAAGTTAGATTACCAGTCAGGCAGTTATCAGGCAGTTAGCATTTATTAAGAATCTACTATGTGCCCATAACTGAGTTAGATGCTAGATATATATATAAAAGAAAAAATGAAATAACCCCTTCTTAAAGTGTTTATATTCTATCATCAGAGACAAAATGATCACTTAGAAATCTATAAAAATAAATAAAGAGAAAGTATGTGAATGGTAGGAAGAAAGTGAACTAAAACTTGAAGGAAATAAGGTATTCCATGAAGCAGTGATGAAAGAGAAATATATTTAGGCAAAGAAAATGTTCATTGCATCCAAAACATCCATGTGAGGAGGAGAAGAGCATCTGGCTGGCTTATAGGAGAGGGGAAGGAAGGCTGTACAGTGATACTGGGAAGATAGGACAGATTGAGGGCTTTATGAGTCAAATTAAAGATTTGTGGGGTTTATGGAGAAAAGTTAATGTATGTGCTCACAGCGTATTTCAAGAAAATCACTTTGTCAACTATGTGAAGGATGGATAAAAAAACAGAGGATTGAAGCAGGAAGAACAATTAGAAGGTAACTGCAAGGGGTAAGGCAGAAAGTAGAAAGCCTGAGGAAGGTGGTGAGTGTAGGAGAGGAGAGAAAGAGCGTCAAGGAAGAGCTAAGTAGAAACAGCAAGAATTGGAAATAGATCAGATAGATGACACAGAGAGGACAAGAGATAACACAGAATTTATAAACCTGAGACATTAGAAGAATGAAAGTACCCTTGAGAGAAACAAGTTTGGTAGAAAGGAGGGTTTGAGGGAGAAAAGACAAGTTCTACCAGATACTTATTGAATTGGAGATGTCTCCAACACACCCATTCTCTAATATCCAACAGGCAGATGGTGTGATGTATGATCAAAGGTTGAAAATGGTGTGACTTGGTATCAGAGGTTGATTGAATAGCTTAAAGTCATGTGAATAAATAATCATAGATAAGCTGATGAGTTTGCCAAGAATGTAAAATAAAAGAATAAAAGAAAGCCAGACATAGAATATCCAGAGAAACACATATAGGAAAATGATATGATGACAACATTTAATTGATTTTGTCCATTAGAACAAGTGATCTGAAGTAAACAGTAAAGTGGAAATTTAACAGATTTGAGATTATTATTTTTATAAAGCTTTTTATTTTCAAAGCATAGATAGTTTTCAGCATTCATCCTTGCAAAATCTTGTGTTCCAAATTTTTTCTTTTTCCTTCTTTCCCCCCATTCCCTCTTCTAGACAGGTAATCTAATATATGATTAAACAGATTTGAGATCATTTAGAGGAAAAATTCATAGCACTGGAATTTGATGAGTGCTTTAAAGGAAAATAAAATTTAGATGAGCAGAGAACGCTAGGAATTCCAGGTAAATGAAACATACGTTAAAGACAAAAACAGGACTTCTGGCCAAGATGGAGACAAGGAGGTAGACAGCTGCTTGAGCTCTGCTTTTTCTCTCAGAATTTACTTCATAACAAGCCTCGGAATTAATTAAACAGAGGGTAAAATAGACATTGAAAAAATTCATCGATCACCTACTGAAAGGAACCCTAAAATCAAAACGCCAATAAATATAGTGGCCAAGTTCAAGAACCATCAGATGAAGGAAAAAATATTGGAAGCTGCTAGAAAAAAGCAATTCAGATATGGAGGAGCCACAGGATCTAGAAGCATCCACATTAAAAGAATGAAGGGCCTGGAATATGATATTCCAAAAGGCGAAGGAACTTGGTATGCAGCCAAGAATAACTTACCCAGCAAAAATGAGCATCGTTTTCCAGGGAAGAAGATGGACATTTAACGAAATAAATGAATTGCATCTATTCTTGATGAAAAAACCAAATCTACGCAAAATGTTTGATCTTCAAATACAGAACTAAAGAGATTTCTAAAAAGGTAAAAAGAAATCTTGAGAACTATAATTCTGCCATAAAGATAGGTAAAGAACACATGTATAATTTGTCCTAGAAACTAGAAGTGGAAAGGAAATTATATCATAAAAAAGGGTAAAGTGGTGGTACTACATCTCTTGAAGAGGCAAAGGTAACCTATTATATGTGAGAAAAAGAAAGAAGGGGGATGAACATAGTGTGTATCAATAGACATATTCGATTTATAGTGAAACTTCTTACACTTCATTGAAAAGTGGGAGGGAAGGAGTAAGCTAAGGGGAAGGGAATACAGAGGAAAAGGGGTAAAATAGAGGGAGGCACTTTAAGGTGAGGGAAGGATACTAAAGAGGGAAGGCTGTGAAAAGCAAGTGTTGCTCACAAGTTTAATATTTGAGAAGGGGATAAGAGGGAAGGAAAGGAAAAAAGCATAAGCAGGGGTTACAAGATGGCAAGCAATATAGAATTAGTCATTCTAACCATAAATGTGAATGGGGTAAACTCCCCCATAAAGAGGAAGCAGTTAGCAGACTGGATTAAAAGCCAGAATACTACTATATGTTGTTTACAGGAAACACACCTGAAACAGGGTGATACATTCAGAATAAAAGTAAAAGAGTGGAGCAGAATCTGCTATGCCTCAGGTGAAGCCAAAAAAGCAGGGGTAGCCATCCTCATCTCAGATCAAGCAAAAAAAAAAACTGATCTAATTAAAAGAGATAAGGAAGGGCATTATATCTTGCTAAAGGGTAGCATAGATAATGAAGCAGTATCAATATTAAACATATAAGCACCAAGTGGTGCAGCATCTAAATTCTTAAAAGAGAAATTAGGAGAGCTGCAAAAAGAAATAGACAATCAAATGCAGAAAGGCAGAAATAAATGCATCCTTTTCAGACCACAATGCAATGAAAATTACATTCAATTAAAAAGCCAGGGGAAAATAGACCAAAAAATAATTGGAAACTAAATAATTTCATACTAAAGAATTATTGGGTGAAAGAGCAAATCATAGACATAATTAATAACTTCACCCAAGAAAATGATAATAATGAGACATCCTACCAAAATGTGTGGAATACAGCCAAAGCAGTAATAAGGGGAAGTTTTATATCTCTAGAGGCCTACTTGCATAAAATAGAGAAAGAGAAGGTCAACGAATTGGGCTTACAACTAAAAATGCTAGAAAAGGAACAAATTAAAACCCCCCCAGACAAACACGAAACTTGAAATTCTAAAAAAGGTGAGATTAATAAAATTGAGAGTAAAAAAACTATTATTGAATTAATTAATAAAACTGAGTTGGTTCTATGAAAAAACCAACAAAATAGACAAACCCTTAGTAAATCTGATTTAAAAAAAGGAAAGAGGAAAAGCAAATTGTTACTCTTAAAAATGAAAAGGGAAAACTCACCACTAATGAAGAGGAAATTAGAACAATAGTTAGGAGCTACTTTGCCCAACTTTATGCCAATAAATTCGATAACTTAAATGAAATGGAAGAATACCTTCAAAAATATAGCTTGCCCAGATTAACAGAGGAAGAATTAAATAGTCTAAATAGTCCCATTTCAGAAAAAGAAATAGAATGAGCTATTAACCAACTCCCTAAGAAAAAATCCCCAGGACCAGATGGATTTACATGTGAATTCTACCAAACATTTAAAGAACAACTAATTCCAATGCTATTTGAAAAAAAATATTATTTGAAAAAATAGGGATTGAAGGAGTCCTACCAAATTTTTATGAAACAGACATGGTACTGATACTTAAACCATGTAAGCTAAAAACTGAGAAAGAAAATTATAGCCCAATCTCCCTAATGAATATTGATGCTAAAATCTTAAATAAAATATTAGCAAAAAGACTACAGAAAATCATCCCCAGGATGATTTCACTATGACCAAGTGGGATTTATACCAGGAATGCAAGGCTGGTTCAATATTAGGAAAACTATTAGCATAATCGACTATATCAATAACCAAATTAACAAAAAACATATGATCATCTCAATAGATGCAGGAAAAGCATTTGATAAAATCCAACATCCATTCCTACTAAAAACACTTGAAAATACAGGAATAAATGGACTATTCCTTAAAATAATCAGGAGCATATATTTAAAACCATCAGTAAACATCATATGTAATGGCGATAAATTGGAACCTTTCCCAGTAAGATCAGGAATGAAACAAGGTTGCCCACTATCACCATTACTATTCAATATAGTACTAGAAACTCTAGCTTCGGCAATAAGAGCCGAGAAAGAGATTCAAGGAATTAGAGTAGGAAATGAGGAAATCAAACTATCACTCTTTGCAGATGAGATGATGGTATACTTAGAGAACCCCAAAGACTCTGCTAAAAAGCTATTAGAAATAATTCAGAACTTTAGCAAAGTTGCAGGATACAAAATAAATCCACATAAATCCTCAGCATTTTTATACATTACCAACACAATCCAACAGCAAGAGATACAATGAGAAATTGCATTCAAAATAATGATTGATAGTATAAAATATTTGGGAATATATCTACCAAAGGA
This sequence comes from Sminthopsis crassicaudata, assembly GCF_048593235.1. Taxonomy (NCBI): domain Eukaryota; kingdom Metazoa; phylum Chordata; class Mammalia; order Dasyuromorphia; family Dasyuridae; genus Sminthopsis; species Sminthopsis crassicaudata. The sequence goes on from NC_133619.1 coordinate 98,846,524, forward strand.
AAGTCAGGAAGTATATGAGCAAAATTACAAAACAATTGCCACAAAAATAAAGTCAGATTTAAATAATTGGAAAGACATTAAGTGCTCTTGGATAGGCCAAGCGAATATAATCAAGATGACAATACTCCCTAAACTAATCTATTTATTTAGTGCTATACCAATCAGACTCCCAAGAAACTATTTTAATGACCTAGAAAAAATAACAAAAGAATTCATATGGAAGAACAAAAGGTCAAGAATTTCAAGGGAAGTTATGAAAAAAAAAAAACATCAAATGAAGGTGGCCTCCTTGTACCTGATCTAGGACTATATTATAAAGCAGCAGTCGCCAAAACCATTTGGTATTGGCTAAGAAATAGATTAGTTGATCAGTGGAATAGGTTAGGTTCACAGGACAAGGCAGTGAATAAAAATAGCAATCTAGTGTTTGATAAACCCAAAGATCCCAACTTTTGGGATGAGAATGTTTTTGGGAAAACTGGAAATTAATATGGCAGAATGACACCTTTCAGAGAATCTTCCTGTTACCATATTTGGATAGAACTGAGATAAAGATTGGGATTGGAACTATAATTTCACTGTTACAGAGAAGTGGTAAGTGAAGAAACTTATTTTATCAATGAAAGCCAACACATATATAGCAACTGACAGCCTTAGAGAGCTGCCTAAAACACTGAGAAGATTGAATATTCAAGATGTCAAAAGATTTTTGAAAAATCCTACATGTATGCTTTGAAATATAAGAGAAAATATAGCTTTTGTAGACAACAATTATATGCTATTTGTATCAAAGGACAGTTTCCCTTTAAAGACAGATGCTAACAGATTAGTGAATGAAATGTGTTTGAATTTTCATTCAAAACATGGGGATAAAGTTTTTCATTTAAATGGATAGAGGACTATGTTCTTTTCATAAAAATCACAAATGAGCTTTACTTTTGATCTCGTGATAATTACTGCATGGATATAATGAGGGAATGTCTAAAAAGATATTAAAAAAACAGTTAAATTTCATTTAGCCAAAATGAAATGCTGTTTTCTCTGGTTCCTAACACATACAGAAGTAATCATATCTAGAAGAGATCGGACATTTTATAATATAGTATGCAGAAACACAAATGCAGCAACAATTCATCATCTTAACATAATACAAATGTCTATTTCTTGTGCTCTTAATGCCAGAATTTCTTAAAAAAGATAGAAAATATCTTCTTATATAACTATTATAATGTCCCTGAGGAGATATAGGTGGTGATAATTAAACTATTTTAATTGTAAAGATTTTAGTTGCAATCTAGCCTGAAATAAAACAAAATAAAAACTGAATTACTTATTAGTACTGCAGGGAATAAACAACTGCCCATTAAAAACTATTAGCATGGGTTTGTATGCATCTCCTGCTTTAGGTTATTAAATATATTCAGATCAATGGATTATTTCTAACTACTGTTCAAGTTACATGAATTAAATTTTAAGAAAAAATCAGTAGTTGTTCTAAAAACTGATGATTTAATTTCAAACAATCATAGTTAAATATATAATGCCCCATTTTCTCAAAAGAAAAAAAACTTAAATTTGTTTAGTCTCTGAATTATCTATGTAGTTGAATTATCATCATCATTATTATTATGGCTACTGATAATGATGGCTGGGCCTTATATGGTACTATAAAGCTTTCATATGTTTTTGTCCCCAACCCTGGGAGGCAAGTGGTATCATCTCCATTTTACAAAAATAAAATTGAGATCTTTGGTTACACAGTGTCTAAAATTGGATTTAAACTTGGGTTTCCTGATTCTAAGTTTGCTCTCTACCCGTTGTGCCACTAGATGTCTTAAATTGTCTATTTTCCAATCATCAATTATGGACAAGATGGATAGCCACAAATATTATGGATAAATATGAGATTAGGAGTAGCTTTGAGTCTAACAATTGATAACTATTTTAATGGAAAAATGGACAAATATTTTAACTAGGGTCATAAAAATGTTATGTATAAGTCTATTCACTATTTTAAACTTTATCTTAATTCTATGGTTTAGTCATTTGCAGTTGCATCTGACTGTTCAGGACCCCTTTTCTGGGGAGAAAAGTGGGAAGACTTCTTGGCAAGGATACTAGAGGTGTTTGTCATGAACTTTTCCAACTCATTTGCCAGATGAGGAAACTGAAGCAAAGAGGAAAGTGACTTGCACAGTATCACATAGCTAATAAGCATCTGAGGCCATATTTGAATTCAGATCTCCCTGACTCCAGAGCTACAATCTACTCTACCATCTAACTGCCCACCTTAATTCTACTTCAATGTTACTTACAGAAAGACATTTTTAAATACACATAGACACATATATGAAAATTATAACAAAATACTCTTTAAAGCTACATAAAGTGCCACAAAATGATTAAACATATTTTAGTTTAGGTTATAGGTTTCTAAGTTTATGTTATCTTTTCAGTTACATTGGTTAATTTGCTCTCTCATTACACATTAGTTATTTATTTGATTTCTTTTTTTCTCACTAATAATCCAGAGTAATGGTTCGCATTATATATTAAGATAATCCAGACTTTGCCTTCTAATATATTATTCTACTATAATAATTAAACATACAAGAACAAAAGAGTACCACCCATTTAATTGTATGGAATCTGCCAATCAAAGACTATTAATTCTGGTGAACATAGCCCAGTAATGGTAAATCTTATAAAGGAAAAAAAATAAATCAATTGCAATAAGTGTATTTTTGTTGTTGAAAGCCTTGAAGAGAAAAAAATTAATTAAGTTGATCACAATAAGATTAATTTTCAAAGCTTCAAACAGAAATCATCGAGTACTGTGGATTTGGGCATCTACCACCTGAGCTGTATCATCAATTGCCACAGATGTTTAAAAAATCAGAGAAAATGTGTGGAGTAAAGCCAATCAGTTTTAATTTTGAATTCTTCACAATTAATCATGAGATAAATTCTGTAATAGATTTTTAAAATATTCTATTAGATCTGGGATATTATTAATGGAATAATTTTCAATAGTAGAGACTCCAATGCATTGTTGGCTTCTGATCTCTTTTCCAGGTCCTCTTGTAAATTCTCCACAAAAGCTAAATCCACAGTGTTCAAGACTTGCCTCTAAATCTTTTGATACACTGAGCATGCCATTGCATGAAGGCTACTCTAATGAGAAACCCCTCATTCTTCCTAAATGTCTATCCTATCTCTTTTTGCTTGACATCACTCTGAAATCCTGCTTCTCTGTAATTTTTCACTAGTGAAGCTTTATAGCATACTTATATCTACTATGCATCTCTCTTGTGTTGTACCTTGGGTGACAATCTACTTTAGTTGTCTAGAAATTGTGGCATTTGTTCCATGACTCATAGTCATATAATATGGTTAGGAGAATAGTGTTAAATATATGAGAATTTGCTTCAGAAAAAGCTTGGAAATAATTTTTTAAAAAGCTATTCCATTACCTAAGGTTATCAAGACTGCTTTCATTCTTCTGTTCTTTTCCAGACCCAAATCATTGTCCATTCACAATGTTTGTCCATTATCTATGTACTGATGACCCAGTTCTACAAGTTCTGCATGTAACTATACATAATAATAATGTTAGAATTAGACATTATTTGTCCACTTGGTTTTTTCTGTGTAAAGACAAACTATGTAGAACAAACTCTTCTGAATGACTGAGATTCTCATTTAAGAGCCCCTGCGATGTCTAAGCATTAAAACAACCAGCAAAACTTTATATTTCAATAGAAGATTTTAACATTCTACATTAAATTGCTAATTTTCTGTCCATTTTAAGAAGGACAAACATGACCACTAGATTTATTTACTGTAATCTATAATTCTCCTTATAAATAATTTAATACAGAATAACAATTTTCATGAAATCAACAGTTTCTCCACAATACAGAGTTTGCTCTTGCTACCTAATGGTTCACTTCCTACAAGAAATACATATGGTAACAAAACTCTAGCATCAATTTATACAAAAGTTTTTCCTTCTCCCAAAAATTCCTTAAAAGATAAAGATAATTAAATATTAAGACAAAAGTACCTTACTTTAATAATGTTGGTTTTGCATCTAATCTGTTAATGCTTTTCAAAAAATCTTTTTGAATCCTTAAATGAAAGTATTCTAAATCAAAGAAAGACCATCCCCTTTAAAATGTCAAAGGAAATCTTTGGAATAGCTTATTGTAAAAAACATTAAGAGTTTGGTAAAATTATACCCTAAAAAATACAAACTGATCTTGAGTAAAAAGAATTAAATTCATAGCTAAAGTTTTGTTATAAAAGTGCTCCATAATCAGTCAGGAGGAGTCTGTTAGAACAGCTATTAAGAATTTCAGGATTCATCTCATCTTAAATTAAAACTTCTTTTAATAGTTTAACAAGGGAAAGAAATTACAGAGATATAATGTATATACATTGGAATCTCAAAACTTAAAAAAGTTCTTACTGCTAGACAGTATTGGCTATTAAATACAAAAGTAGTTATGAAGTAATTGAATAAGTCAAGAAAACAATAAGTAAGATGTTACAAACAAGAAATTATTATTTTAAAAGATCAAAGTAGATTTACGTTACCATGAACATTGTCCTGAAGTTATTTAAATCAGTAAAAAATTCCTCCACAGATACTTTCTTCATGTCAATAGCATAATATCCCATTATGCTCTGGTATGATTTTTCCATGTTTTCATGCATTTTTGAAAGTTTCTGGAACTGATCTTTTGCAGAGGTCACAAAACTGTATGTTAAAGTTAAGGTAGTATGGATGTAGAAGGCTAATGACTTAATAAATATATCTCTTTTACAATAACCTACTGTTCATACAACATTAATATAATATCTCTATTATCTGCTAGCCTCTTTCAAAAGAGGCTTATCAGTGTAATTTTAAAATCAGTTATATACATTTTAGTTTGATAAAATCTAAACTAATCCAACATTTTTAAGAGAATTTCAAAATTCCAAATTTCTCTTATTCCTTATGTATAAATATTTGTAAGGTTCATGCCAAGAGTGAGAGCGCGCGCGTGAGAGAGAGAGAGAGAAAGAAAGAGAGAGAGAGAGAGAGAGAGAGAGAGAGAGAGAGAGAGAGAGAGAGAGAGAAAGAGAAAGAGAGAGAGAAAGAGAGAGCTATACTTTTAACTTTACAAATCTGTTTTAGTTATATATCATTTTATTATAAGAGTTAAAACGGAAAGAAAACTCAGAAGTCATTTAATTCAATTCTTTATTTTATAAATGAGGAAATTGAGGGTCATAGATATGAAATAGCATGACCAAAGATATACAAATATTAAGTGGTAGGGGTCTGGAATGATTTCTTAACAAAGTGAGATTTGAGTTTAGCTTAACATTGAGAAAGAATAGGTCATCTCTACAGAAAAAGAAAATGAAGATCATGGAACTTACATCATTGAACTATAAAAATAACTTAATTGGGGCAACAAGCCACGTTTTGACATCCAACAGAATTGAGGAAGGAGAAGAGAGGTTGAGACTGGAAAAAGAATCTCAAAGATTTATATGTTTTGTTATTTAAATCAAAACACGTGGAATATTATAAAGTAAAAATTATCACACACAATAAAGGATGTGTATGAAGGCTGATCCTTTCCTCTTCTTGAAAGGAAGAATTTGAAGGACAACGATCCATTTCCCAAGTAATTTTTCTATAAACAAGGCAAGAAAGTAAAATCCAAATCATTCCCAATGTTCTCAGAAACAAATCAAATAGATGAGCCATCAAATGAAATAATCATCAAAATGACATGGTATTGGTTAAAAATTAGAGAGGATGAGCGGAAAAAATTTTAATGGAAAATTATTAGATACAAAACAGAAGCAAAGAATCACATTAAAGAATCACATTCAACAAAAGTGCACAAAAAAACACAAAAGCAATCTGAACACCATTTATTATGATAAGTTCCAAATTAATAAGTTTCTTAGACATAAAGCAAGATATTATAAGCAAATTAGCACAGTTTTAAGAATAGTAAGGCAATTAAGGTTTAAAATTGAACTAAGACTTTTAGGGCACCATGCATAGAGAAAAGATTCAAATTTATAAGAAAAATTCTTTTGCAGAGGTATGAATATTTTTATTTATCTAGTACTTAACTAGCCAAAATGATTCTAAGAAGGAAATCTAAACTATATTTATCCACATGAATCAATGTTCCAAATCAAATCACTCATAAAGACAAATAAGAAGAAAGATAACTCTGTAAAAACTGGAATGCTGGTCAAAGGGGAAAATAACAAATTTCTGAGAAGCTGTAGGAAAACAAGGATATTAATTAACTTTTGGCAGAACTGTTAATTGGTTTAGCTATTCTGGAAATTAATTTAGAAATATGCAATTATTAAGTTGCAGGTCAACAATATCTCAAAGAAATACAAAAGATCAATTGTACCAAACCACCTATATAAATTCTTTGTGTGTGTGTGATATATGACAAATAATTAAGAGGACTGTCCCTCAACTAGGAAATGATTGAACAAATTATGGTATATGGATGCAAAGGAATATTATCATATTATAAGAAATTATAAAAGGGATAAATGCAACGGAGACTGGGAAGACTTGTGGAAACCAATACAGAATAAGCAGAATGTTATACAATAATACTACAAAGACAAAAGCATCAAAAGATTTAAAAACTGATCAATGTAAAGACCAACCATTATACCATAAGAACTGTGAAGAAGCATATGGTATACATTTCCTGAGACAGAGGTGATAGATTTGAGGTGTAAATATGAATTGATAGACAAATAGATATTTGTTATTTATTTTGTTACAAGGATTCTGATTTCCTTTTTTAAAGAATAAAACTTTATTTGGAGATTATTTTTTTTAATTTGAAAAAAAATAAGAAAACGATCTTAAAAAGTGCCTTACTTGAAAGATCATTATATCATATGGATTTAATTGCAAATCCACTCTATGGTACATTAAAGCATTAGTTATTTATTGTTCACCTGTCATAAAAACATGTTTTGCATGTGAAGGTTACAAAAATCATGATTATAAAATATATGTGGTAAATTTAATCAAAGAGTTACTAGACTCAAAGGACTGAGTTTTATATATCTTCCAACTAGTCATGATGATGGTGTAGCAAAGCTCACTGACATGGACAATTTTAAGAGGCAGTGACTAGGAGGGAAAATGTCATGAAATGATAGCATCCTGCTGAGACAAGAAAAACTGTAGACTTGGTGGAAAAGAACTCTTTAATTTTTATTTCATGAAGTAGATCTTCCCCATTAGAAGATCTGCTGATCTGATTTATTTTCACTTAATCTCTTTTGACTTTTTAGCTACTAGACTTTAAATCATATTTTAGCATAATAGAAGAACATCTCTGGATTGAACAAAAGGCCAAATCACTTCGGCTTCTAGGAGACATACTCATGAAGTTAAATTAATAAATAAGATACTTTTGTATATCCTCAACCTCAGTAGCTTTGTGAATGCAAATGCCAAGAATTGTAGGGTTGATATGAACCAATCACCCAACATTTGTCTTATCAGTAGTAAACTCTATAAACAAACTATATCTAATATAAAAATATTTTCTTGTGGTAGTCTTGTGGTAGAGAAAAAGGTGGTGCTGGGGCTAGAATATTTCAGGCTTTATTAATAAATCTCCTTATGTGATGGACTTTTTTTTTGAATCAAAGAAAAACTAGTTGAGTATCAATTATGTAATTGATACCGTGAGAGATAACTAAGACAAAATACCTGTCCTGAAAGAGATGACAATCTAGATAAGCTATAAAAGGCTAAAGCACAGAAAAGAAGTTAAGAAAAGAAAAATCAAGTATCATAGGGATAGACGTTTGAAATGAAGGGGATGATTATCATGGGTTATAATAATTGATAGAAGAGACAGGATATGAGCTAGGCTTTCAATAAGAGTTCATTGTTGAAACATCAGATAAGTATAAGAAAAACTTTTGAAAGACTGTATTATAACATTACACACATGAATATATTGTCAAAAACATCAAAGAAAATATGCTGCTTAAACACTAAATACTAACATTCCACAGTGTCCAACTATAACTACTGAAAGTTTGACTCCTGATGAAAAACTCAGAACTCACATTTAGTATTTCAATATTGCCACAATGCATGTTACTGTGAATATTTTCAAAGGAAACATCCAAAATTTATGAAAAATTTTACAGATTATGTGTATAATCCAAATTACACGATAGAACTATTTTCTGTTCTTTGAAAATTTTAGGTTAAACAAACATAAAAATGCGATTTTTAATTTAATTGATTGAAAGGCATTTTTACTTCATTTCAAGTACTTGTATAACTTCAGGAGAAACTGATGATTCTATAGAGAACCAACAATTTTAAAAATCTTAATCTAGTTAGTTTAGTTATGTGATTGTGAAAATATTGGATACAATATTATGTGTTAATCCCTCTTTCTCTAGAAACTTACAATTCCTTTCATGGCTTAAATAACTTTTAAAGAAATAGACAAATATCTACTTTTTGATATTTATAACAGGTAAATTCCTTCCTGACAACACAGCAAAAGGAGACTAGGATTTAGAAAACTAATTTAATGTAAATATGTCATATAGTACTGGAAACTAATGTGAACAAATCACACAAAAAATTTTGAGAAGAGTTGAACTGTTAATGCATTTTTGAAAGATTAATTACTTTCAGTCTGATGATCTCATTGGTGGTGGCAGTTTCTTATTTTAAAAGCATTTGAGAAATGGAACATTAGGGTTTAGCTTACTAATTTTTTTCTTTAATTTTGACTTAACCAATTAACTGTGAGATAGAATGGCATACTGGGAAATACTGTTTTCAAAGTGGTATTGCAACAAATATCTGATTACCTATATAAATTAAGGAACCATGAAATAAAGTAGGAGGTTAGACTGTGGAACAAAAAATTGATTATCTTCAAACGGAACTTTGAAAACATCTTTCAGAACAGTTTTACATTCTCATTCCATTATGAAAATACAAACTAAACAATAAAAAATTTCAGTTTTATTGCAATGTTATTGCAAATTGAGAGTAAATCAAAATAATGCCATATCAAGCATATCAAGAAACAATATATTAAACTGTATTTAAAATAATGACCTTGACACAAAACTGTCTAAAAGGAGAAAGAGGAGTTATTAAAAAAATAATAATAATAATCTGAGTCCATATAGTGTTCAAAAAATAATTAGAAGTTGTGAGCTTAAAATTCAGCAATATCCATTTAGGCAATCAGTAATCTCAATTCGACCTAATGACCATATGATTAATGGAGCTAAAATAAATGGCTTCGTTCACAAATTTGCAACTTAAGCTAAATTTCCTTTTAGCTTTAGTTGATCTGTGCAGTTTATTAAAACAAAAAATGGCCAAGTATCTGAGTTTTAAATGATATTATTTTGAAACTAGATTAGAAACTAGACTTCTAGTTGCATAAATGATATTATTGTGATGGAGAAATCTTTTGATCTGCTATTGAATTTCAATCTGTATATCATAATATAGTGCAACTAGTTAACTCTTTCAACTTCTTAAAGCTCTTTTCCTCTTCTTTGCAAGAACTCCATTAGAACAAAATACTTGAAATTACTTTTATATAAACAATACAAATATATTATTTATCTTAATCTTATTTTTTAAAAAATAAGAAATCACTAATTATTGATATTCTTTATTTTAAAAGGAAACTAGTTATAAGACAGATACCTTACCTTTTTGTTTCACAAAATATCAGTATGTCTGAAAAGTTGTGTAAAAACAAAAGTTTGATGAATAAATCAGCAGTTTTTTTATTAGAAAGTGAATAATTCTCACCCAATTTAGAGAGAATAATTTGTGTTTTTAGTACCATATCATCAATCTCAGATCTCCAAAACACTTTAACAATATTTCTACTTGATTGCTGCTTCATCATTTAAAATACATCATGGCTAAAATTAAATTCATAATCTCCTACCTGGTGTGCCTTACTAAATTTTACAAATCCTCTTCTCTTTCATGAAGAGGAGATTACAATTGTAACTCCTTTCTTTAAATTTGTAGCATTCATTCTTTATGGTACTAATTTGAATTGGCTACTAACAATCTCTAAATTAGTATAATAATACTTAATTTCTCAAATAATTAAGCTTACTATTCCTCCATAAAGTCTTTGGGGGTTACGCCTGCTCAACATGTAGAAAATATCTTAATCAAAGCAGGTATATGCTATTTGCAGTCAGGAGATTAAGTAAAAAAAAAGAAAAAGAAAAAGAAAAGAAAACATGCTGAATAGGTAAAGGGTAAACATGACATACAAACATTAAATTCTTAAAATTCTGAAATTAGAATATTGAATAAAAACACTGGTAACATCAGAATCATGACTGCACTTTTTAACTTCATCTAATTCTGTAGTTCTTTCAAAGAAAATATTATAGAAAAGATGAACAGGAAGACTCATCCAAATAATATGATATTAGAAAACCAAGGAGAGTTTAAGTTCATTCTATTAATCATTTTTCTAAGTTAATATCTGGATGCAGAAGAAAAAAAATGAGATTTTGAATAACTGGAGTTTCTTTAAAAATGCTGGATTATACATTGTTCATGGAATTGTGAACTGATTCAACCATTCTGGAGAACAACTATGCCCAAATATATCCTTTGATACAGCAGTGTCCTTACTGGGTCTATATCCAAAAGAGATCATAAAAAAAGGGGAAAGGACCCACATATGCAAAATTTTGTAGCAGTCCTTTTTATAGTGACAAGGAACTGGAAAGTGAATGGATGTCCATCAGCTAGGGAACGACTGAATAAATTTGGTATATGAAAAAAATGAAATATTAGTAGTCTATAAGAAAGGATCAGAAGAGAAAGGCTTGGAGAGACTCACATAAAATGATGTTAAATGAAATGAATAGAGCCAAGAGAACATTGTATCTCACAACAACAAGATTATGTGATGATCAATTTTGAAGGACTTGGCTCTTTTCAATAATTCAGGCCAATTCTAATAGATTTGTGATGGAGTCATCTGCATCCAGAAGGAGGACTATGGGGACTGAATATAGACCACAACATAGTACTTTCATCTTTTGTTGTTCTTTGCTTGGTTTTTTTTTCTTTCTAATTTTCTCCTTTTTGATCTGGTATTTCTTGTGCAACATGATAAATATGGAAATATGTTTAGAAGAACTGTACATGTTTAATCTATATTGGATTGCCTGCTGTCTCGGGGAAGGGAGTTGGGGAAAAGGAGGGAGAAAAATTTAGAAAACAAGGTCTTGCAAGGGTAAATGTTAAAAATTATCTGCATTATATAAAAACAACATGTATTTTGAAAATAATAAGCTATTATTAAAATTGCTGGATTTTATTTAAAATATTGATTTGAAGATAGTCATAAAGACTCATAGTGCTTTAAAAAAGAACTTAGGGAGGTCACAGGAATCAAATGATCTAACAACTATCTACTCAAAGGGAAAAATAATGCAATAATGATTATATCATGAATTCTTTTCTCTTCTCTGACATTACATTTCTCCTAATACTTTGGATTTCTTTTTTCAACTTTTATTTTAATTTGTGTATGTATTTTAATTGTGAGTATGTATATTTTCACTCCTTTCTTATAAGTAAAAGGTGTATCTTTTTTCCATATTTGAATCTCCAATACAAAGAATGACATCTTTTAGAATGTTTAATATTTATTTTGTTATGATTTTTTTTCTTTAAGAAAGATTATTTCTTAAATACTTAGACCTTTCTGATGGAACCTGAACATGAACAAACATACACATTTGCTATAAAAAGAACAAGAATAATATAAGAAACTGAACCTGTATATATAATTTGTTTTTCAAGTGTGTGTATGTGTGTGTATATCTATCTATCTATCTATCTATCTATCTATCTATCTATCTATATACATGTACAGATATGAATGAATTAAAAAATATACATATATACATTCAAACATATGAATGAAATAAAGTAGTAACAGAAGTATTCTGTGTATCCTTCTATACCTCTGCTTTCTGCTGTATATTTAAATTTTTTATTGATGTTATTTTGGGGGAGGCATGTATCATCACCATCTAGCCTCCCCCCCCATCTCTCTATCATCTCTCTGTATAAAAAAAAAAAAAAAAATATATATATATATATATATATATATATATATATATATATATATTCACGTAACAATAAAACCCACCAGTCATGGATAGGAAAAACATATCTCATTCTGAATCTAGAAAAAAATGAATCCATATTTTTTCAGCATGTGTTTTTTTACTTGGAACAAAATCATACAAGATAAAAGATGGATTTACAATTTTATTGGTAAAAAGAACTCTCAAATGTGAACCTTCTCTCTACTACTAGAGATCTATACATTCTCTGTAACTTTAAGTTATTAAATTATAAAGAATATTAAGAGTGTTGTCAAAATTTTCCCAGGGTCCCACAAACAGTTTTTGTCAGATGAACTTAAAGACTTTTAGTTTTGTAGCTGGATCACTTTCTACTTTATCACAAGTATGTCACATCATTTATCTACTAAAAATAACTATACACAAGCTAACTATTCCAGAATGTAAGCCATTTATTTCCTTTTTTGAAAGTATTATTATTACCTCCATTTCAGTGAAACGGAATCTGAGACAAAGAAACTATATTTCAACTAGAGCTATTAAGCTGGATTCACAATAAAGTCAAATCTGTTAAGACTTGTGTTCAAGTCTGATTACTAATTGGCTATCTGAAACACTGGGCAAGCCCCTTAATCTTTAGTTATTTTTGTCAACTTTCTAAAGCTATCCATTGCAGGGGTACACCTCCATTGGTAGAAGGAGGTTCATATATTAATATTATAGTCCCAGGCCTTCCTGGTATATTGATTAAATTAAACACAAAAATAGGTTTTGTTTCTAGTCAAGGATGGGAATGGTCAAAGATGATCCCTATTTTTTTTGTTTTAAATGAAAAATTTATTGTTACTGTTAAACAAAATTTCAATTATAATTTATACCGCTTAAGGGTTTTGTCTAAGAAAATAAATGCGAATTTCAAATCAGGGACAAAAAACATGATTCAAATATCAAAATATGAGACTGGAGAAAGGGGTATTTCTTCTCTACGTTCTAATACAAAAATAATTCTGTGAAACTACTGTATGTCTTTCAATATTGGACACCATAGCCAAATATTTCTTACAGATTAGGAATTTTGTCCACATATTTAATAGTAAATTATTCTAATCATATCTCTTAATGGGATTAGCATGACACAATTATACAAATATAATTATAGATGAAATATATGATAAAAACAAATCTCTAAGCTGACATAAGGCAATGATGCCAGACCAGAGTTTTAAACGGGTGGAAGGAGAAGAAATTAAACTGATAATTCCTTTGAGGAAAATTACAGAGCTAGAAATTCCACAATCTTACAATTTAATAAAATCAATTAAAAAAATTTGTACTATAACTAAATTCCATAGAGAAAAATGTCTGTAAGATTTTTAAGCTATTTCTTCAAAAAATGATTTAGAAGTTATAGCTGATGGAATCCTTCTTAGTATGAATTAAACTACATACAAATTTAAGAGATTATTGTAATTTCATTGCACTAATTTATGTAAAGTACTGCTTTCATAATTCCGATTTTCAACACATTCTTAAATCACATATTTGATATATACTATACTTAACTATATTTAAAAAAATACTCAAACTTAAATCCTAACAGACAGTATGAAAGTTATTTATCTAAACTTGGCTAACTACATGTATACTTAAGTTTTTTTTTTTTGATCCCCTAATTCCTTTATTTACAAGGTCAAAGAAAATCAAATAATTTGCCATTCTGGTATGGTCTACACAATTACATTTAATATTCTAAGTCTCACTTCTTTGCCATTCCGAAAGTAAACAAGGCTTTTCAGTAAATAGATTTAATTGCTTTTAGACTAGTTTGTCTAACTAAGATGAACAGCAAACTAGAGCAATCTGAAGTCTGCAAGAATATTTATGATTATAAGCTTTGTCAATATGAAAGTGCACCAACTGTTCACATATCTGACTTCCAAAAGATACGAGAATGTTAATCAGTTCATTAGAGGCTTCTAGGTTGGGATATTTAGCGACAGGATATAGTTGTTTGCTTGTCCATGAAATATAATTGTACTCAGAATGAAAAATTGTTTCCAACAAAGCATTATGTTTCCTGGTCTGATTGCATGCTGGTTGCTTTTTATGAGTTGCATGCCTTTCAAAATATAAACATCATTCAAAGCTTCCCACATCATATTAATACGAATGGATAGATCCAGACTTCATTATGCCAAGTAAGATTCACTAACCTTTACATCAAACTTCCTCTCGTTAGCAATTTATTACAGCTCCTCTTTTCCTGAAATTGGGGCTTTTAAATTAATACACTCACAAAGCATTACGAAAAGCCACATGCAAGTCTACTCTTTCTAAGTTGCTAACTGCCCACAGGGAGAAATAACAGGTGAATATGACTACTTCAGATGGCTGTAGTTAATGATTAAAATAATAGCTAAATGCTTTAGATGAATATTTAAATGTGACAATATAATTTAAATAAAAATCATTAATGATACTATGCTGTCATGTTTATAACAAATACCTTACCCTAATGCCAAATAAAGTGAAGGAAGCATGCAGAATGTGTAACTTATGAAACAATATAATAAATGCAATATAAAAATCTTTTTTGGAAATGTAATTGTGTGATTTTATCATAGTAAGGGAACCCTATTTCATATGGACCTAGAGCAGAAAAGAGTCTAAAGAAAACAATCATTTATTTTTAGAATACATTCTATAATATTGTGAGAAAGGCCAGTGAAGAAATTGAAATCAAAATCATTCACAATTGAAATGATTAACTACATTGTGATTTTATAATTCGTTGGAAATTATGAAGGATGGAAGACTAAGGAGAGAAATTATGCATTTCTTTTTAAGTGACTCGCTTTAAAAAAAAAAAAAAAAAAAGGTATATATCTGTTTATAAAAACTCAATTTCTAAAGAAGGTCTTCATAAAGAATTCGTAGAAGAAAAGTCCATGTAGAATTTTAGTATAATAAAGAAATACTCTATTGTACCATAAAAGGTAATATTATCTATCAGTCCATTTCATAACACCACTTACAATTTAGCTAATATTAGTTTAAAATTGGTTTAAAACATCATCTCACCATATTAATTACAAAGTTAGTGATGACAAACAAAAAACTTAAAAGGAACACTTACAACTCATAGAAAGAGTGTTAAGTTTTGTTGTTTATATATAATTTTGTTCAGCTGGTTTTTTAAAGTCCAACTTTAAAAGGACTGAAAATGATTGTCAAAGTAGGAATTTTGATGGAAATCACTGAAATCTGAAAATTGAAAAGGATTTATGAAGTATAATCTGAATTTTCTCAAAAATAAGAGATTTACAATATTTTGATCCTAACTCATATCATTAAGAGTGGACATATAAAGCCCCATGACTTTTTTTTTTCTTTCAAAAAAATTCCAACAGTAGAATAAACCTTACCATGTTTTTATATTCATAGTGAATAAATATGATTTGAATGTTATTTTAATTCATACCAGTACTCAAGGCCAAGACAGAAAGAAAAGACATGTTAAAGGGGGAAAAAATAAGAGTATTTCCCCAGCTATTCCAAGGATATCGTGAGATACTCATCAGTATTTTGCACTTTGATGATTAACATGTGGCTTTGAATGTTTGGTCAATTACTTTATAGTAATGAAAGGGGGAAAACTTACAAAGAATGCAAAAATTTGCATATAGGTCATGCAAATAAATTTGAAAATCTTAATAAATCTTTAAACTATTTGACTGATATGTTTTAAATTATGGAACTGTCAAAAGGATATGGACATCTTTGTTAGAAACTTGTCATGCTTGTCCTCAGGGGAAGGAAAGGAATCCAAATCCTTCTCAAGCTGCTGAAGTTGCCTCCCCATCTGTTTCAAATTCTTCTCCAGGTTTTCTACAGAGACTAAAATATGGTATAATTAAAGATCTCAACATCAGGGAAATTACATTAGCTAATAAATACAGTGTTCTAGAAGATACAGTATGTATAAAAACAGTTAATATGTATAAAAACAGTTAACAGTAAAATAAGTAGCTTTACATATGGTAAAAGAGGAAAAATTACAAAGCTGATTGAAGATTAATTATTTACTTCTAAGATCCATAAGAGTATATGTTCTATGTAATCATGAAATAATCCCATTTTAAAATGTTAGAAGAAATTTAGAAAATATTGACATGAAAAATGCCATTTTTCAAAAAAATTATTTTCCAAGTTAATCAAAGTAGGAAAAAAAAATGAAATCATTAGTAGAGTTGAAGGCCCACACTATTATTTCTGATCTCACTCAAATCTTTAATTTCTACTAAATCCTTCCTTGATAATTTACAAAAGTAGCAGTCTTCCCCATTGACAAAAAAATAAAAATAAAAAACAAGAACAAAACCTTTATAAAAATTGAATATCCATTGAATACCAGCATCTTTGTGGGTCCCAACCCAATATAGGGTCTTATAGCTGAATGTGGAGGATGGAAAAATTATAATTTATTATCAGTTAATGTTTGATCTCTGTATCTATTTTGTATAGCCAGGGTATACATAAAAATATCTCAGGTGAAAAAAAGTCTTAAGTGAAGCCTTCTCTTAACTGCTGCCTTATTTGTTGAGTTTTTTTCTTAACCACATCCATAGAAAAAGTTACCTGTCCTCTTTGCATCAATTCTTTCTTCTTTCTCTCACTTTTCAATATTTTGGTGCCTGACTTCTTACAGTATTACTCAAAGGAAGCTGCTTGCTCTAGTGCTTTATAATATGGTGACTATGTGACCAGCACTGTGCCAAGTGTTGGGAATACAAAGAATAACAAAAATATAGTTTCTATCTTTATTCTAATAAGATAACAAAGAAGCAAATTTACTATGTACAAAGAAAATATATAATAACAATAGAGGGAAGCTGACAGGTAATAGTAATGGTCTGTAAAAGTAGAATTTGTAAAATCCTACATAGTATATTTATACTATACAATATACTCTAAACCTATATATAATATATAGTATATTATTATACTATATCATTATATATTATATAATCACATCTTATGTAATATATATTATAAATTATATCATTATAGTATACTCTAATATCAAAATCCTACAAAGTATTTTATATAATATATTTACTATATGTGTATATATATATATATGTATATGTATATATATATATAAATATATATATATGAATGATAGATGCTATTAAGTATTGAGAGAAAGACACTATAAAAAAGCAACAAGTAAGGAAATAAGTTTTTGCAAAGAGTGGAAAGAAGTATAGATAGATGATGCATTAAATGGAAATGAGTAAAGCATAAGAAGACTGAAAAGATAGGAAAAGGCAAAGTTGTTATAGATTTTAAAAGCCAAAAAGAGATTTATATTTGATCTTGGAGGCAAGAATTAACCTCTTAAGAGTTTACTGAATAGAATCAATATTGCATTTTAACAAAATCAGTTTGTTCTGTAATAAATGAGCAACAAAATGATTTCTGAAAGTCCTGGAGAGACTTATACAAACTGATGCTGAATGAAATGAGCAGCAATACTATATCAATTCTGATAGACATGACCATCTTCAACAATGAGATGAACCAAATCAGTTCCAACAGAGCAGTAATGAACTGAACCAGTTATGTCTAGCGAAAGAACTCTGGGGGATGACTATGAATCACTACATAGAATTCCCAATACCCCTATTTTTATCAGCCTGCATTTTTGATTTCCTTCACAGGCTAATGGTACACTGTTTCAAAGTCTGATTCTTTTTGTATAGCAAAATAACTGTTTGGACATGTATACATATATTGTGTTAAATTTATACTTTAACATATGAAACATGTATTGGTCAACCTGCCATCTGGGGGAGGGGAATGAGGAAAAGGAGGGGAAAAATTGGAACAAAAGGCTTGGCAATTGTCAGTGTTGTAAAATTACCCATGCATATACCTTGTAAA
The DNA here is from genome assembly GCF_048593235.1 of Sminthopsis crassicaudata. Lineage (NCBI taxonomy): Eukaryota > Metazoa > Chordata > Mammalia > Dasyuromorphia > Dasyuridae > Sminthopsis > Sminthopsis crassicaudata. The sequence continues at coordinate 98,864,665 of NC_133619.1, forward strand.
TAAAAAGCTATAATAATTAAATTAAATTAAAAAGTGGTATATTTGGACTGTGAATTAAACTAAAATCAAAGCACTAAAAATATTTAACAGGAAGATGAAAAACAATCCCATGAACAATATATTTTTAGTTTTTGTCTCATAATAAAGATTTTAAACATTAGGCATATAACATTAAAGAAAGTAATGATCTTTTTATTTAAGGCAACCATAAACATAAATTATATATGTCTTCCATTTATACCTTTAGGATTCAGTTGGTTTAGTGCTTTGTTTTGTTTTGTTTTAAGTCCATTAAAGTTTACAAATACTTGAATCAAACTGAATACAAGTACTAATTTCTTTGGTAAATATTCACTTAGACATGCTATTCATTATTATAAGAAAAGCTTATAATTCTACATTTATTCCTAAAATGCCAGCAACCAGACAAATCGATTTCCATATAAACTACTTAAATATGAAGGAAATACAGATATAATACTAAAACTAAACAAACCTAAGTTTTTTCTTAATGTCCTGTACTATTGTGTGTGTTTTTTAATCTGTAGGATAGTACGTAAAGGACTTATAAAACTATTCTTTTGTAAGTTGAACAAACAATGTGTAGGAACATTCTTATTTGATTCTGTATAATCTTAAAAAAAAAAAAATAGGAGTTGTTTAAGAATTTGACCAACTATGGCACTTGATATTACTGCGCATTTGTCTATAAAAAAAAGAATTTTAAAGGCCACAAGCATTTATTCAGTTTTTACTATATTCCAGCGATGAGGTTAATTTCTAGGATGCAAACAAAGGCAAAAACAAAGGCTCAAAATCTAATGGGTATGACAACAGGCAAATAACTAGATAAATATAAGATATATAGAATATATGAATGGTAATCTTAGAGGGAAAGACCTCTTGAAGAAAGTGGGACTTGAACTGAGAAAACATTCCAGATATTGATGAGTCCTGAATGATGTTTTAGACAAGGAGAAATTAAGAAGTGATCCCAGATAGGATAGGAATAAGAGACATGGATGAAAAATATCTGAAATATCAAAGAGAAAAACTTATGTTTGATCATGAATGTAAGAGAGATCTATTGAACATTATTAAAAATGACTTGGGTCAGACCTGAGCTTTAGAAAAATTGTTTTGATAGCCAACTGAAGAATAGATTGAAGAGAGAAATTTGAGGCAGAGAATCTAATTAGGTCACAGAGATAGAATATTTTCCCTATACTAACAACATTATTTCCCTTTTCATTCCTTTCTCTGAGTTGAAATATTATGTTATCATTAACTGTACTAATAATTTAAAAAATATTTCTCTCAATAATTATAGATGCCTTTCAATTTTAAGGGAAAACATTACAAAGAAAAACTGATTAAGCATACATAAACACAATTAGCTAAACAATAAAGATATATCTCAGCTCCTAGTTTTTGGTTATATATTATCTTGGAACTATCAACTCAAAGTTTCATTTAGATATAGCAAATGTTAGATTTACTCAAGTGTTCACTTTAAAAACAACAATACAAAAACAATAATCATAGCTAGCAATAATAACAGCTAATTGTATAACACTGTTAGGTTTGCAAAGCACTTTGCATATGTCAACTCATATGATCTTCACAACAGTTTTGCCATATTCATTCTTATTTTACAGAGGAGGAAATTGAAGCTGAGAGAGACGTTAACTGTTTTTGCCATAATTCAAACTCACTCGGGTGTTCTTGACTGTAGAAAATATTCTATTTTCTGTGTCATCTAACTTCATATATTTTACTATTTTCAATGCAGCTATAGTTTGAAAGTTTTGTTTTCTAAAGATTAAAAGTGATTTTAATGAAATGCTTACTTTATGGTTTGCTACCATCACAGAATTGGAGAATTTTTAAATTGCACAGACTCTTACTAGTAAATTAATATGGCCCTATACCTATATCCATAAGGTATCTCTATACCAGAACCAGCAAGAAGTCATCTAGTCCTCCCATTGCCTCCTCACTCCTCATCTCTAAGCAAGTACAAATTATCTTGTCATGATATGAGGGGAGAGAAACAATACACAAATGAGTCAAAGAAATATAAAGTATAAAATAACAATTCATTATCCACCAAAAAAAATTACTATTGATGCTTGAGAAATAAATAAACTGAAGGTAAAAAGTAACCCTAAAGAGAATATTTCTGGCCATCTATATCTGAGCAAGAAAATAAACACACCAAAATTCACTTTATATCAAATTAGCATAAGGAACAAAAGAAGAATTACAACAAGGAAAGAAAAAGCTTGACTAAAACTCAGATTTCTCTACATAAGAGAAAAGTAGAAGGGTCAGATGATTTCAGTGAGGAACCGAAGCTCCTTTAGAACAAAGACTATTTAATATTGTCTTTAAATACTCAAGCTCTATGACAGTCCCTATCACCATGTATGCTCTTAGTAGAAATTTGTTGAATTGAACCATAAGAGAAATTAAAATTTATTTCAAATATAAATAGATATTAAATGAGTACATACACATGTAAGATAAATTAATTCTATTTTTCCCAATCACATCACATCTATATAATAATCTAGAAAATTAAACACGCTATATGTTGAATTTATTCCATCCCATACAAGTTTTTAAATATTAATGTTATCTTAAAATTAATATTTTCATATTTTGCCTCTGTAATTATAAGTACTAATAACAAATACTTAAAACAGATCCAACTTGCTAATAAATTTTTAATTAGTATTTTCTGAAGGTGATAGTATGAGGAGGTTAACTGAGCCTTTGAAAAATACTACTGCTCATTATGGCATAGATTCATTTGAAAATTTCAAACTCTGTGCAATTTCCAGGTGGCAGCCACCTGGAAATTGAGTGTTCTAAGAGTGAATAAAAGAAATATTTGGGATTCAAAGAATTAGTTCTATTAGATTTATTGAGATGGTAGATAGCTGAAATTCAATGTTACTGGATATGAGTATTTTGGTGAGATAAAATTAGTTTGCCACTAAAGGAAAATGGGATGTAAAGAAGAGACAAATGAATTAGGATAAAAAGAAGTTCTTGAATGTGTGAACAATTTTGAAGACATATACATATATATATATTTCTATATCTATCTATCTATCTATCTATCTATCTATCTATCTATCTATCTATCTATCTATGTATCCACGTATTAAAGGAAATTTCCAAAAGCTAAAAAATTAGAAAGTAAAGAAAGCAGTATGAGGTCATTAGATAGCGGCAAAATAGGTCTGATGATTCAAACAAGATTCTAGAAGGCAATTTTATTAACAAGTGAGGCACAGAAATCTGACCCAGAGTAGCAACTATCAAGTGCTATTTAAAATATTAGTAGGCCCCTCATGAGGAACATTTATAGATGGGAGCAATATGCAAGGGTGTGATAAACTAGCACCCAAGCAGCATTTATTTAAAAACACATACATATTATTTACTTTAAATAAACTTGACCAATGAATCCAAGATACTAAACTGCATAGTGATACCTATCCACAAGCACTGCTACAATTACCTAGTTCTAAAAGTTCTAAAAAGTTCTAAAAGAAACAAAGTAATTGAGCCCTACTTTCAAATTTTCAAAAGCAATCATCAATAGGTTAAAGTAAGAAGAGGAAATGTGAACAAAGGAAGAACAAAACAGTCTTTTAAAAGAATTAAAATCAAATTTTGTCTCATTTGTTTGCTCTTCATATTATATTGTGAACTTTTAAGAGGTGGTACCCAAATTATTCAGATTTTCTATGTCCTGAAACATGAATTGAGAAGGGTCAGATAACAGAAAATGTAATTAATCAAAGGACACCTTAACAAATAAACAGGAATTATTCTTTTGTAATGAAAGAATAGTTAAAGATTGTTTTCACCCTCAAAAAGAGGTTCACAATAAGAAAAGAAAAATTAAGAGCCAATGACATAAAAAAATGACCCTTGGTAAATTGCTGGGCTATTGCAATGGCCTAAAGCTAGATCGGTTTTGAATTGAACCTATCTCAGAAAGGCACAAGAAGAAAACAGAAAGCATTCACCAGTCAATGCCAATTTAAGTGCTCAAGGCTGTGAAAATATGATAGTCATGATCTAACTCCAACAAAATGCTGGAAATATCTGTGAGTAGGATGAAGTATTGTGCAACAGAATAGAACTTTGTTATAGAATTCTAATTCAGTAATATCATTAATTTTGTTCTATATCTAAAAATGAGATATTCCAATTCCATAGTGGATTACAGTTTAATAAAACAAACAAACAATCAAACAAATATCAAACTTCCCACAGCGGAAAGAGGAAGATGATTATTCCTATATCTCTATTATTTTTTAAAATGAAAAAAAAAAAAAGATAAAAAAAGCTAGAAGGTGTTCAAAACAAAGCAATGATAAAGCAGATCTTTAAAAATTGTCATAATGGTAAGCTCATGAAATGAAAATTGCTCCTGCTGATTTCTAGGAGTATCTAATGACCAGGATATTATTTTCAAATATAGGGGTACTTTCTAGTTTATGATAGCTTGCCAAAGAAATTTCAAATTGGGAAATTTTCAATGGTGATATATAACGTAAGAGCAGACTAAATACTCATAAGCAATTCCACCATCAGATCAAAAATATTTCACTCACATCTTCAAAAATATCAATTCTTTCATTAATTGGAAAATATTATAATAAAAATTATCAAAAATCTGCTCTAAGGGGAAAAGGGGTTTCTAAGCTAGCATAACTATGTTACAAACACACAGTAAAGAACTAACTTCCTGTAAAACACAGTTATCTGCTAAACTTCCATAAACACACACTTTAGAGTTATATGCCAAAACAGACTGAATAAGAAAATCTGTAAAATTATTCTAGGGAAAATAACATGCCCAAAAGTAGAAGATATTAATAACTGTAGAAAATGACTGAAGAATTAAAAATAAATATTACATAAAGGATTGGAGAGGTGATGGTGGATATATAAGCTGAAACATGTTAATGTCAAGGTGTATGGAAGATGATGATGCCATAAAAAAAAGAAAGCATAAGTTAATTTTACATTAGCAATTGTCTTCTTTGTCTACAGTTAAATAGATTTAATTTTAAAATTTTCACCATCTTGGTCAATATTCTAGACAGAATAAAAAAGAAAAAGACTAGAGAAAGCATACATATGTGGAAGAATGGACTAAATAATAGATTTTGTTGGAATTACTTGTTTTGGAAAAAAATTCACTAATGATTTCATGTTCTGCTATAATAAAATTAAAATCACAACCAAAAAAAAAATACCTCAAATAGTACAGTAAATATGTAAAGTAGATATTAAATTAAAAGTTAAATCTTGATTTTAAAAGCACGAACAGAAAAGAAAAAAGCAAAATGTAATGAAAATGAAAGGATAAAAATAATAATTTTTTAAAAGGATGGTGATGGTGTATATGCTCCATTTTTATCCAGATAATGTCAAGAGATAAAGAGGAAAGCATTTGACTTATTGAGTAGCTCTGTAAACAGGGTCAGTTTTCAGTGGACACAGACAAAAGCTATACTGGACAAGCAGATAGAGGTGTGCTGCAATCTATTCCCTTTGATGAGAATATGAATCCAATATATTTAAGTACATTTTAGGGGGTAGGATGCCATATATTTCCTCAGTATAGAAAATTTATTCTCCAAACACAGATCTCTCATCATGAACTTAAAATATTTACTTATAAACACTAAGAATGAAGTGGCCTGGCCAACATTAGCAGCTACTATGTGCTACAGGACAAGATTTCAACTTATATTAACAGCAATATACTATTCATTCTATTATATTATATCTACATTGAAATATGCATGCAATAAAAATTTTTCTAAACAAAACCAATAACTTCTATTGTTTCATTTTAATTTTCTTATCCTCACATTGAAGCATTGTGACGACGCATCAGGAAAAAAAAAATTCATTATTTTGATTTAATTATTGTCAAAAAGACTGAAAGTCTATTGCTGAAAGCGATATTGAGGACCTTATATAACAGAAGTCCTTGAATTGAATGTTTTTAAAATAATAAACCCTTTTTAAAGAAACTGCTTTTAGTTTTTAACTCAAGAAATTTTCATTTAAGAAATCAATTGGCTCATTTTTCTTTCTGAACATTTTATCTTCAGATATCAAGAAAGCATGGCTAGTTTCCCATTTTTCTTTCACAAAATATTTCCACAAAGGACACATTCAAGTTTTGGTTGACTATGTATTATTTTGTGCCAAATAATAAACTCAAATACTAGATACTGTAATTCCTTAGGACAAGTACTTTTATTCTGGCTTTTTGTTTCATTTGCAGCAATACAATGCTGATCTGATACATTTAAATAGTATAGGATTCCTAAACCTATAGTTTGTTTGAAAACAGTATATTTAGATCTATTTTTAGGTGATATTAGAACTAATCCAGTTGTCATCTTCATGAAAGTGTATTCAAATGTGATCTGCATATAGAACAGGTGTTGTCATTGTATATTCCTCCATTAGAAAGGCTATCAATGAATAACAAAGCCAATGAATAACAAATAGAAGGAATATACAGAATGTATAGAAGGAATATATACATTCCTAGATGTGAAACCACTCTAGATAACAAAATATCTTGGCAACTTTGATAGACAACTTACATATTTATTTTCTATCCCATTTTAGAGATGTATACTTTCCTTTTTTTTTTTTTTTTTTCCCTCTTTTAATCTCCTATTCTCAGCTCTGGCATTTGACTAAGTCCCATAGGTAAAAAACAAACTGATGGGGATTGAAAGATTCCTTTTTAATTGCCCAACCCATGGCTGACCTTGATTCACAAATCCTGGTCAAAGGCACCCTTTGAATATCCGGACTCAGCCCCCACCATCAGCTCAGCTTCCCCCAGCCCTCACCTGATCTGAGCTAACTAAAAAGCCCACCGAGAACTTAGGGGTACCGCCCATCATCTTCTAGATATAAAAAGGGCCAAGCCGGAGCCCTCTTCACAGGAGCCCTCCCAGCCAACACATGGTATTCTTCCAGTCATGTAAGAGTTCCTGCCTGCCCAGCAGCCACCTCGGGCCCTGGCGTCTTTGTAACTGAACTTTACTTCCAAATTCCTATAATAAACCTTTTATTTATCAATCTAGGTTTTTGGGCCTTTAAATTCATTTTACAGGGGACACTGTGCCTCATGGGATTGTCTATGCGCCGAGAAATAGGGTTCCCCCTTTCCTTTCCCTCATTAGTTGGTACCCCTCCCGGGGACCCTGAAAATTGTTACCCCCAAAACTAACCTTAACCTTTTCAGGTCTCTCAGAACCAATTTTTGTCCTCAGCAGTATTGAGCAGTTTCTGGGAAGAATATCTGTATTCCTACCCTCATCTCACTCTATCTCTAAAACATAGGGCACCCAAACCAGGTTTGGGGTGCGAGCAAAGTCTCCCTTGGAGACTAAGTCTCTCTTAAGTCTCACTCTGTCTCTAGAGACCGCTTCTAGAGCCAAGGCATTTCTAATCCCTTTATCTCACCAGAAAAGCCTGCCCACAGGCTGCAACTCCGACACATGGGAGAGTATCTCTTCACCCCTCCCCCCAACATGTGGCCGTTTTATTCTGAGGACCCCATCCCTCTCGGGGGTCCCAGGCCAGAAGTCTCCTTGATCTCATCTGAGGAAGATATCTGTGTTTGAGCCCCTCTCGCACTCCACCATAGTGGAGTCACAAGGAGACGGTCATGGATCAGGCGAATTTGGAGATGTGTTTCTACCCAACTGCATGAGCCTTCACCTTCGCCACCCAAGAAGCACTGGGTAAGATAACATCTCTCCCTTCCCCCATCCTCTCTCTTTTTCCAACCTCTCCCATGTGTCTTAACCTGCCATTTAAATGCTCCTATCCTGTCCCCTTCTTGGGGTACAATGGGGAGATTTGGGGACTCTTTTCAAGATCTCTAGAAACACCCTCCCATAGCTTTTACCTGGCTCTTAAAGGAGCCAAGACTTCCAGCACTCTCAGAGAAATAACTTGTCCCATACATTTTAAAATAGGACTCAGTTTCCTGCATTAGACCATGCTCTCTAGGCTGGATTTTAAAACTGCCCATTTTCTTTCTAAGCCTCAGGGCATACTTACCTGCTCTCTTAAGCCTAGAAACTAGCTGCTCAAGCCTTTCTCTGTCTCAGTAACCTTGAAGGTGGGAACTCCTGACTTTTCTCTTGATCCAGGACTTTTAGCTCCTAGTACACTATCTTATTTCTCTGGATTGGCATCCTATGCCCCTTATACCCCCTCATATAGGGACAATTAAAAGATGCCCTTTCTAAGTTCTGGTCCTGGCCATACTAGAGCTTCAGAAAGGACATCTTTGTAATTTGGGCTGGGGAACAAAATTCTGAATGCAGGCAAGAGTGAAAATAGTTTCTTTTATCTTTCTCTCATCCTGACTGCAGCAGGAGGAGAATTAAGAGATTGAAACTATTAAAAAAAAAAAAAAAAACACTCTTTAACTACTTTTAATTTGGCATCTCGCTAGAATCTTTCTCTGTTCTGGTGTGCAACACTTCTTTTTTTTACTGCCTCAGTTTCCTTAAACTGTCTCTTTCTTGACTGAACTCTGGCTTCAGTCCAGGAAGTCAGGGATATAGAATAAGAATAGACTCTCCCTCAAGCTGCCTTTTAGAGAAAGGCTACATTAACACCTGAATTCTATGTAGAGTTCCAATCTCTCTCTACGGGCCCAATCCCCAACTTGCTTCAGGAGACACTTATCTCCAATTAGGGTCTTTTGTCTTCCACTCAGCCACTATTCTCTGCGTTAAGTACCTCAGTCCTAGGTAAAGGCTAGCTGCCTTCCCCCCTCCCTCTGCCTCTTCTAACAGAGTAGGGAGGGGTCACTTGGGCTTTCTCTTCCACAGAGAAGGTTCTGAGTGAGATAGGCCAGCTTTCAAATTAATTGATCTGTTTTTTAAGACTCATTATAACTGGGGACTTGCACAAAACTGACTACTGTTCTGTATGAGAAAAACTTTTAACTATTGTTGTATAAACCTTTTTAACTATTGCTGCATAAAACTTTTCGACTATTGCTGTTTCAGGAAATTTACTAGTCTGTTATGTATAATCTGATAATTTCTGTAAACAGCTGGGGGGGGGGGGAGGAAACTGAGATTTCAGCTGGTCAGGAAATTGGGAAAAACTGAGGTCTTATTCAGTTCAGGCCAAATTGTTAACTATTTTACTCTTTGCTTAAAATTTGCTAGACTATGATTGGCTAGCTAATGTTTTAACTTTGAAATCCCTTATTCAGTCTTTGGGATTATTCTTTAAAAACAACCAAAATCAGACACCTGTCCTAGGACTGGCAGTAGCTCTGATCTGTTCCTCCACCCCTATTACCCCATTTCCTTAATTATTATTTCAGCATTTTGACATCAGAACGCTAATGGGTTGGGGCAGCCTTTCTCTTGGTCTAACTGAATAATTTACTCAGAAATCTGTCCTCCGTAGAGAGAGAGAGAGAGAGAGAGAGAGAGAGAGAGAGAGAGAGAGAGAGAGAGAGAGAGAGAGAATGAAGCTCTCAAACTTCATTTTTTGTCTCTGACTTGGGGTGCCCTGTCAGGGCAGCATGACCGCCTTGAGCACTGCTACACAGCAGAGGCTGAATTAAATGCACAAATGACCACAGACCTAAAGACTGTCCATCTCTGGCAGAGAAGTCTCCCAACTGCAGAGATCAAACAGGGAGGCATGTGTCTCTCTGAATAAGGAGTGCTGTTCTATGCTAATAATTCTGGGGTTATCAGGGAGAAACTGGTCCTTGCCACAAGTCCTTGCATTTTCTAGTTTTAGTCTGGTTTATTTGTTTATAATTGTCCTGTTTCAGTTTCCCTAATTATCCTGACTCAGTCCTGCCTCAGTTTCCCTGCCTCTTAGTTCTACAAAACCTCCCCCTGCCTCTTTATCAGAATACTTGATAAGATCTTATGTTTCAGAATAGCAGAATGCCTCTTCCAACCCAAGCTATGGGAATGCCTTATCAAGATGCTGTCTCCACAGACTATGTCATCTCTCTAGAGACCTACTCCAATATTGCTCTTGCCTCTTTTTCAGTCTTCCAGTTCGTGAGGTAACACCCCCCCACACACACACACTATATCAGCGAGGTGAGACAGCTCAATTTCCCGGGACTTGATTGATGCTGTCCGGAGCTCTATGCTCAAGCCAAGCATTGCTCACTGAGATGTCATGGCACAGCTCTGGCGAAATAAGTCTTTTTGTTGTATTTCTCTCTTTCTTAGGGACGCCTAAAGAGAATGAAAGCTATAGAATTGGTCTGGTTACTGCCTCTCAATAAACTCCACTGAACTAATCTCTCTCCACCCACCTTAACAGGGCTTCCCTGCTGTTAGGAAGCTAGCCCCTTTGAATCGAAAAGGTTGTAAAAAGAGCAATATTCAAACTTAGCCTGGGTTTCTGTGAATGCCATCCATATTTTGGTAGGATTTATTTCTAAATGTTTAACTGCTAACTTCTTGAATTCTCTTATGTGGAATTAGACATTCTGTATATGATTGTATTAGCATTGGGTATTTTAAAGCAAACTGATTTATATCTACTTGGATATGAACTCATTGGGAAAAATTCCTTATTGTTATCAATATAAGGTTATGATAAATATTTGGTTAAAATTTATGTTCTTGCATTTTTTTCCTCATGTAACTGGTTTTAAGATCAGAGCAATAGTCAATAGAAATTGTTAATGCAATTCAATTATGTCATATCTTACTATTTCTAGCCTGATTATATGTAATCATTGTATCTTAAATGCTTGGGCAAATAAACATTTAGTCTGGTCATCTGTCTCCTACTGGAAAACTGACAACTAATAGAGATCTATAAGACCAAAACTGATTTCTAACACCTGTTGGTTTCCTTTTATCTCGCTAACCTGAGACTCTCAGTTCTCTTCTCAGGGCAACTCCTGCCTCCAGACACTCAGAAAAAAGCAGAGATGCCCTTTTAATGCAAATCTCTGCTAGAAGACCCCAGTCTCTGCCCTGAATTCGAGCAGCAGGAACTACCTTCTCACCACCACAGAACATCACAAGAGTTGAACTAGCCCCCCAGTGTCCTGCTCCCTGGTAGGAATTTGAGGTCTGGCCCTGTTTCCCTTTTATCTCAGGACAGCCCGAACACCTTAGGGGCCAGGTAAGCTGGGTAGGCTATGCTGATACTGTGCACCCTGACTCCTTTCACCCCTCCCCCAGAAAGAGTGGGGAAACTAGGAAGGAAAAGATTCAGGATCTTTGCTTATTGAATAATTAACTCTCTTCAAGAAAAACAGCAGTTTTTTCCAACATTTCCAAAAGCTTAAACCACATTCTTATCTTGATCTGCAGCTCTGACAACTGGGGATACATACCATCCCTAAACCCTGCCTTACAAAAGAGCAGTGGTTCATTAAATCTCCACACCCTTTAATCCCAACCCCAGGAGAAATTAGCTTTCCTGGAAATTAAGGGTGATAGAGCTAGGGTACAAATGATCTTTTTCTCTCAGCATTTTCTCCTATTTCTATTTGATAATTAGATGGGCCATCAGACAAGCAGCCCACAGAAGGGACCTGATGCATTTCTTGCTAAAGGCCCCATTCTCCTGAATGTTACCATCTCCACCCTGGTTGACACCTCACTTTTAATCTGTTCCCAAGATCTGTTTTCTCTAGGCTTCACACTTTGGATTCTCAGCTGGCCTTTCAGTCTGGAGAACATTTACTGGGGACAACAGACCGGGACACCTCCTAGATGCCCTGCCATTCCCCACACCTCATGCCTCACCTCCTGGCATGGAACCCCAAATCTCTATGGCCCTTGTCAGCTCAAAGCAGTTAAAGAGGAGATCGACGCCCCTTTTCCCACATGCATCTGGAGGCGATGGTTTGAGGGGAGAACAAGACGAGGGGACCCCTCTACACTGAAGATCTTTGGAGAAAATCTTCAACCTTGCCTTAAATGAAGGACACTGTCCCATATTTTCTTTCTTTCTTTCTTTCTTTTTTTTTTTGAATTTAAGTCTCAACTGTTTAAGGGGAGAACTGATGGGGATTGAAAGATTCCTTTCTAATTGCTCAATCCATGACTGACCTTGATTCACAAATCCTGGTCAAAGGCACCCTTTGAATATCCGGCTCAGATTCCCTCAGCCCTCACCTGATCTGAGCTAACTGAAAAGCCCGCCGAGAACTTAGGGATACCGCCCATCATCTTCTAGATATAAAAAGGGCCAAGCCGGAGCCCTCTTCACAGGAGCCCTCCCAGCTAACACATGGTATTCTTCCAGTCATGTAAGGGTTCCTGCCCGCCCAGCAGCCACCTCTGGCCCTGGCGTCTTTGTAACTGAACTTTACTTCCAAATTCCTACAATAAACCTTTTATTTATCAATCTAGGTTTTTGGGCCTTTAAATTCATTTTACAGGGGACACTGTGCCTCATGGGATTATCTATGCACCGAGAAATGGGGTTCCCCCTTTCCTTTCCCTCATTAAAATTTGTATGCATTTGTTAGCTTTATAACATATAACATATGGTAGATTATATAGATTTGAATTCCTATTATGGCTCTAATTCAAGTCAGGTCAGTATTTAGGTACTAAAATGCTGGTTATTTGTGATATGTTCTATACTATCATTCTATACTAGCACCTTCAAATAGAGCCAATCCTTCACCCTGATATGAAAAGAACCCCCAATCTTAGAAACCTGTACTAATGAGTTAAGGTCTGTCACGGCTAACCTTGGAAACACTGAGATATGCAGCTAGTAACTGACTGTTTTTCTTTCATTTAGAACTAGCCTAGCTAACTTCAGACATCCATCTTTATGCTGACCAAAGTATGGTAAGTTCTTAAACCATAGCAACTCTTTAGTAAAATGAATTAAGTTGTAAAGGGCTGTAATTTGCATCAATAAATGGAGTACTTGCAGTGAATACTCAGATATATTTAAAGTACAGTGGTATAATCAAAATCACTTTCATACTTGATTAATTTAACCACTGACAAGTTTTATTACAAGTTCTGAGAAAGAAAGAGAATACAACCTGGGGAAAGGAAGGGTACTATAAGCTTAAATATTAAATCTCTCTAAAGCCTAATAACCTCATTTGACTTTTGAAATCAAAATGGAAAAAGTGGTTAGGCAGTTGTCATGCTATTATATATAGGGAAGACTAAAGTAATCAGGAAGTAGAAAGAGATCTGAGCAAAGGATCTATAGAAATCTACAACAAAGGTAGATCAAAAATTTTTTAAAAAGACAAAAAAACCAAGGCAACAAGCAGCAAAGAGTTTAGGATGGGACAGACTAAAAAAGTTACTAATCAATGACAAGTGAAGTTCTTAGAAGAGCGAACATTTAAAAGTACATATAGGTCATTTAACACTTAAGTGTTTCTGAAACAGATTATCTGAACTACAGAAAATAGCTGTCTGGGAACAGGGCATACCTGACTTCAAGAAGACCTAAGTTCAAATCTAGATTCAAACACTTAACACTTACTAGCTGTGTGACTCTGGGTAAGTCACTTAACCCCAATTGCCTCAGTCCCCCCCCAAAAATAATAGCTGTTAGTTCCCATTTAACTTGAGCCAAGATGTTCAGTCAAAAAATATGAACTTTTTAAAATAAATTCTTAAGACCGTTTTACCCATTATCTTTCATTACCATTTAATAGTTCTTAATGATCAACCTCACTCAAGATCAAAGTTTTAATGAAAAAATACATACCTTTGCTAGCTTTGTCTATGTGTTCCAAATCATCAACAAAACTCAGTATATCTGGATATTTTTCCTCACATACTTCAGCTAGAAAATGGAGCAATGTTGTTTTCTGATCTGTTGACTTTGTGTCTTTTAGCTAAATAAAAAGAAAAGAAAAATTGCATTGAAACTTAAAACTACTTTTATATGATACCTAATTATAAATACTTATAAATAACAAACTGCTTATTTTAGACCAAAAAAAAAAATTAGAAAAAAAATTTTGTAGTAAATCAATGGTTAGTAGATATCCTATGGTCAAACTCCTCTGTGGACACAAAGCTAGAATTGGGAGGATCCAAAAGGTATTAAACAGAGTTAAAAGAGATTTTGAAAATAATATAAAGATACTAAATTAAGGAAGCTGGTGGCATACAGGATAGGGTGCTAAAATTGGGATCAGGAGGTAGCAGATGACAAGATGATTGTTACTATAGTAAGAAGGAGAGTCAGAAAAACTTTGATTCAAATCTAGCCTCAAACACTTACTAGCTGTATGGGAAAAGTATTTACTCTCTATTTGCCTCAGTTTCATCACCTATAAGAAAGGACTAATAATAACACCTATTTAGCAAGATTAATATGAGGATCAAATACGATAATATTTATTATAAAAGCACTCTAAGCACAGTGCCTGTGATGAGGACTAGAATTGGGGTACCCAAATGAAATTAGGATTTAATTGAGGTCTAGTGGCATTTTCAGAGTACAGGGAGTCAAATAGAGCTCCCCTGCAACCCCTATGGATTCAGCTCAAGGATATGGAGTTAATTGAGGTCTAGTGGAGGCACAAGAGTCCCCTGTAAAGGAATTTACAGACCTGAAAACCTAAATTGATTTTTAAAAAAAAAAGGTTTATTTTGGGGTTTGGAAGTAAGGTAAAAGTCTAGTTAGTAAAAGGTGTTAAGTAAAGAGAAGAGGGCCAGAAACAGGATTCCAGTGGGCAGAGATTCTTGGCATGCCAGTTTTAAGGCTGCCATGTTTGGAATCTCTGCAAAAAGAGGATTCCAGCTTGGCTCTTTTATAATGAGAGATTTAGCTAAAAGGGCCTGTGGGTGAAGTCCCAAGTTGGCTCAGATCCGTTAGAGAGCTGGGACAGGCCTGGACTGAAGTGGGTTCATGATCTAGACATAAAGAATGACATATTGTTATGAAATATTATTGTTCTGTGGGAAATAACCAGCAGGATGAATACAGAGAGGCTTGGAGAGACTTACATGAACTGATGCTGAATGAAATGAGCAGAAGCAGGAGATCATACACTTCAACAACAATACTGTATGAGGATGTATTCTAATGGAAGTGGATATCTTCAACAAGGAGAAGATCTAATCCAGTTCCAATTAATCAACGATGGAAGAATCAGCTATATCCAGAGAAGTAACACTGAGAAATGAGTGTAAAATATTTGCATTTCTGCTTTTCTTCCCAGGTTATTTTTACCTTCTGAATCCAATTCTTCCTATGCAACAAAAATTTGGTTCTGCACACATATTGTATCTAGGATATATTATAACATATTTAACATGAATGGGAATACCTGCCATCTAGGGGAGGGGGTGGAGGGAAGGAGGGAAAAATTCAGAACAGAACTAAGTACTAGGGATAGTGTTGTAAAAAATTACCATGCATATGTACTGTCAAAAACAATGTATAATTACAATGATGTTATAAACAAATTAGAAGAATACAGGAAAGTTTACCTTTCAGATCTGTGGAGGAGGAAGGAATTTGTGACCAAAGAAGAACTAGAGATCATTATTGATCACAAAATGGATAATTTTAATTATAATAAGTTTAAAAGTTTTTGTACAAACAAAACTAAAGTAGACAAGATTAGAAAGGAAGTAATAAACTGGGAAAACATTTTTACATCCAAAAGATCTGATAAAAGCCTCATTTCCAAAATATATAGAGAATTGACTCAAATTTATAATAGTTCAAGCCATTCTCCAATTGATAAATGGTCAAAGGATATAAAAATTTTTCAGATGAAGTAATTGAAACTATTTCTAGTCACAAAAAGAGGTACTCCAAATCACTAATGATCAGAGAAATGCAAATTAAGACAACTCTGAGATACCACTACACACCTCTTAGATTGGCTAAGATAACAGGAAAAGATAATGATGAATGTTTGGAGGGGATGTGGGAAAACTGAGACACTGATGTATTGTTGGTGGAATTGTGAATGGATCCAACCATCTGGAGAGGAACTATGCTTTAAAAGTTATCAAATTGTGCATACCCTTTGATCCAGCAGTGTTACTACTGGGCTTATATCCCAAAGAGATCTTAAAGCAGGGAAAGGGACCCATATGTGCAAAAATGTTTATAGCAGTACTTTTTGTAGTGGCTAGAAATTGGAAACTGAATAGATGCCCATCTATTGGAGAATGGCTGAATAAATTATGGTTTATGAATATTATGGAATATTATTGTTCTGTAAGAAACTACTAACCAGATGATTTTGTAGAAGCCTGGAGAGACTTACATGACCTAATGCTAAGTGAAATAAGCAGAACTAGGAGATACACAGTAACAAGACTATACAATGATCAATTCTGATAGACATGGCTCTCTTCAACAGTGAGATGATTCAAACCAGTTCCACTTGTGCAGTGACAAAGAGAGTCATCTACACCCAGAGAGAGAATCATGGGAACAGTGTAAAACACAACATAGCATTCTCACTCCATCTGTTGTTATTTGCTTACATTTTGTTTTCTTTCTCAGTTGTTCTTTTTCTTCCTTCTTGATCTGATTTTTCTTGTGCAACAAGATAACTGTATAAATATATATATACACACACACACACATATATTGGATATAACATGTATTGGACTACCTGCCAGCTAGGGGAAGAAGTAGGAGAAAGGAGGGGAAAATTTAGAACAAAAGGTTATGCAAGGATCAATGTTGGAAAAATTACCCATGCATAAGCTTTGTAAATAAAAAAGCTTTAATTAAAAACAAAAAATTTTTTTTCCAAATTTATTTCTAGAGAATTTTTTTTGTTTGTTTGAACTTGTGTATTTAGGACAGTTAAAAAAAAAAAAAAAAAAGCAACACCTTCCAAATTAACATATTCATTTAATGCAATAAAAATCATAATCCCAAAGAGTCATTTTATAAAACTAGACAAAGAACATTGAAATCATAATGCAAACTTTATAAGAAGAGAAAAATCAAAGCTTACTTTTAAAATAAAGTCTTATTAACAAATACACAATTGCCAGTTCAGAGGTGAAAGCAATATAATGCATCAATGAACAAAATTAGTTGAAACTGGACAAATCAGTGAAAAAAAATAGATCAATGGAATATAATAGACATTTCAGAAGTAAAGAACATTAACATTCCATAATAAGTAATTAATTCCAAATGATGAGGAACAACTCATGTTTTTTTAATGCTCTTGGGAAGTTTGAATAGCAATATGGCAAAAAAAAAAGAAATTTAGGTCCATCCTTCATATCTGAAACCCTTATAAATAATTTCAATCAGGATTATTAAAGTAATTGTATTTTATTTGAAAGAAAAGTTTAAAGAAAATAAACTAGTAAATTTAGCAATTATTTGGAAGGAAAATAAATGTTTATGAAACAAATGACAAACTGGGTTCAATGGAATATAAATACATACACACACACTTCTCTCTCAGTCCCCCTACCCTGACCTCTCTCTACATGAGTTCTACTTGTTGAGGGCAGGAAATCTGAAAATGTGTACTTAAATCTAGAACTGCAGGGTATTTATAGCTAAGTACCTACTGACTGTGAGATAATGGTTCTCTAAGCACATAATTAATGTAATGTAATGATGTAATCAATCTAATTGGCATATACTTAGGGTAATATGATAATGTAATGTTCTACAATTGACCATCCATGTAATGGATGAGAATTGCATCTATTCTCATTTAAAGAGAATTGCTAAGTGGAGACATTCTTTTGATTGAGATATTGGAATGGGAAGTTAATAATAACAATTCAGGTCCAGGCCATTACCACCAGAAATTACAAATGGGTTATCTGAAAGAGGTCAGACTTACTGATCCATCAATATTATGCAATGAAATCGTAGAAACTATTCAACATATCTCTATAATGGCTACAAAAATGTAGTACCTACTGAATACTTAGCAAGTTATAACTTGTGGCTATAATTATATGTTGGAGTGATAAAAAATCCTCATGCTAAAAATACATGTCAAAATACCCTTGAAAATTCAAACAATTAAACTGTACTAAAACTGAAATATCACACACAGACCAAAGTGTTGCCCACAGTTGTCTGAATATAAGATTGGTTCATAAAAATTTAAAAACAGTGTTTTTTTTTTTTAATATGGACGTTGCCATACCAAAGGCTTATTATACCTTCTAAGCTACATGAAACAAATACTTTCACAATGTAGAGACCTAACAAGCAAGATAATAGAGATGATACATAATTTATGCATAGTTTAAATTTCTTTTGCTAGATCTCTAGTAAATTCCATATTATGGAAGAAGAGATAAAGGGGAAACTTAAGAGAAGGGAAAAGAGAAAAAAAAAAAAAGGGTACTAAGATAACAGGTAGGAGGGAAGCGATGTAACTAAGGAACAAACACTGTGTTGAACAGAGGAAAACTAAGCCACAAAAATCAGTTTTCCAGATTACAAATCAACTTAACAAGCAAGCAAGGCAGTTAAACTGCACTCCACAAAAAAAAAAAAAAAAAAAAAAAAAAAAAAAAATTAACTAATCCAGCCAATTTTCATTCTTTTGATCAAATTTAAAGTGAGCTCACTGTCCACTTACAAGGTATGTTCAAAATAGATATTTGATGGACCAGCTTCTTCAGGTATCCATTCCCCTAGAAGTCTGTCTAGACAATGGGTATTCTTTATCTTTCTGTGTATAGAGATCTACAAAATTCTTTTAAATGACTCTGGTGCTTAATGTCCAAGGATTTGATATAAAAACTTTCAATGATAAAGAACAGGACAATCCTACCATTTTAAAATAATCTCATAGATTTGGAATCTACACAGTGTAGAGGGCTTGAACAACTGAAGAGGGTTGGAACTCTGAAAAGGTGTACTTGAATCTAAGTCAGCAGAGTACTTAAGGCTAAGTACCTACTCAATGTGAGATAATGATTCTAAAAACATACACTTAGATGATATGGTGATATGATGGCTCCCCTCATGATTGGGGCTTGCTGAATGTGTTATGGAAAGGTAATCTTAGGGAAGGACTAGAGGACTGAGGAAGAGAGTCAGAGTTTCTCTGTTGCAGCAAGCTCAGAGGGAAGTCTCTGCTGCAGGGAAGACTTCAGGCTCCAGACTCCAGGATCCATCTTTGATAAGCCTCTTGGCAGCTTGCCTGCCTCCTTCACTTCTCCTCCTAAAGACCAAGGACTTTGATTGATCCTCACTCTGACTGATCCTGAGGCCCTCCAGAGAGCCAACCTGGACATTACAAAATAGGATTTTCCTCATAGTATTTTTTTTATGCTGTTTTATGCTTAACATGTTACTTAAGATTAGAGGGCCATAAAAAGTTTTTCTAGCATATTTTTAAACTATCTTGTATAATAATGACATCTGCATTGGTGAAAGTTTTTTTTGGCCTAACCAATAAGATGCAGTTTTCATATTTAATAAACAAACACAGTGAGACCCTACATGCTTACATTTTTTAAAAAATCAATTACACAATGGTAAAAATATAGCCTATTGGGTAAATACTGCTTGTTAAAACCTACCCGCATAACAAGTATGACCCTGATGCCATTTTAGGTTAGATTCAGAAACAATTTCTAAAAATAGAAAAGCAGAAAACATTTGACTCAATATTTCCTTATTAATTATTTCTTTATTTATTTTGAGATGATCAGTTCACCAACATGCTGCTATTTCATAACTATCCACAACCTGTCAGGCATTGTGCTAATCAAGAGATTACAAGGGCAGAAATAAGCCCTAAAATCAAGGTGTTTACAACATACTCGAGGAAACAATGTATATACATATATACATATACCATGCTATCTATATATATAATGATAAATATGGTTGATTAATGAATTTACTGATATAAAAAGTGACAGATGAGGTGAGCTTTGAAGAAAATGAGGGGCTATATGAGGCTGAAATAAAGAGAATGTACTCTTACCATGGGAAACAAACTACACAAATGAAAGTAAATAATAGATGGACTATCACAAGTAAAAGAACAGCATTAAAGTAAATTTGGCTATGCCATTCAGCAGGTAATAGGGAGGAATATAAAAGAAGGTTTGAAATGCAACTTGGGAAATAATAAGGTCCAGAATGTTTTCCAAGACTTTGATATTATTTATTCCATTAGATACTTTTAGAATAGATTCCTTAATAGAATGAGCATTAATGAATACAGTGAAACATGGAAAGCCTTAGATGAAATGATGCAAAGGGAAGTAAGCAGAACCAGGAAGGAAAAGAAAAAGGGAATAAGCATTTGTATAGCACTGTATGCTTTTATATTTTGATCCTCACAACAACCTTGGTGAGATATGCTTTTATTATCCCCACTTTTCCACATGAGAAAGCCGAGGCAAAAAGAGATTAAGTGACTTGACTAGGCTCCTATCTTGGATTCCTAAGTACTTGGAAGTCCCAAGACTATGCCCTCTAACTGTCCCCAAAAAACTAGGAAAACATAGATTCCATAGCAATTACTACTACAGCAAATGAAAAGGACAAAAACATAATAGAAAGGTAATGCCATTAAGTTCTAATGGGCAAGCTTGACTTCAAGGAAAAGAAATTAAAAATATCTTCATTTCTCTGCAGAGGAGGAAAACTACTGAGTGTGAAACTCTACGTATAATAGATTTTTTCTATGTGCTGCTTAATTTTGCTGAACTAATTTTTCCACTTTCTTATTCTTTGTTATAAATGATAAGCTCTCTCAGAGGCAGGAGTCAGAAGGCAGAAGAATAAATAGGGAAATATAGGAAACATACAAACAAAAAATATCAACGAAATTAATTTTTAAAATGAAGTTCATTTAGCTGGGAAAAAAATGTATATAATAAATGTTGATGTTCTTTCCTCTCTCCATTTCCTATTTTCACATTTATTACTTTTCATTGCTTTAATTGGACACAATATTTTTCATATTTATTTCTTCTCTTAACATCTCTTAACCATTTTAATCTTTTGTCTATGAATAGTTTTTTGATTATATATGAAAAATTGATTCATAAATTAGTTCCATTAGGACTCTATATTTATCAGAGACTTGTCAAAAATTTCACACATTGTGATAATAAAATAAGATGAATAAAGAAAGGTCATTAAATTCATCAACTAACAAGTCACTAGTGTCCCTTTTATAAGAAGTATGGTCTTATTCTTAATACTTTAACAATGAACACATTAAAAAAAACTGACAAATCTTTCTTATGAACATTGCTCCCCAAAAAATATTACATAAAAGTTTAGCAAAATAACTACAAGATTATACTTAAGGCTCTCTATATAGGTATGTATGTATATGTATATTTATATGCATATATATTTTACTATGATAACAAACAGTTTATTCCAAAGATAAAAAGATGTTTCAACATTAGGATAACAAAAACGAAAATGAATTATGGTAATACCCACAACAATCAAAATGGGATGATTATACCAATAGAAAAAGCCTTTTGACAAAAAACAAAATTCATTAATGCCCAAACCTCTTAAAAAATAAGGCATAATGTTAAAAGTATATAACTAAAACCAAAAGCTAGAATATTTTCAATGAGGAAATGAGATTTCCAACAAATTAGGGATAAAGAAAGCATGCCTATTTCCCTCTAAATATTTCACACTGTTATGCCACAGTTCTTTTTTATTATCCTGACTCAGTTTCCCTAATTATCCTGACTCAGTTTCCTTAAATCGTCCTGCCATGGATTTTAATTGTTCTGCTCAATCAATCCTGCAAAACCACCCCTGTCTCTTAATCATCAGAATATTTGATAAGGATAAAAGATCTTATATTTTAGAATATCGGAATGCCTCTGCCCATCTCAATCTATCAGAATATCAAATATCATCTTATCAAGCTGCCTCTCCCCATCTCCGGGGTGCCTCACCCTATTATGTCATCTCTGGTGCCTTCCCCCAACCCTGTCAGAGTCCTGTTCCTGCTCTCAGCACCCTGACTCTGCCCCTGCCTCAATGTACCCCCTGAGTCAATGAGAACTCATATTGTTGACTGGAATCTTGGAGAATATAATCCCATTCAGCCCTGGGACCAAACTATGGATCCATTTGGTCATAGTAAATCTCTCCCTTTCAAATAAAATATTAAATACTCTAATTTCTATGTTGCCTCAGTTTCTCCGGCATCACAACACAGTTCTATATGTGCTAAGAGAAAGAAAAAAATCAAAAGATACTTTTAATAAAATGTTGAAAAATGAAGTAATAGAATTATTCCTATTTCCAGTAGATGTGAAGTTTACTTTATTAAATGTCAGGTATCAACCAAATTAAGTGAACTAAAAATACCAAGAAAGTAACATGATACAAAGATCAGGATTTCTATTAGAAATAAACAAAGACAAAAGAGGAAAAAAGAGAGAGAAATCTACTCAAAATAGTGGGGGTAAAAGTTCACAAAATTTCTAGGAATCAACCTATAAAGGCACATTCAAGATTTTCATAAGTATCCTTAAAAAGTTAACACTTTATAGAAATAAAAGAATCTTTAATTGAATAAATATTTATTGCTTGCTGTTATACAACATTAGCTCAATAAAAACAAGAGTAGAAAAGGACAGAAAATAAACAATTTAAAAGTATTTCAAACAAAAACAGAACCACCTAACCCCAACCCACTAGGGTGTATTTTCAAAAAACATTTCTACCTATCTTTCAAAATATGGTTTAGGTGTTTCTTTAATTTTCCATGGTTTCCTTTCAGCCAGTTATAATCTCTTCAGTCTCAAATTTCTCAAAGCAAAGCAAAACTTTTTCCTCCCTCCCAAGGAACACATACTTACATACAAACACATACATACACATACAAACACAAGCATTTTACCTTCTTAGTGAAGTACAATTGACAGAGGACCTAACTAATAGGAGGATCCAGATTCAAAGTACAGCTTCCTAGATAGCTAGATAGATACAGACAGACAGATAGATAGATAGATAGATAGATAGATAGATAGATAGATAGATAGATAGATAGATAGAAAGAAGGGAAAAATATTTTTCAATACAAAATCATCCCCCAGCTCTAAATCATGAAATCTGATAGACATTCCACATTTGTCATGCTGGTGCTAAATTTTTAACGGTCACTTTCAAGCAAATATTTTGGAATATGTAATGTCAAAGAGTGTAACTTTCCAGCATGCTTTTCAAGAAATTCAACTGTTTCCCTGCCTTTCTTCTGTCAAATCAACACAAATTTGTAGAATAAAGCTTTTCAATAACAGGAGCACTTTAAAGTTAGTTTGCAAATCTAAATACAATTTTCAAAGATCAGGCTGTTCCTACTATTAATAAAGATGACAAGATAATGTTTTGTTAAAAAAAAAAATCTACTCTGTTCCACAAGGAGGCTTAAAAGATATGAAGTTGAGGAATTAATTTTGTATGTTGTACAAAAAGAGGAAGAATGCAAACATAAAGATACTAGGATTAAAATATTTATAATAGAATTAAAATTATATTCCAATATAAAATCATAATACAAATGTTTCATTAAGGATTAATGGTTAAACCCATTTTGTTCAGTGTTTTCAAATACATGTACCTTTTAAAAACTAGTCTTAAAGATTAAAGAAATAAAAAACAATCTTAATTTTTATCCTGAAGATGATTTTAATGATTAATTTCTATAAAGGAGAGGAGAAAAAAAATCTCAATTATTGTGAATATGATAAAAGGAAATGGGGTTAAGTAAATGAATTGAAAATAAAAGAAGGGACTTCCGGCCAAGATGGCGGCGTGGAGGCAGACAGCTGCTTGAGCTCCTCGTTTTCTCTCAGAACTTACTTCATGACAAGCCTCTGACTTAATGCTTGACCCAGAAAGAAATCCACAAATTATTACCAAGAGAAGACATCCTTGAAAGTCGCCAGAAAAGGTCTGTGTTTGTTCGGGGGAGGGTCAATCAGACTGGGCGCAGACTGAGGGCAGACAGCCAGAGCAAGACAGGCAGCTCACACAGCTCAGACCAGAGGGGGAGGGGTGTGATCTCTGCCGTTTCTGTGAAAGGGCTTTTGCCCCAGTGTGGATGCTCCGTCTTAGCAGCAAGCCAGGAGCGGTGGAGAGGGTGTAAACACCGAGGTGAAGATTAAAACCCCAGAAAGCCAGCATCTCTCAGAACCCGGCCAACCCCAACCCCCACCTGGACTGACTTGGTGCGTTCTCAGAGCCTCAGAGCGCAGACTCAGTACAGTCATTGCTGTTCTGTTAGTGGCTCTCTGCTGCCCTACCCCCAGTCTGTAGAGGAAGCCCATTAACACCATCCAGCCCCATCCCCCCCAAAACAGACCAATTGTTTCTCTTGTCAGTTTTTTTTCTTTGATTCCTGCTCTGACAAAATGAACAAAAAAT
Organism: Sminthopsis crassicaudata; assembly: GCF_048593235.1. NCBI lineage: Eukaryota > Metazoa > Chordata > Mammalia > Dasyuromorphia > Dasyuridae > Sminthopsis > Sminthopsis crassicaudata. The sequence continues at coordinate 98,889,085 of NC_133619.1, forward strand.
TCAAAAGGGCTCTAACCATTGACAGCTTCTATGTGGAGAAGGAGCAAACTTCAAATGCTGAAGAGACTAGGAACAGAATGTCCCCAGATGTATCCCCTGGGAGGGATATAAGCTGCTCCTCAATACAAAAGAACCTCATAGAGGAAATCAAAAAGGCTCTCACAAGAGAGCTGGAAGAGAAATGGGAAAAGGAAAGGGAGGCTTGGCAAGAGAGCCTGGAGAGGTCATCCCATGCATTCAAAGACAGAATGGATAAAGAAATCAAATCATTGAGAAACAAGATTAGTGAGCTGGAAAAGGTAAACAACTCCAAGGAAAACAGGATTAGTGAGCTGGAAAAGGTAAACAACTCCAAGGAAAACAGGATTAGAGAGCTGGAAAAAGAAATCAGCTCTCTAAAAAATAAAATGGATAAAATGGAAAAAAATTCCATAGAAGATAAAAACTCAATTGGACAATTACAAAGAGATATAAAAAAAGTGAGTGAAGAAAATACATCATTGAAAATTAGACTGGAACAAGTAGAAATGAATGACTCAAGGAGAAACCAAGAGGGAGTCAAGCAAAACCAGAGAAATGAAACAATTGAAAAGACTGTCAAGTACCTTACCAGAAAGACAACAGACCTGGAAAACAGATCCAGGAGAGACAATTTGAGAATAATCGGACTCCCTGAAAAATGGGAGGAAAAAAAGAGCTTGGACACCATTTTCGAGGAAATTATCAAAGAGAACTGCCCAGACATTCTGGAAACAGAGGGTAAAATAGACATTGAGAAAATTCATCGATCACCTACTGAAAGGGACCCTAAAATCAAAACGCCAAGAAATATAGTGGCCAAGTTCAAGAACCATCAGACAAAGGAAAAGATATTGGAAGCTGCTAGAAAAAAACAATTCAGATATGGAGGATCCACAATAAGGATAACACAGGATCTAGCAGCGTCCACATTAAAAGAACGCAGGGCCTGGAACATGATATTCCGAAAGGCTAAGGAACTTGGTATGCAGCCAAGAATAACTTACCCAGCAAGAATGAGCATCGTTTTCCAGGGAAGAAGATGGACATTTAACGAAATAAATGAATTCCATCTATTTTTGATGAAAAAACCAGACCTACATAAAAGGTTTGATCTTCAAATACAGAACTCAAGAGACTTCTAAAAAAGGTAAAAAGAAATCTTGAGAACTATACTTCTGTCAAAAAAATATGTAAAGAACATATGTACAATTTGTCTTAGAAACTAGAGATGGAAAGGAGATTATATCATAAAGTATAAAGTGGTGGTACTACATCTCATGAAGAGGCAAAGGTAACCTATTATATCTGAGAGAAAGAAAGGAGGGAGATGAACATAGCGTGTATCAATAGACATATTCGATTTATGGTGAAACTTCTTCCATTTCATTGAAAAGTGAAAGGGAAGGAGTAAGCTAAGGGGAAGGGAATACAGTAATTTCGAGGAAAAGGGATAAAATAAGGGGAGGATCTTTAAGGTGGGGGAGGGATCCTAAAAAGGGAGGGCTGTGAAAAGCAAGTGGTGTTTACCAGTTGAATACTGGATAGGAGGGTAAAAGGGAAGGAAAGGGGAAAAGCATAAGCAGGGGTTAATAGGATGGCAAGCAATATAGAATTAGTCCTTCTAACCATAAATGTGAATGGGGCAAACTGCCTCATAAAGAGGAAGCAGTTAGCAGACTGGATTAAAAGTCAGAATCCTACTATATGTTGTTTACAGGAAACACACCTGAAACAGGATGAGACATTCAAACTAAAAGTAAAAGGGTGGAGCAGAATCTATTATGCTTCAGGTAAAACCAAAAAAGCAGGAGTAGCCATCCTCATCTCAGATCAAGCAAAAACAAAAATTGATCTAATTAAAAGAGATAAGGAAGGGCATTATATCCTGCTAAAGGGAAGCATCAATAGTGAAGCAGTATCAATATTAAACATGTATGCACCAAGTGGTGCAGCATCTAAATTCTTAAAAGAGAAATTAAGAGAGCTGCAAGAGGAAATAGATAGCAAAACTATAATAGCGGGAGATCTCAACCTTGCACTCTCAGAATTAGATAAATCAAACCACAAAATAAATAAGAAAGAAGTCAAAGAGGTAAATAGAATACTAGAAAAGTTTGATATGATAGATCTTTGGCGAAAGCTAAATGGAGACAGAAAGGAATATACTTTCTTCTCAGCAGTTCATGGAACCTATACAAAAATTGATCATATACTAGGGCATAAAAACCTCAAAATCAAATGCAGTAAGGCAGAAATAGTAAATGCATCCTTTTCAGACCATAATGCAATCAAAATAACATTTAATAAAAAGCCAGGGGAAAATAGACCAAAAAATAATTGGAAACTAAATAATCTTATACTAAAGAATGATTGGGTAAAACAGCAAATCATAGACATAATTAATAACTTCACCCAAGAAAATGACAATAATGAGACATCATACCAAAATGTGTGGGATACAGCCAAAGCAGTAATTAGGGGAAGTTTTATATCTCTACAGGCCTACTTGCATAAAGTAGAGAAAGAGAGGGCCAACGAATTGGGTTTACAACTAAAATTGCTAGAAAAGGAACAAATTAAAAACCCCCAGACAAACACAAAACTTGAAATTCAAAAAATAAAAGGTGAGATTAATAAAATTGAAAGTAAAAAAACTATTGAATTAATTAATAAAACTAAGAGTTGGTTTTATGAAAAAACCAACAAAATAGACAAACCCTTAGTAAACCTGATTAAAAAAAGGAAAGAGAAAAAGCAAATTGATAGTCTTGAAAATGAAAAGGGTGAACTCACCACTAATGAAGAGGAAATTAGAACAATAGTTAGGAGCTACTTTGCTCAACTTTATGCCGATAAATTCGATAACTTAAATGAAATGGAAGAATACCTTCAAAAATATAGCTTGCCCAGATTAACAGAGGAAGAAGTAAGTAGTCTAAATAGTCCCATCTCAGAAAAAGAAATAGACCAAGCTATTAACCAACTTCCTAAGAAAAAGTCCCCAGGACCAGATGGATTTACAGGTGAATTCTACCAAACATTTAAAGAACAACTAACTCCAATGCTATGTAAACTATTTGAAAAAATAGGGATTGAAGGAGTCCTTCCAAATTCCTTCTATAACACAGACATGGTACTGATACCTAAACCAGGTAGATCGAAAACAGAGAAAGAAAACTATAGACCAATTTCCTTAATGAATATTGATGCTAAAATCTTAAATAAGATATTAGCAAATAGACTTCAGAAAATCATCCCCAGGATAATACACTATGACCAAGTGGGATTTATACCAGGAATGCAGGGCTGGTTTAATATTAGGAAAACTATTAGTATAATTGACCATATTAATAATCAAATTAATAAAAACCATATGATCATCTCAATAGATGCAGAAAAGGCATTTGATAAAATCCAACATCCATTCCTACTAAAAACGCTTGAGAGTATAGGAATAAATGGACTATTCCTTAAAATAATAAGGAGCATATATTTAAAACCTTCAGTAAACATCATATGTAATGGTGATAAACTAGAACCTTTCCCTGTAAGATCAGGAGTGAAACAAGGTTGCCCACTATCACCATTACTATTCAATATAGTACTAGAAACTCTAGCCTTGGCAATAAGAGCCGAGAAAGAGATCCAAGGAATTAGAGTAGGAAATGAAGAAATCAAATTGTCACTTTTCGCAGATGACATGATGGTATACTTAGAGAACCCCAAAGACTCTGCTAAAAAGTTATTAGAAATAATTCAGAATTTTAGCAAAGTCGCAGGATACAAAATAAATCCACATAAATCCTCAGGATTTTTATACATTACCAACACAATCCAACAGCAAGAGATACAAAGAGAAATTCCATTCAAAATAACAGTCGATAGTATCAAATATTTGGGAATATATCTACCAAAGGAGAGTCAGGAATTATATGAGCAAAATTACAAAACACTTGCCACAAAAATAAAGTCAGATTTAAATAATTGGAAAGACATTCAATGTTCTTGGATAGGCCGAGCGAATATAATAAAGATGACAATACTCCCCAAACTAATCTATTTATTTAGTGCTATACCAATCAGACTCCCAAGAAACTATTTTAATGACCTAGAAAAAATAACAACAAAATTCATATGGAAGAATAAAAGGTCGAGAATTGCAAGGGAACTAATGAAAAAAAAGTCAGAGGAAGGTGGTCTAAGTGTACCTGATTTAAAGCTATATTATAAAGCAACAGTCACCAAAACCATTTGGTATTGGCTAAGAAATAGACTAGTTGATCAGTGGCATAGGTTAGGTTCACAGGACAAGATAGTGAATAAAAATAGCAATCTAATCTTTGACAAACCCAAAGATCCCAAATTTTGGGATAAGAATTCATTATTTGACAAAAACTGCTGGGAAAACTGGAAATTAGTATGGCAGAAACTAGGCATGGACCCACATTTAACACCACATACTAAGATTAGATCAAAATGGGTCCAAGATTTAGGCATAAAGAACGAAATCATAAATAAATTGGAGGAACATGGGATGGTTTACCTCTCAGACTTGTGGAGGAGGAAGGAGTTTGTGTCCAAGGGAGAACTAGAGACCATTATTGATCACAAAATAGAACATTTTGATTACACCAAATTAAAAAGTTTCTGCACAAACAAAACTAATGCAAACAAGATTAGAAGGGAAGTAACAAATTGGGAAAAAATTTTTAAAGTTAAAGGTTCTGATAAAGGCCTCATCTCCAAAATATACAGAGAATTGACTTTAATTTATAAGAAATCAAGCCATTCTCCAATTGATAAATGGTCAAAGGATATGAACAGACAATTTTCAGATGATGAAATCAAAACTATTTCCACTCATATGAAAGAGTGTTCCAAATCACTATTGATCAGAGAAATGCAAATTAAGACAACTCTGAGGTATCATTACACACCTGTCAGATTGGCTAAAATGACAGGAACAAATAACGATGAATGTTGGAGGGGCTGTGGGAAAACTGGGACACTGATGCATTGTTGGTGGAGTTGTGAAAGAATCCAACCATTCTGGAGAGCAATCTGGAATTATGCCCAAAAAGTTATCAAAATGTGCATACCCTTTGACCCAGCCATACTACTACTGGGCTTATACCCCAAGGAACTACTAGAGAAGGGAAAGGGTGCTGTATGTGCCAAAATGTTTGTGGCAGCCCTTTTCATAGTGGCTAGAAGCTGGAAGATGAATGGATGTCCATCAATTGGAGAATGGTTGGGTAAACTATGGTATATGAATGTTATGGAATATTACTGTTCTATAAGAAATGACCAACAGGAGAAATACAGAGAGGCTTGGAGAGACTTACATCAACTGATGCTGAGTGAAACGAACAGAACCAGAAGATCATTATACACTTCAACAATGATACTGTACGAGGATGTATGCTGATGGAAGTGGATTTCTTCAACATAGAGAAGAGCTAATCCAATTCCAATTGATTAATGATGGACAGAACCAGCTACATCCAGAAAAGGACTGGGAAATGAATGTAAACTGTTATTTTTACCTTCTGAATCCAATTCTTCCTGTGCAACAAAAAATTCGGTTCTACACACATATATTGTATCTAAATTATACTGTAATATATTTAACATATATAAGACTGCTTGCCATCTGGGGGAGGGGGTTGGGGGAGGAAGGGAAAAAATCTGAATAGAAGTAAGTGCAAGGGATAATGTTGTAAAAAATTACCCATGCATATGTACTGTCAAAAAATGTTATAATTATAAAATAAAATAAAAAAATTTAAAATTAAAAAAAAAAAAAAAAAAAAAAAAAAAAAAAAGAAAATAAAAGAAGGAATATTAAAAGATTATTTAATATGCTACTTCTTTTAATTGTGGTACTATGTCACTCTTATTGGAGGGATATAAGGACCTCTAAATGAGCAAAGAGTTAAGATATGAAATAAGAAAAGATATGAATAATTTTAATTTTGAAAAATCTAAATAAACTGAATAAACTGAGATTAAACCAGCTATTAAAAAAACTAAAGTCAGAAATGAGATGAAAGGAAACTGGAAAAATATATAATGTTCACCGAAGGTTTATGGAAAACTAAAAGCTGAGTACAATATACTATATGCCCTCAACTAAGAGAAATGCATGAAAATAGCTGGTACTGCAAAAATTGCTTGTATTCCTACCAAAAATGGCAACAAAAGCAATGCAATACATTCATAAGAGAGTACATTTCATCTACCCAAGGACAAGAAAATATACTTATAGTGTCTAATTAATGGGGGCAAAAAAGACAACTCAGTTTATAATGAATAGCCAGCAACCTTCAGAGTCAACAAGACCTGGATTCAAGTGCTTTAGATAGACTGGAGATGAACTTTGGAAACTCTCAAAGACAAAAATCATAGCACAGTTGTTGAACTATATTAATAGTGAGAATTCCATCACCTTCCTCCATTCTATTGCCCAAAAAAAAGCCCCGCAGAAGATCACTATCAGATCAGAAAAACACTACCTCCACAAGGAATTCCCTCAAAAAGAAATTAAAAAAAAAAAAAAAAATGAAAACTAGCTTGTGCATAATTTTTTTGGTATTCAACTTTCAAATGAAAAAAAAAGAAAGAAAGAAAACAATCTATAATCTGATTGAATTTGAAATTGAATATGCTGCATATCTTTCTCCAATTAATTGATTAAGATGAAGAAATTTTTTCAATATGCTCTGAAAAACTTATGCATATTTAACTAAGGTACAAATTATTGTATTCATGTACTATTATTGTCTGTTATATTTTTAAAAATACGAATATGAAATGTAAATTAAAGGTTCTAAAAATGAAAAAAAATCCAAATTAAGTCAAAAGATCTCTGAACATATGCAGAATGATAAAAAGGAACTCTGAATTTAATGAAATATAATTTTTCGGTATGTTGATGTTCCAGCTGAATTCCGTTTTATTTCAAATAAAATATAGTAACTTTGATTGACTACATTTGAGGGGAAAAAAATCATTATTTGCATTTAGTTTAGAAGTTGAGTCAAGATGAGGCCTGGTTTGTCATGAAGTTCAAGTATCTGATAATAAGCAGATTAATTTTGTTTTCACTTGATAAATATGAATAATCCTTATTCAAAATAAAACATTCAGATAAACATAAATACAAAACTCACTTTGCAAAGGGAGCTAAGGTTGAACCCAAAGGTCTGGGCATTCCGGGAGCCTGCATTCATATAGTTTCCCATTAGCAACACAAGTTCCAATAATTTGCTAAAACTTTTACTCTTCTTTATCTGGTCACATGCAGCACTGACAGCCATGATATCTGGTTTGAGGCTGTTCACCTGCTCCTCAAATTGAAGTTTAAATAGAATAGCACTCAGACGTGGTCGTAGTCTTTTCACAGTGCTCATCTGGGGGGAAAAAAAAGAGAAAATTTCTTTAAAATTCATGATATCCTTTATTTTAGTATTATATAAATGGACATCCTTTATGCTATGTTTATTGCTAGAAAAGGAAAAAAGTAGTAAACTCTCCAAAAAATTAATACTTGAGAAAATTATTGTTTGTTCCTGTTATTGAGAATGTTTTATGTACAGGGGAATGACAAGTTGGAGAGAGAAAATTCAGAGTTAAAAATAAAATAAAGTTCCATTAAAATAAAAAAATAAATGAAAGGAAATCAACCATATATATATAATAGCTAAGCTATTTGGGTAATATTTTAAAGTAATTTACTTCTTAAAATGCAGTAATGCAAATTATATCCACAAATATGTACAACAAAATCAAAGGTATTCTGACATTTATTGTGGAGACAGGGCATTGTTATAGATCTTTGGAAAATCAGTCATGTTGTTCTGTTCCACATATATTTAAAGCTGTCTAAAAGTATTTATTCTGCTAAAAAGGAAACTGTTTTCAGAAGTGGCCATAAACTAGCTATCAAGGTTGCTTAGAATAAGTATATGAAGACCAACAGTTTCAGTTATGTTTAAAATGAGCTTCTTCAGAAAAGAACAGGAACTGACTATCTTTTGTGACATTCCAACAAAATCATAGATGGGACACAGTGGAAGACATAATATGAAAATAATAAGGATACACACTATGATATAACAAGAGGTTAAACAAAGAAAATGGGATGATTGACAAAAGTTATGGTATTGCCTTTAGTTTTAGTTCATTTTCAGACTGACATGAATACAGAAAGTAAAACAAAATATGTACAGAATTGTGAGTATATCTTAATTCTTGATCCATGTATATTTCTATATATAATTTTGGAAGAATCATAGGACTAGAAAAGCTCATCTAAAGCCAGAAGCCTTAGTTTAAGACATCTCTAATATAAAACTCACACACTGATTGTTCATGTGTGTTTTAAGCCATGGAAATAGTTCACATTTCTATTATTTCATTCAGAGATCTCATTTTTCAAATCAAACTATTTTTATAGTACAATTCAATTCCACAAACATTTGTTGAAAGAACTGTGTAATGCTACCACTGTTCTCCCAGAGCTGACAAATTTATAAGGAATATGGAATAGTGCACAAGAAATCATAATTCAAGACAGACAATGTCATACAAGAGGAACAAAGTAATAAGAAGATTTAAGAGAAAAATATTACATTTGGGTGAGATGGACCCAAAAGTCATTCCAGAAAAAGAAAAGCATGAGTAATAACTAACTCAAAGAACAAAAGAAAAAAGTTTGGTTTGGTTGGACTAATAAAATTTATATCTAGAAGATATAACAAAAGCCTGAAATTACGGATTATGGATTCATACATTAAAAGTCAGAATGGACACTGAAGGCTAAGTAGTCCAATGTCTTAATTGTATAGATAAGTAATTAGCCAAAGTCACATTGGTATAGAATGCCATTTGAACACAAATCCTCTGGCTTCAAATATGTGTTATTATATGGTACCTTTCATTATTTTAAATCTGCTAGCTACAAGATGTCCTAAAACTTTTTCATTGTTGTTAGTCATTCAGTTATATCTCATTCTACGTGACCCTATGGTTTTCTTAGTAAATAAAGATGATGGAGCAATTTACTATTTCCTTCTCTAGTATGTCCATTTTTTTTACAGATGAGGAAACTGAGGTAAACAGGGTTAAATGACTTGCCAAGGGTCACAAAGTAAGTTTCTGAGGCTGGATTGGAACTCAGATCTTCCTGACACCAGGCCTTTTGCTCTACCTACTGTACTACCAACTGCCCCCAAACTGAAGTTTTAACTAGTCCATCACTGAAAGGCCATGCTTCACCTTAGGCCATTTCTCTCAAGTTGCTCTTGAGAAGACTATACTCTCAAAACCAAAATTATTTCTACTGTCATGCAGCAGCCCTCTCTTATTAAATCAAGCAGCTCAGCAAATTCAGGGTATGCTCTTAACCACATCCTAATCCTACTCCCATCAAGTTTGGACAGAAGTTAGTTTAAAACTTATTTAGTTATACAAATCAACTATTCCATCTACCTTTAAACAAATACAGCAAGGTACAGGTCCCCAAAAAACTTCAAAAAGATTAAGTATGATTCAAATGTAAAGAGAGGTATCAAGAATACCTTATAAACAAAACAAAACAAAATAAACAATAACAAAAAAAAAAAAAAACAAATAGCAAACAAAAAAAAAAGGAAAATTTCATTTGTACTCAGTTTTTAAATACTGAGTGTCATTCATAATACACATTCTATTTTTACATAACTGTTAGAATTATTACCTTTCTATAGTGCTTAACTATTACAAAGAACTTTATACATCATTTCATAAGATGTTATGACAAATCTGAGATACGTAAAAGAGGGGATCTTGGAGGCAGAGAAATCAGGGTTCAGATTGGCCTCAGATAGTTACTAGCTATGTCTCCTTAGAAAATATATATATTTAAGGGCAGCTAGGTGGCTCAGTGGACAGAGCACCATCCGGGAAGTCAAATGGACCTGAGTTCAAATCTGACCTCAGACACTTAACACTTCCTGGCTGTGTGATCCTGGGCAAGTCACTTAACCCTAATTGCCTTAGCAAAACAATAAAGAAAAAGAAAATATATATATTTAAAAAGAAATATATATATATATATATATACACACATATATATGTGTGTGTGTGTATGTGTGTATATACACATACACATATACATACACTTACTATACAATTAAATATAATTTAATGACTGATAAGTAATTGTAAGGCTCTTTTTCTACTGAAAGTTAATTCCTCTTTCACTACTGAATATTAATTACATATGGAAAATCCCAAGGGAAAAATATAAACTTCCTTCACAGAAGATCTTTATCCTCAAGGCCTTTCTTCTGGCACTCATCCACAATTCTATAGGAAGATTTCATGCCTTCATTAATTGTCTTCCTCTGTCCAACTGCTTTTTGCTTACTTTTGCTTTTACCACTGTAACAAGATTAGGTCTTCCCCTTTTTCTACTATAACTTCAAAAATCATTATCTATCTGGAACAAAAGAGATTTATATCACCTAGAATTCAGAGATAAGACACTCCACATTAAAAAAAAAAATTAAATTAAATTTACCAAAGATACTCAACATTTCCCTTCTAAGCCAATTCTTGAGTACATTAAAAATCATTCCAATACCATAATCAACTTTACTTGCCTTTAAACAATTACTGAGTTTCAAGATCTTAAATTATAGTCTTAGGATGCATGTAATATAGATAATACCATGCTCTCAATCAAAATCCTGGAGTCTTCCAAAAGGGAGGAAACTTCTCTAAAATCTAACAGGAATGAGACTTGATATATAAAATGGAAAAACTGGGAAAGTATTTTTTGAAGATTGTAAAGTAGCCATGAATATTTGGATGCAGATTTGGAGGACTACAGCATCAATTCTATGCCTACTATTTCTAATGTAGTACAAAATAAATATTTTTAAATTTTTTTAATTTATTTTTTTATTTTTACAAAAATTTTATGCAGAGGTAATTTTCCAGCTTTGACAATTGTAAAACCTTTTGTTTCAATTTTTCTTCTCCTTCCTCCCACCCCTTCCCCCAGATGGCAGGTTTAGCAATACATGTTAAATATGTTAAATACAATATATGTATACATGTTCAAACAGTTATTTTGCTGTACAAAAAGAATCGGACTTTGAAACAGTGTACAATTAGCTTGTGAAGGAAGTAAAAAATGTAGGCGGACAAAAATATAGGGATTGGGAATTCTATGGAGTGGTTCATAGTCAACTCCCAGAGTTCTTTTGCTGGGTGTAGCTGGTTCAATTCATTACTGCTCTATTGGAACTGATTTGGCTCATCACATTGTCCTCCATCAGAACAAAATAAACTTTTAACATCTTTTTTAAACACAATTTTTGTGCATTGCTTTCTTCTCTTTTATGCCAACTTTAGTTTAGATGCTGAGTTACTATATAGTTATTTATTTTTAAAATGTAGGAATTAAAACAGGTGGAAGAACCTGAAAAGTTTCCTTATTTCAAAAATCCTCAAATTCACACAAAAGACCATTAGCTGAAGGGAGTAACCCCATTTTAGAAAATTGGATTTTACAAAACCTACAAAATTTATATTTTTCTCACTGATGAGAACAGATTATTTATATGTGAGCACTTCAAGTTTTTACTATAATTTCTATAGTCTTGTTATTATTTATGTAAGTTATTATATATAACTCTCTCTCCAATCTCTTTACTAACACTGATAACCTGCTCTAATATTGTTATGCCACAGTTCTCTTTTATTGTCCTGACAGTTTCTCCAATTGTTCTACCTCAGTTTATAATTGTTCTGCTCAATCCTGCAAAACCACCCCTCCCTCTTAATCAGAATATTTGATAAAGATAAAAGATCTTATATTTTAGAATATCAGAATTCCACTCCCCGTCCCAAGCTACCAGAATATCAGATACCATCTTATCAAGATGCCTCTCCCCATCTCCTGGGTGCCTCCCCTATTATGTCATCCCCCTCTCCACAGGCTCACCCCACCTAGTCAGAATGCTGTTCCTGCTCTCAGCACCCTGACTCTGACCCTGACCCCTCTACCCCAGTATCTGAGCCACGTGTATATATGTCATTTAGAACTCACCTTGATGATAGTCTTATTCAACCCTGGGACCAAACCATGGATCCCTTGGTCCCAGTAAATCTCTCCCTTTTAAATAAATTATTAAATACTCTCTAATCTCAATTTTGCCTCAGTTTCTCTGACATTACAATATTTCTTAAAATCTTAACATTTTCCTTTTATAGGGCTCTGCATTTTGTGAAATTCACTTTTCATAATGACAGTGATGATGACAATGACCAATCTTATTTATTTCCCCCCCCCCCTGAGGCTGGGGTTAAGTGACTTGCCCAGGGTTACACAACTAGGAAGTGTTAAGTGTCTGAGACCAGATTTGAACTCGGATCCTCCTGTTCAAGGCTGGTGCTCAATCCAATGTGCCACCTAGCCAGCCCCGACAACGACCAATCTTAAACAATAGGCATGATGATTTTAAGTTCTTAGAGGAATTTGAAGTAACAATTTAATTTGTGAGATCTTTTAAGGATTATAATATACTTTCCTCCTGTGAAATAAATGACAACAATAACAATAATAAATTGCAAAAAGAAGTAAGGTATAGTATATAGGAAGTCAGTTTTGGAAGCAGAAAGTATTAAATTAAAGTCTTCTATCTAATATATAATAGCTAAGTGAGCTTGGGCAAGTAGTTAAAGAACTTAGTGCCCCAGGCAAATTTCTAAGACTATCATTTTACAGACTTGCTGCTGAAATACATTGGGAGAAGGAGTTTTCATATTAAGAAGGTTCCCCATGAAAGCAGAAACCCAGAACAAAAATTAAAAGATATTTATATATCCTATTTTTTTAATATCCAGGAAGCATTTTTGGACATTAGGCTTGAATTCTTTCTTTGTGACTGACTAATTATCTTTGAAAAACCTATTTAACCTTTCTGTGTTTGAGTTTTCTCATTTGTAAATCTATAAAACCAGTAGGTAGATAGTCTCTGAAGTCCCTTCCAGCTCTTAATCTATGCTAGATAGTGAATTAGGTAAAAGAGACATTATTATCCATCTTTTAAAGATGAGAAAATGGGTCCCAAAAAGATGTCACTTATAATGCTAATATAGCTAGTAATGTAATTCAAATAAATGTCTCCTTATTACAAGACCAACATTCTATTTATCCTACACCTATGTTGCATCCAATAAATTAGCAAATTACAGTGTTATTTTACTCTTAGGATTTTAACTGTCTTTGATCCCAAATTAAAATATTTTTTCACTATGCAATGCTAATTTTAAAAAAGGAATGTGATAATTCCCAATTAAATTTTCTACAATGGAAGATCTAAGTCTATCTATTTAATAGTTGATTTGAGATATATCAGATTTCTGGCTACTTCTGTTCCTCACTCCAAAAATCATCATAAATTCTAAGCCACTGAGGTTGCCACAGGAATTCCAGTTCAATTTTAAAGTCCCAGGGAGCTGGGAGATCACTTCACAAATAAAGCAAAAAGACTCAAGAAAAAAATAACTGAGTCCTGGATAGGAGTCATGTACTTCAACTTCTTTATTTTACAAATGAGGAAAACAAAAGATACAGATGTAAAGAAAGATGACCAAGATTACATAAGTGGTAATTAATCTAGGATCTCTGATTTTAAACTAAGGAAAACGTATCTTTATAGTTATATTTTATAATACTCTGCTCCCATGTACTATATTCTTATGTATATTCAATAGGGAAAATGTTTTTAATCACTCTTATTTATGTATGTCATATTTCCAAAAAAACATTTCTAAATCTAATTCCAAAGCCCACTGTAGATACATATTTACAGCTGAATTAGAATCCACACATATGTAATATAGCCTCCCATTAAATATAGGCCATTATTAGATTCATATCATCCCCCAAGAGTATAATGTACATTGAAGAGGAAATCCTAGCAAGTAGTCAATTATGCTTTCTCTGACCAATAAAATCTATACTATCCTTATCTATAAATCACTTATCAAGGACTATTTTTATTATTATATCAACAATTAAAAGACAGAATTAGTTTAACTGCCTCCAGCTAAAAATATTAAAGTTTTCCCTTTTTTTTGTTGCTCAAGTAAAAGATTTTTTAATAATAGAATGGTTTATGCAATATTATGCTCTCTACATTATAGGAAAAAATGCTTCCTGAGAACAAGTTGCAATACAATTCTGAAAAGCAACTTTTAAAAACTGTTGTCTGTGAACAGTATAGATTCAAAGGAATTTTTTGCGTTAGGTCTTATTTCAAATGAATGATAAATGGCTGTTATCCAGTAATGTGAGGTGTTTTGTTTGCTCCCACATGAAAGCAATTAAGCAAACTATGCCATCAAATTGCAATATCAGTAAGGTTTTTGCCTGGCAAACACAATCACAAAGAAATAAATAAATGAGATATCTATCAAGGAAATTAAAGTCCACTCTATTACTGTAGAAATACACATTTGCTCATTACACTTAAGCTCAAAGTAAAAAACTTAACAGAATGCAAAATTTTTTAGTAAATTTTCATTAATTTGTATGTCTCATTTAAATATTTCAAGGTCAGTAATTTTATTTTTAATGTCTTACAAATGAATTTTAAATACTATTCTACAATAACTTTAGTAACTCCTTCAATAGTATTCTCTCTTAATCTCTCTCTGTCACACACACACACCCTCTCTCTCAAACATAACTAGAACAACTTGATAAAACCACCTTCAATAGTACACAATGTTCTTTATTCATAGCCCACTACTTCTCTGATGGAAAAAAAAAAAAAAAAGTTCTGAAATAAGACATCTCAGTAACATCTGAAATATAGCAACATAATATTTAAAAAGCACTTTATATCAATTAAATGTTTCAAGTGGCCAGTTCCATAAATTGTATTATGGAAATGATGGTAGTTAATATTCAGAAAATGTCTTTCCCTATGGTCACCTTTCCTAGTATTATACATCTTCAAAGGACTTTATCATCTCCATTATTTTTCTAATAAGTAGGCCTGCTACTGCTACAAGATTAAACTTGGAAGAAATTGGTTACCCAGCATCTCCTGTAATGCTGTAAATAGGGAAAACGACCTTAGCTTTGGAGTCAGAGCAAATGGATTTGAATTATTTTCTGATACCTTCTATCTCTAACTGGTCAAGTAACTTAGCTTTCCTTAATCACAGCTCCCTAATATGTTAAAGAAAAATAATAATATAGAAGAATCAACCTCACAAAGGTGCTGAGAAAAAGAAATGAGACAATGATATAAAGTGTTCTGCAAAAGTTCAAACATCATGTAAATTTCAGTTACAACAGAATATAAACTCTATGAGAACAGAGATGGTTTTCCTTTGTTGTTTTTCATGTATCTCCATTATTTAATACAGTATACAGTACATAATAGGTGCATAATATTTGGAACTTATATATTTCTCCAGTTGTTTTTTTTTTAACACAAAGCCTTTTTCTTGATATTTAGAGAGCCTATTTTCTGCAAATGTCTCCAGAAAGATTTTAAAGCACAACTGATTATTGAATGACTGATTGGCTAAATGACAATCAGGAAGACAAAAGAGTAATATCAACTAGACAGAAGATATATAGAAATCAGACCTAAATCTTACACTCAATTAAGGGGAGCATGGTAATAATAAAAGCATAGGGGAGTTGAAAACAGAGGCTTTTACCACACTAATATTTTTGAAAAATAAAATGAATATGATTCTTGTATGTACTAAAATTTGAATACTTATAAAAAAGAAAATGGGATTTACATTTTTCAGTCATGACCAACATGTCCATCTATTTTGCTTAACTAACTTACTAGTTAGTTAACTTTGAACTAAATAATATGTTTATCTTAAAGTTCTATATAAATATCGGTGATGATTTCATGAAAGGAGAGTTGAGGGCAACAGTAAAAAGTAAATTGTGAATAAAATATTTTTTAAAAATATACAGACAAGAGATAAAGAGGATCAGAAGGGAACACAGAGAACCAATGCTGAAACTACTATGTTTCATTCAACTACTATTAATATAAACTTAAAAGAAAAAAGTCTCAAACGCTCTATAAATAAGCTATACAATAATAAAATTTGATGTTTCTATGCACTTTCTCTCACTGTTCCTTACATATTTAAATGTCTACATTTGATTTTTTTTAAAAATAAAATTACTGTTTTAAATAGAAAAAAAAGGATATCCATTCACATATTCATTAAATAATCAATGGTTTTACCCAATGTCTTAGGAATATTGACTGAAAAAGAAATATCGTACTTGAAAAATGATTCAGGAATAAATATATTAAGATTTATTAGACAATTTTAATTAGGATGGTGATATGAAATGTTATGGAGGAGCTCAGCTCTTTCATATCTACCAAGAAAAACAAAAACACTACATAAAATAATGACCAAAAATAAACATTAAAAAAAGAAACAAATTATAATCCTCCATTCCACATAGGATAGCAGGAATCTCTCTCCCTTCCTCTCCCTTCCTCTCCCCCTCTCTCCCACTCTCTCCTCCTCTCTCCTCTTCTCTCCTCCTCTCTCCTCTTCTCTCCTCCTCTCTCCTCCTCTCTCCCCCTTTCTCCCCCTCCCCCCCCCCTCTCTCTCTCCCTCCCTCCTCCCCCTCTTTTTCTCTTTTTCCTTTCTCTGGACTTTCCCTCTCTCCCTCCCTCCCTCCCTGATGGGCCTGCAACAGAATCAAGAGAAAGCTCACATAAAAAAAATTTGAAACCTTTAAAACCTATGAGAAGAGAAGTTTAAGGAATTCTAAGAGCCCACAGCACATTGATTGGAGATGCTCTGGAGCCCATTAAGCCTAATACATTCTTCTCAGTAGAAATCTGACCAAGAAAACTCTTTAAGGTGCTAGAAGAGAAGCAGGTCAACACTGGAACCCACTAATAGGGCTTGAGAGCTGCCTGCCAGTTCACCAAGGAAAGATAGCAGGGGATATGGAAGCCAAGAGCTTCCAGTCACTCAATCCATTTATTAAGTGGTTCTGTATGGCAGGTATTGAGCTAACTCTAAAGGTACAAAGAAAGGCAAAAGGACAATCCCTGTCCCTGAGGAGTTCACAATCTAAAGAGGGAGACAATATGCAAACTACATACAACTTAGAAATATACAAGATAAATATGAAATAATTAACAGAGGGAAGACACTATAATTAAGAGAGATTGGTACAGATTTCCTATTGAAGGGATTTCAGTTTGTACTTGAAGGAAGCCAAGAGGTTGAGATGAGGAGGGAAAGCATTGCATGCAAGAGGGCTAGTCAGTGCCTGGAGCTGGGAGGTGGAATGTCTTGTGTAAGGACCCTAGATAGTATCTACTACATAGATGGGAATAAGTTATAAAAATATTGGAAAGGTAATAAAAGGCTTAGTGCTAAAGGTTTTGAACCTTTGAGGATTTTATAGTTTATCCAGGTGAAGGAATATTCCCTATTCCTGAGTAAGTTCACTCTGTCCTTTAGTTGACTCCTCAAGAAAAGTTCACTTCTCAAGGAATGTATTATGTATGCATTGGGTGCTTATCTATGTTGCAGAAACTGGCCCCTGCTGAAACTCAAGGACAGTACTTGGGAGAAATGGCTAATTTCCCATGTATGTCATTTATTAATTACAACCTTGCAGCCCCTCATGGTTATCTCCTTGATGAGCTAACACATCTGTATTCCCATGGTCAATAGCCAAGAAGGCGGGCCAAAGCCTTGGCCCGCCATATTCTAAATCCCTGGCCCAAAGCCTTCTTTGTCTGTAACCCCATAAAAGCCCCTGCTCTGAAATGGCTCATTGGAGTCTCATTCATGGAGAGGACACTCTGCCTTGGAACTATTCCCAGTTCGGGACTCATAGGCTGAACACAGGATTTCCCAGCCACAGTGAATCAGAGTCGGTGCTCCCCCAAATTGATGTTTTCTCTTTTTTTTTCTTTTATTCTGATATTAATAATTGTAGTGTGTTTAGTTATTATCCTTATATGCTGGTTTTGTTATTGCAAAAGGTCTATTCTTTGCTGCTTTTGGATATTATTAAAGTTCTTTTATATTTGGCTTTTAAAACACATAGTCATTTGTGATAGCTAATTGGAATTTTTAAATCTCACAACAGCTGATAGTGAGAGAAAACCACTGGAGTATAATAAGTAGGTGGCATTTAATAATAAATCAATTTCTCTCTAAAGGCATTGAATGAAAAATGAAATTAGTACTGGATTAATTCAGAGTTGTTACCTAGAAAAGTCCAAATAAGGTTAGTATTGTTATGCCACAGTTCTCTTTTATTGTCCTGACATAGTTTCCTAATTACCCTGACCCAGTGGGGACTAAGTTTCTCTCTTCAGTTTATAATCAGCTCAAAGCTCAGTACTCCCCTCCCTCTTTATCAGAATATTTGATAAGGTTAAAAGATCTATGTGTTTTGGAATATCAGAATGCCTCACCCCATCCCCAAGCTATGGGAACGAAAGATGTTGTCTTATCAAGATGCTTCTCCCCATCTTTGGGGTTCTTCCCCCCATCTCCGAAGACTCACCCCATCCTGTCAGAATCCCTTTCTGCTTTCAGTATCTTGACTCCACACCTGCCTCAGTCTACTCCCTGAGTCTGAGCCATGTGTCTAGTCACTGAGAACTCACATTGGCTGCTGGATTCTTGGAGACAATAATCTCATTCAGTCCTGGGACCAAACCATGGATCCATATGGTCCCAGTATATCTCTCCCTTTAAATAAATTATTAAATACTCTCTAATTTCTATCTTGCCTCAGTTTCTCTAACATTATATTTTGGAGGCTTTCCACTTAGATGTTAGAAAATGAGTAGGATTAGAGATAAGAGACCTTCAGGTCTCCCCCTTGGGCCTCATGGTGGCTGGGGACCTGGGTTCTTTGCTTAGGAGAGGCCAGCCCTCCGGGAAAAAGCAGTTGTCAACCACAACTGTGCCTGAAGCCCAACGGTGGACACTCCATTTCAGCCACAGGAATGTAAATCTTCTGGATGTCTTAAGATCAGTTTTGTTCTGTCTATCTGTGCTAGCACCTGGATTCCCAGAATAAAGAAATGCTGATGGCATAAATTCTAGGAGTGGGGTCCTCTGGAAGCAGGGAAACCTACCTGGTGTTTAAAACACATCTGGTTCTGTGTGCTAGTTGGCACAACTCTGGGCATTCCAGAGTATAAATTTGGATGTCTGTTTTTAAGACACCATCTGGCTTAAAAAAAATTTAAAAATAAAAAATAAAAAGTTCTGTAATGTTCTGTTTCTCTAAATTGTAATCGTTCTCTGGGAGCAGGATTTCTTTTCTGGGAGCAGCCTTCCTTTCAGTTCAGTTCAGTAATACTAAAATGCAGTTAGGAGTTAAAGTCCAGATCCTTTATTTTGTCTTTCAAAGTCCTGAATCTTTTCCTGGGCCCATTTAGCTTTCTTAGAGACCTATCTCTCTCTTTGGTTCCCCAAGAGCTCTTGTCAGAATGTCTCCAGCCAGCACGAAGGTAGACATGGGAATAAATCTTCACTCTGAATGTCCTGAGAAGTTTTCCCCTGAAGTTCTGAGAGCTTCCTGCTTATATGTTATCTACTGAGTATATACCAATCATTTCATCACTAGGAAACCATTATTTGTTGTAATATTAAATTAATGCTAAATTAGATTTAATCATTGTCTCTTCAATTTCACTCAGTACCTTCTTTCAAGTTCTGGCACAGAACATCTCCTTGTAGGGAGATAATTATTGTCTCTATTCATTCCAGTGACTTAGCACCTTGTAAGAATCCTAACAAAGCTCCATTTGGATTCTGGGAGAGAAGACTCTGGAGCTAACAACTTCCCTCAGGGATATTCTAAAATTAGCCCCTGGTCTGTGTTAGATGTTTTTGATTTTGCAATCTCATGAGCATGTGTTTTATGTGATTTGTTTGTCTGTTCTGTTGGTTCAGAGCTCTGCTAAATTAAGAAATTTGGTAATTGGCTATTTCAATGTTCCAATTGTACTTAGTATGAAATTTGTTTGTGATCTTAAACTTTTAAAAACTGGCACTTGGGTAGTTTAAATTCAGGCCTGGCTTGGATTGAGCTACCCTACATAAGGCCTCTGGAGAACAAAAGGAGTTTATGCTAATTGCTTTGAAATTTGGCTGGAAAAACATCTGATTAGAAATTTTAAGATGATTTTTAAATTGTGGGAAATAATTTTATTGTTGCCTTTGCAGGCTAGATTTGATCATCTTTTTTGAATGTAAGTTCTTAAGAACTTGTTGGAGTTCTGTTAACTTGCCTTTAATTAAGTAAAGACAGGCCAGACTTTTCTAAAGGCTCCAACTGTGGCCAAAGTTGGGGTTTAGAAAAAGTCCATTGGGAATAATGGCCACGTGAGACCAGAGAGAAATTCATTATTTGAAATATGATAGGAAAAGCAGTTTTATATTACTGGGAATTTAAAGCTTTCTAGAAATGGGGAACAAAAAAAGCACAAATCCTTAATGAATTTGCCATTTGCCATGGAAAAGGAGATACCCTATGAGGTTGGGGCCTGTCTTTAGCTGGCAGATTGGCTCCTGGGGAATATGGCACCCTAAATGGTTAGCTGTGAGAAGTTGGGATGGGGAAGCATGGTGGAATGGGGGGAGGGCAACCACATGGAAAAGGGACAAGCTAATCTCGATTTCCCCCATTAAGATGATGGCTTATTTTTAAGGAACTGCATGCAGCTCATTGCTGGTTCAAATATTAATTGCTTCTACTTTCAAATTCTTTTCTGTAGAACTGGGTATTCTGTATAAGTTTAATTGATTGTATCCTGAGGTTATGCACATCATTTTAAAAGGCTTCTGAAAATAAGTTTTTCCTTGTCCTTTTGAAAATATTTCTGTTATGGACAATATGTAATTTGGAATATTTGTCTATGTATTGGATATTTTTAAAAGCAAACTGATTTGTATGTATAATGTTCACTTATGGGAACATTTACTTAAGATATGAAAGAAGTGAACTTACTGAAACAAATTCTTACTGTTATAAACATAAAGTTATGGTAAATATCTGTTTAGGATTTATCTGAAGCTAATGGAATTTGTTATTAGAAGTAAAATTCTTTGGATTTATAATTAATGCTATTTGGGAGTTTTAAAGCTCCACCCTTTGGCAGTTAGTGGGACAATTAACTGGAGTAAAAATGAATTAAAGCTATTTTATCCAGTTTTGCTGAAAGTTAAATTTTAACTGCTTATGTTATGGTTGTGTACCTGCATTTTTTATCTCCTGTGATTGATTTCTATGATCAGAGCAATGGTCAATACAAACTGTTAATACAATTCAATTATCTCATACCTTGCTATTTCCAATCTGGTTATATGTTATACCTGGTCATAAGTAATCATTATAGCCTGAATATTTGGCAAATGGGTATTTATTCTGGTCATCTATCTGTTACTGAATATTAGTGTCTGTGGATATTCAGGTTTTTAAAGGTTTCTAACTAATGAAAGGACAAAGCCTAAGTGCTGTTTTATCTATTGGGAAGCTGCTGACCAATTCATACTGGCCTCTTCACATTTTGTATCAGTCTGTTCTAACCTTTGTTAGATTACCCACAGAATGTCAATCCAATTCACAGAGTAGCTTATTTCACATAAGCATCTTCAAAAGTAATGAGAACCCCATTTCCAAAATATATAGAGAACTGACCCTGATTTATAGGAAACCAAACCATTCTCCAATTGATAAATGGTCAAGGGATATGAACAGACAATTCTCAGATGATGAAATTGAAACTATTTCCAAAAGAGTGTTCCAAATCACTACTGATCAGAGAAATTCAAATTAAGACAACTCTGAGATACCATTACACACCTGTCAGATTGGCTAAGATGACAGGAACAAATAATGATGAATGTTGGAGGGGATGTGGGAAAACTGGGGCACTGATACATTGTTGGTGGAGTTGTGAAAGAATCCAGCCATTCTGGAGAGCAATTTGGAACTATGCCCAAAAAGTTGTCAAACTGTGCATACCCTTTGACCCAGCATTGCTGTTATTGGGATTATATCCCAAAGAAATACTAAAGAGCGGAAAGGGACCTGTATGTGCCAAAATGTTTGTGGCAGCTCTTTTTGTTGTAACTAGAAACTGGAAGTTGAATGGATGTCCATCAATTGGAGAATGGTTGGGTAAATTACGGTATATGAAGGTTATGGAATATTATTGCTCTGTAAGAAATGACCAGCAGGAGGAATACAGAGAGGCTTGGAGAGACTTATATCAACTGATGCTGAGTGAAATGAGCAGAACCAGAAGATCACTATACACTTCAACAACAATACTGTATGAGGATGTATTCTGATGGAAGTGGAAATCTTCAACATAAAGAAGATCCAACTCACTTCCAGTTGATCAATGATGGACAGAAATAACTATACCCAGAGAAGGAACACTGGGAAGCGAATGTAAATTGTTAGCACTACTGTCTATCTACCCAGGTTACTTATACCTTCGGAAGCTAATAATTAATGTGCAATAAGAAAATGGTATTTACACACATATATTGTATCTAGGTTATATTGTAACACATGTAAAATGTATGGGATTACCTGCCATCGGGGGGAGGGAGTGGAGGGAAGGAGGGGATAATTTGGAAAAATGAATTAAAAAAAAAATTTTTTACAGATGAAGAAAAAAAAAAAAAAAAAAGTAATGAGAACCCTAAAACACACTTTTAAATCAGCAATAATTGGAAGTTAAAGGAGTGTGAATTTTGCTGAATGGAGAATGACAAAACTATAATGATTCAAGTCAAAAATACTGAAAGTGTATAACAAAAAAAAAAAAAAAAAAAACATATTAACTAAGAGGAGGAAATTCAAATAACTTATCTAGTTAGCCAGAAGTTGAAAGAAAATAAAACACTATCAGTATTTGTTTAAAATAATTACTAAAGGATTAGTGGGAGAGGGAATTCACATGCAATAAATAATCCATATACAAAGAAATTAGGAAAGGGGATAAAAGAATGTTAATTTTCCTTGTAAAAGAAAAAAATTGTTATAGCAGTTGATAGCATCTGAAAACAAGACAATAAATTACTGAAGGATAAGGAAAATAAACAAAAATAAAAGCATTTCTTTCTAGAAAATCTACTTCTGGAATAGATTGATTTACATTTAGTCTCCTTAGTTGTTTTTCTGGATGCAGATGGTATTTTCTATCCAAAGTCTATTGAGATTGCTTTGAATTACTGAGAAGAACCAAGCTGTTATAGTTGATCATCGCACATTCTTGCTGTTAATGTGTACATTGTATTTTTGGTTCTGCTTGTTTTGCTCAGCATCTGTTCATGTAAAATCTTTCCAGGCCTTTCTATAATCCGCTTTTTCATCATTTTTTATATAATAATAATATTCCATTACCTTCATGTATTACAGCTTATTCAGCCATTCCCCAATTGATGGGCACCAACTTATTTTGCAATTCTTAGCTACCACAAAAAGAACTACTACAGATATTTTTGCACATGTAAGTCATTTGCTCTCCAGAATGCTCTCCACAATTCCACCAACAATTCATTAGTGGGGGGTGGGGGGGAGGGAGGGAGGTTTAATTTCTCAAGGCTCTCTCAATTTCTTATCTCCTCTGTTTTTTCTATATCACTATAGTAGCTTCACAGTTACAAAGATGACTTGTAAATCTCTGAATGTTGATTCATATCTTCAAATCACTATATTTACTGATTATTCTACAAAAGCTCAAATTCATAAAAATTTCAAAAAATTAATATTCCTCTATCACCAAGATTACCTCTTTTGACCTCACAAATTCTGTTACCAACAATATAATATATCCATTCTCCTACAACTAAAACTTTCATCTTCATTACCTTTCTCATCAGAATAGTCTGATGTCTGCTCTCTTGCTTCAGCCTTCCACTTATTATTATTTTATTAACATTCATATGGATTATTATTATACCAGTCTTCTGAGAAATCTTCCTGTGGTCAAAACCCACCTTTTACATCAATAGATCACAGAATCACAGATTTAGAGCTAGAAGAAACATTTGAGATTATCTAGAAGAATTATATCATTTCCCAGATAAATAATTGACAGTTTGTCAGGAAAAGCTGCTTTCCCAAAGCTACACAAATAAGTAAGTAAAGAAATCAACATCTAAATGCAGGTCCTCTGAATTGAAACTGAACATTCTTTCCATTGTCTTACACTGGCTTTCTTAGTTTATAAATAAGAAGACAATTAAGTCAGCTTCTCTGGAATACACTTCAAGATGAAATAAATAGAAATAGGTTGTATTATTTGAGGAAGGAAGAAAAAAGCTAATCTATAGCTCAAAAGAGTAAGCCATTAGTCCAGTTCCATACATGTATCTTTAATAAACCAAAAGCCTTTTCTCAATCTTCATCAGCAGCAATGCTGACCTCCTTCTCCACCTGGATATGCTCTCCTCATTGTTCTCTACTGGTTCTTGATAACATTTTAACTTCAACTTTTTTGTCTCCTTTATTTTTGCCCATTAACTATGAATATCCCAGAAAGGTCTGTTTCTCATTTTTCTCTATATTCTTTTACCGGGTGATCTCATCATTGCAGTAGGCTTAACATCTCTACTTAGATAATTTGGAGATGTGTTTATCTATCCCTAGGCTGGTCTCTCTTCTGAGCTCTGCTCTCACATCTTCAACTGCCTATTTGACATTTTAACCTAGATATACGGCCCCCATCAATTTTAAATGGTCACCTGGTCACAACATAATTCCTCTTTTTTTCTAAAAACTCATTCCTCTTCATCTGAATTTCCTTATTTTAGTCAAAAGAATCATCATTTCAATCACTCAGGTTCAAAACCTGAATATTATACTTAATTTCTTATTCTCTACCATTCCACAAGTACAATGAGCTTATATTAAATCTTAAGTTTTCTTTCTCCACAACATCTCTTGACTACATACTTATCTCCAGTTACAAAGCTACCACTCAAGTCCAGGCCCTTATCAATCATCATTCTGATAACAAAGTATCCCAAACTTTGTATAACTGATATGCATTATAACAAATAATTATTTGACCTTCTAAACAACTTTGGGAGGTAGATGACATTATTATTTCCATTTTACAATTGAAAAGAAACTGGGGTAAACAGAAATTAAATGATTTTTCCAGGGTCATACTGCTAGTAAATATCTGACATACAAAAATACAGATTTTATACACACACACACACACACACACACACACACACACACACACATATGTATACTTAAACACACACACATCCACCTTGTAAGAAAAAGATTCAGATCTGGTTGTATCTTGTCTTATATTCTTATCTTGTATTCATAGTAAAAAACTTATTTATACCATCATTCTCAATATCTTTTAACTGTCCTTTGCTTTGCAATTCAAGCTAGTTTGAATTTCCCTGATAGGAAGAATTTAATTATTGTCTTGATTTGTTCTATTAAATAATTCCTCAGTAGTTTCATTACTCTGGCAATTAACAAACTCTTGAAATTTTTATAGACTATTGGTATAGTCTAATTCTGAATAAGCATAGTCTCTTCTATTTAAGTTTTAGAGTACTGCTGAAAATTTTAGATATAAATGTCAGGTTCTGGATGTCTTGGTATGTTAATATATTTTGTGTATTCTGCAGGTATACCGAATTAAAATGTTCTGTTCCTTTCAAGCATCATATAGCTTCAAGCAAATAAAAAACGATGGAGGGATCTTAAGGATATAGAAATTAATTCACTTTTAAAAATTGAAATTGTCTGACTGTTCTGGAAAACAATTTGAGACATTAGAAAATGAACTAAATTTTATGTCCTTTGACTTGGCTTTTTCTAAATCCCAAAGAAGTTAAAGGACTCATATGTGCAAAATATAACTATTTTCATAGAAAAAACTTTTAAGAAAAAAACTGTGAATGGGATACTGTTTATGTCATAGGCAACTGTTAACTAATTTGGGTTATGTGAATATAATTATTATCACTATATGAAATTTTATTATTATTATTATTATTCTATGAAGGTAACACATAGAACAGACATTGAAATTAATAAACCTGAAATCAAACCCTAATTTTAATAAATTATGGTTGTGTGACTCTGGACAAATCATTTAATCTTTTAGTTTCACCTGGCAAATTTCTTAAGACTATTATTTTTCTTACGAGAAAAATGAAAATGAGAATGAAATCAGATTATGTTGAGCAAAGAGAAATGGTACTGAGCATTGTTCTTAGCAAAGAAATGATGAATTAGGGGTTGATGCAGGGGAGAAAATAAGAGGACAAAAAGAAAAGAAATATAAAATTGTCTATCCCAAGAATAAAAATTAATAGGGAGACTTCACCCTAAAAATGCAAGAAGGGGGTAAAAAGACAAGAGAAAGCAGGAAACAACCTAAGTCTTTGTTTGGTTTATTCCAAAAACCCACTTGAAACATTAAAATTCACAGAGCTAACATAAAAAGTTAGAGAAAAATCTACTATTTTAATGGTGCACTCAAAAAAACAGGGGTAGTGATCATGATTTCAAAAAAGGCAAGTATAAAAACTACATTAAACTTAAAGCTACCAGAGACAACGAAGAAATATCAATACTTAATGGCGATATGCCCAATAGCAAAGGTATATAAACATTTGAATATAAAATTAAGCAATGTACAAGGGGAAAAAAAAATGGTAAAATTATAATCACTGAAGAATTTTATATATCCTTCCCAAATTCTGACAAACCTAAAAAACAAACACCATAAATAAATAAATAAATAAATAAATAAATAAATAAATAAATAAATAAATAAATAAGCAAGCAAGCAATCAGGCCTAAAATACAATTCTTAAAAATTTAGAAATGAGAGGATATCTAGTCATTATTATATGGAAAAAGGGGGAAAATAGTATATTTCTCAACATGCCTAGCACGTTATAAAAAGAAATGAGCATATGACAGGCATAAAATTCTCAAAGGCAAATGTAGAAAATCAGAATTATTATATGATTCCTTAATGACAATTACAATAAATGTCATTCAATAAAAGGAATATAAAGTAGGATGGAAAAAAAAACTTAGTAAAAAATTTCATTGAAAGAATACATAATTTCATCAAGAAAAAGGATGACAGTAAGAGAATATAGAAAAATTTAGCATGTGTTCTCTAAACAAATCTTATGAGAAATCTTTTTAAAATTTTCATCCACTAAAGGGAGAACAAAGAGATCAATGATAACAAATCTTCTAGAAAGAACAAAACAATAGAAATTCTGAAATTTCAAAGAAATAATTTATAAAAATGAATATGAGAGAATCATTAAATCAATAAAATAGACAATTTTTTTTATTTAAAGCAGACAAATCATTAGTGTGATTAACAACAACAACAAAAAAACAAAAACAAAATAATAGCAAAGGAAAATTGAGAAGAAATGAAATTATCCAAGTTATATGACAATAAAACTGAAAAATGAAACAGAAAAACATATTTATGAAAACGCAGAGAAAACATTCATTCTCAAAAGAAATTCATGCACAAACTTGCAACAAAAAAATCCACCATATTACATATTACATAAAGCATCTGGAAAAAAACAAGGACAGCACCCCACCAAATTATTTCTCTGATAAAATGCTATTCATACTAAAAAATATGTAGATAAAATAAGAGAAAAAGTGATGTAGGCAACTATATCTAAGAAATATTAATGGAACCTTTAAAATAAGTAATATGTTAAAGATGAGGTTATGTCCTATGAAAATGTTGCTAGAACTGGAGATGGCAAAACAATGAGAGTTCTCCAGTGAATTACTACTATTAAAAACTGAAAATACACAATAACAAGAACAGTATACTATGAATATTTTATTGTATATTGGACTTTGCCTCCTTGAGGTATATGTTCAGAAATGAAATTTTTTAATTCAATTTCTTAGCAAACTTCCAGATGGGTTTTCATAATGAAAAGAAAAAAAAATTTTGAATCAAATAATCACATGAAGGTATGGTATCTAAGAAATATTGAAACAAACAAAATAAGAAAAGGCCAAGAGTTCTAATGGATGTTATGTCAAAGGCCAAGAACAGTTTTCTAAAAAATGGTTGCTCTAACACAATAAGAGCACATATGCTAAAGTAAAGGAAACAAAACCCCAAGGAGTAGTACTCACCACAACTGCAAATTGTTCTGGCTCACATAGATTATTATATTCATTCTTGAACTTAGACAGTGAATTCAACTGCTCCTGATCTGGCAAATG
This sequence comes from Sminthopsis crassicaudata, assembly GCF_048593235.1. Classification (NCBI taxonomy): domain Eukaryota; kingdom Metazoa; phylum Chordata; class Mammalia; order Dasyuromorphia; family Dasyuridae; genus Sminthopsis; species Sminthopsis crassicaudata. Next base: position 98,917,439 of record NC_133619.1, read on the forward strand.
TTTTATTAAGTTCTAACCAAAAAAAAAAAAAGAAAAGAAAAAAAGTTTTAAACAAATATCTACAAACTACATTTTGAAAACTTGTATTCATATACAAAATTTTAATTATAAAGTTGCCATTAACAGTTAAAAAAATTTCATGTGCAAAAGAAGAAAAGAAAGAAAGGAGGGAGGGAAGGAAATAGAATTACCTGCAAAATTGATATATGAATTAAATCTAATAATATAAATTATATTCTATTAATGACAAAAAAATTTTCAGGAGTGAACCTACTAACTGGGGAAATCTTGACATTATTTTACAATATAAGGAATTAAATGACAGAAATTATAAGAAAGAGTACTAAAAGCATTAATAGAGAAAATCTATATAGGTGTAATCACTTAGTTATTAATTCATTCAGGTGAGAAAATTGCCTGTTCACTACTAAAAATGGAAGCTGATGGGCAAAAGAATAGTCAAAAGAGTATAGTGACATTGTTTAAAGCAATTATCCAAAAGAAATATAGGCTGAAACATAAAATACTTTTGCAAGCAAGTAAGGGAATGATTTCTGTTGAAAGAGTTCATGAAGACACAAGATATGTTCTAAGATACTCCAGGAGGAAATGTTCAACAGTGGCATCCCTTTTTTTTACTTAAATGATAAAATTATGCCCTTGGACAAGATTTAATCTATTTTACAAAAAATTCTCATAGAGATTGTTCTAATGTATTAAGTTGTAAATGCTGTAAAAGAATGCTGATGCTGACTTCCAAAGTTTTGCCTCATTTCTTATGCTTAAGACTGGATGCACTAAGTAATGATATTCATGTCTTTAGGAACATTGATGGACATTTACTTGTCTGATAGACAATATTCTGTTACTAGTTTTCTACTGAAATGAGGAAACTGAAACTGGAAATGAGGACTGAACTTTAGTTTTATGGAAGACTGTCCCACTTCTTGAAGAGTTGACAATGAAATATATCTTCTGTAGAAAGCAGTGAGATATTTTTTCCAAGTTCATGTGGCCAAAGTATTAGGATCATAGAGCTAGAAGAAACTTTAGAAGCCAGACAGTTCAGTTCTTTCATTTTTACAAATGAAGCTTGTGAGATTGACTTTCCCAAGGTCAAATAAAAGAATTGAGAAATTAGATCCTCTGAATCCAAATCTAGAATGCTTTCCATTGTACCATATAATTAGAGAGTGAACACTGAGGAAGAAAGCACAGAACTGGGAATACTTGAAAGCTTATTATAACTTATTCAGAAATAAAATGGAACTTTCAAAATAAAAAAAAAAAATAATAAAAAAAGAATGCTGATGCTAAATGATGATCTTAATTAGGCATAAATTAAAATTAACATTTAAAATGTTTAAGTCTCAACACTTGCTAGTAATTTATTTAACATGACCTTATGTCATTGTTACACCAGACATACACAAACAAAATAACTCATTCCCAAAAGGATGATACTAGTTAAAAAATGTTAAAGAAAGTAATATTATGAAAACATTAGATCAAATTACACATCACTGACTGACTGATTCAATGTCAATCAAAACAAGAGAAAATAAAATAAGTATAACATAAGTACATCAAAAGTCAATTATAAATATATAAATTATTAATAAAAATTCACCCTTTAAGTATGAGATTTATTTTTAATAGTATTATAGATACTTTTTCCCTCATTATGTTAACAAATATTACAAAAAACATATTAGGACTAAAGTATCAGTTTCTTCTTTTAGCTAAGCAATTATAATTTTAACTTTTTTAGACTTAAAGGGATGATGGAAAATATTAATAATTCAAATGAAACTTTAAAGTCTATTGTACTAAACATTAATGAAAAGACTGGTCAAATTCAACAAACAATGAAAAAGTACTGTGATAGGCTTATAGTCATCAAGTACTTAATGCTTTCAAGTGGCTTAAAATCTGCTGAAAGGAACGACAAGGAAATTAAGAAATAATCTTAATTTTAAATTAATCAAATCTTGATTTTCCATATATTTTAGAGATAATTCTTTATTTATCTATCTACCTATTTGTTTACTTGTTTATTTATGAGACAAGGTTTTAGTAATCTATCTGGGCTAATATTAATCTTTTTTTTTTTTTTTTAAACAAATGCACAGATAATTTTCAACATTCAGCTTTATAAAATCTTATGTTCCAAATTTTTTTTCCCTCCCTTCCTCCCACTCCCTCCCCTAGACACCAAATAATTCAATATGAATTCAAGAAGAAATTCTTTTTTTTTCTTTTCAACAAATATTTATTAATCTCCTCTGTATACAAAATGCTTTAGCACACTGTGTGAGACAGAAATTAATAAGGGTATCAGTGTGGGCTGGGCTCCTTCTTGATGTATCTAGAAAAAAACATCTCCTTTTCTTTCTTTCTTTTTTTAATTATAATTTTTTTAATTGACAGAACATGCCTAGGTAATTATTTACAACATTATCTCTTGCACTCACTTCTGTTCCGACTTTTCCCTCCACTCCCTCCCCTAGATGGCAAGCAGTCTTATACATGTTAAATATGTTATAGTATATCCTAGATACAATATGTGTGCAGAACCAAACAGTTCTCTTGTTGCAAAGGGAGAATTGGATTCAGAAGGTAAAAACAACCTGGGAAGAAAAACTAAAATGCAAACAGTTTACACTCATTTCCCAGTGTTCCCTTTCTGGGTGTAGCTGATTCTGTCTGTCATTAATCAATTGGAACTGAATTAGCTCTTCTCTGTGTTGAAGATATCCACTTCCATCAGAATACATCCTCATACAGTATCATTGTTGAAGTGTATAATCATTTCACTTAGAATCAGTTCATGTAAGTCTCTCTCCAAGCCTTTATGTATTCATCCTGCTGGTCATTTCTTACAGAACAATAATATTCCACAACATTAATATAAAACAATTTATCCAACCATTCTCCAATTGATGGTCATTGATTCATTTTCCAGTTTCTAGCCACTACAAAAAGGGCTGCCACAAATATTTTGGCACATACAGGTCCCTTTCCCTTCAAGAAGAAATTCTTGAGAAAGCAAAACAGCTATCTCTCTTTCTTTGAGAAATTATTACTTATTTTTATTACATCTAATTATTTCTCTTGGCAGTTATTCTTATCACTGACCCTCCAAATTGTTTGCAATTATTCCATTGCTTTTTTGACATTTATACTTTTTCACAAATCTTTCATATGAAAGACGTCACACACATTTTATAAAACTTTTTTTATTTGTTAAAAAAAATCTATTGGATGGTTGAAACTTTCATCAACTTTTCATCACTGCTTCCCTTTGGATTCTTCAATTAATAAATTTATACATTTTAACCACAGAATACTAACTTGGCAGTAAAACAAGAACAAGAGACACTGAGGAAGGACCTCACCAAATCTGGGAGGTCCAGTGGACTCTTACTGTAGTTTCAAAGAAATTTTAACAGAGAGACTCATACTCATACTGTTTTTATGTACCATAAAAACAAACCTACCTGAATTGTGAAATATAACAGCCAACATTTTCCATTAAATATTAAGAATAAGTGTCACTACTGGGTCGGTGTACCAAAGAGATCATAAGAGAGGAAAAATTACCCATATGTGCAAAAATATTTGTAGCAGCCTTTTTGTGGTGGCAAGGAACTGAAAACTGAGTGTGGATGCCCATTAATTGGGGAATACTTATGGATAAATTATGGAATATGAATGTAATAAAATAATTTGTTCTATAAGAAATGATGAACAGGCTGGTTTCAGAAAAGCATGGAAAGACTTACATGAACTGATATTTAGTGAAGTATGCAGAACCAAGAGAACACTGTAGCCAATAACAAAATTATGATGATCAACTGTGTTGGACTTAGCTCTTCTAAACAATATGATGATTCAAGGCAATTCCAATAAACTTGGGATGGAAAATGCTATCTACATCCAGAGAAAACTATGGAGACTGAATGTAGAACAAAGCATAGTATTTTTTTTTCCCCTTTCTCATTCCACCCCCACCCTTTTTTTAGTATTTAGTGACCAACGAATCTAAATGATGCTATTGATAGAGCCCAGGCCTAGAATCACACCTGGGTTTATTTCAAGAATCAGGAACTTAGTGGTTGTATGACTCTAGGTAAGGCACTTAACTTCTCCTGCTTCAATTAACCACAAAATGAACATAATAATAGTACTATATTTTAGGACTATAATGAAGATTAAATGAGACAATACTTATAAAGCACATAGTACAGTACCTGAAACAAAATCAGGCTTAGTAAATACCTATTGCCTTCTTCCCTCAGAGTTTTGATTTTCCAATAATTAATTTAAAAAAAAGTTATCTTGTACTCAAAGAACCATATGAAAATTATTAAAATGTCCATGTATCTAGTTATCTTTTATTTTATAGATCCTTTCAGCAACTTAGGGAAAAAAGAAATTTTGTATATGACTGCTATGTACCATTTAATCCTATTGTCACAATTTAAACTATGCTGCTTAAAATTATGTTTCCTAGTAAATATGTAACACATTTATGTTAAAAAAAAATTTAATGTCCTGCCTAGGGGAAGGGATGGAGGGAAGGAGGGGAAAAATTCAGAACAGAAGGGAGTACAAGGGATAATGCTGTAAAAAATTACCTATGCATATGTACCATAAAAAAAAGTTATAATTATAAAATTAATAAAAAAAATTAATGTACAACTATGGAAATGGGAAGAAGAGAACAGAACTACCAAATATAAATTTAATGGCATGAGATATGTAACTAGGAATGTATGAGGCATCTGTGGGGTTAAGCACTTAGTTCCCAAAGTCATATTCACTAGTATCATTCAGCTATTCCAGAGAAATTAACAACTCCAAGTCCACAGAATTCTTTATTGTCTTTATTTTTTTGTTTTTAAGATAAGATTAAAAGAAAAAAAAAAAAGAAGAAGAAGAAGAAAGAAACAATAAAGCCTAAGTGAAATTCAATAAGTAGTGATTTCCAAGGGGGAAAAAATTATATTAAATGAAAAAACTGAGAAAAAAAATGTAATAAAAATATAGTTGTATAAATGACTTAGAAATTACTGTAATATGTAGTATTTCTAGAAAATAACATGCTCCTAATTTCTCAAGGTCACTTTTTGTTTTGTTAAACAAGATACAAAATATGACTTTTTTTTATTTGCATGGGGAAAAAACAATTGAGATATTGCTAAACATCTCAACAGATGAGAAAGGTAGTAAATGTTTATTTCTGAATCCTATTCAATAATGCTACAAGCACACTTATTATTTAAAACCTTATTCTAGAATTAATCAAAATAATTTGGGGGACACAAATTACCATAAATAAGGATGAGATTTTTAAATGAAACATGAGAATTTTGAAAATGGTGGATTTAATTTAGGGATTTTATATATATTAAAACCCAAATACAGAAAAAAAGTTTAAAAGGTCAATATGCTCAGGACACATTCTCTCTCTAGCCAAATACTAAAAATAAATATCAAAAACATTTCTATCTAAGAGTCACAAAGAATCAAACTCTTCAATAAACATTCATTCAACAAGTATTTATTGAGTGTCTACTACATACAATGAATTTTACTAACCTCTATAAATAGTTATACAAACTAAGATACTATACTGACTCATAAGGAATTTATGATCTAGCAAAGAAGATGAGACACATAGACAAATAAGATAAATAAAAATAAGATAATGTTGTAAAAACTGTTCAAGAAAAGGCTGTTGACTGAAAAGTCATATATTAGCCTTTTTAGATCAAAACATCTGTCATTCTCACACTATACAAGCTTGGGAGGAAAAAAAAAAATCACATGGCACTGTTTTATCAGTTAACAAAGCAGGAAAATGTAGTGTCACAGAATATTTTACTATCAACTAAGCCTGATACAAAATATGAAGGGTGGAGAGAGTAGGAAAAATGTCTTTATTCTATTTTAATGAATGAAAATTTGTTGTAATGTTCTCTACTTTCATATCCTTTGCCCAGCCCCTCTCAATCACCATTGTTATCTATTAATATTGCTGATTAGCTATGACCTACAAAATTATGCTAGTTCATCTAAAGTGGCCCGCATTGCCACAAAGTGATAATTAATAGTATCATAGATTTAGAACTGAAACAGATCTTAAAGGTTATCTATTCCGGTTCTCTCCTTTTAAAGATGAGGACACTAAAACCCAGAGTGGTTAAAGGGGCTTTAGATAGGTATTTTAGACTGGAGTCACACCTGGTCTCTTAATGAATATTCTATTCATTAAGGCCACAATGCCTAGCTTCCTTAAATTGACTATTTACAACATTTTACCCAAAATAACAGACCATCTCTCCCATCTTCCCATTCTTCAAGCTATTCTTCTGGTATTTCCCATCTTATTTTATAATCCAACTCTTAGAGTCACTATCACATCCCCAACATTACCTGTTCTTCCTCCTTTCTCAACCTCTTTTAATATATTGACAAGTTGTCATATCCAACTGAAATTACATTCTCCAAAATAATTGGTGATATGTCTCTTTATTGGTAAATTTAATGACCTCCTCTCAATGCTTATCCTTTTTAACCTTACTGCACAATATGAAGCTCCTGATTACCATTTCTTCGGAGAATTCTCTGTCTGGACATTCTTTATCAGTTTCTTTTGCTGGACCATCATTTATACTCATCCCCTTAATTATGGGTACACACCAAGGCTCTGAGATTTTCACTTCTCCTTTACTATCTGTTTCCTCTTTAGCTCCCATGGGGTCAATTATCATCTCTATGCCAATGACCACAAAAATCTATAAATCCAGGCAAATATCTCATTGAGCTCCAACTTGGTATTTGTTGCTGCTCAATCATGATCCTATGGACCATAATGTCTATGGGATTTTCTTGCCAAACAGGAGTGGTTTGCCAGTTGGCTTCTCTGTTGGATTAAGGCAAAATGTTTAAGTGATTTGCCCAGGGTCACAAAGCTAGTAATTATTTGAAACCAGATCCCAACTCAGATTTCCCTGATGCTCAGGCCAGTGCTCTATCCACTGAGCAATCTCACTGGTTCCACTTGGCAATACCAGCTGCCAACGTGACTTCCACAGGGAAATACCATAGATACCTCATGCTAATTGTATCCAAAAAAAAATCCCCACTTTTCCTCTAAACCTTCCAGGAGATTCTATTACTTCTGCTAATGATACTACCAGACTTCCAGCTATCCAGGTTTATAATCAAGGGATTATCCTTGTCTCTTCTTCTTCTTCCCTCAAATCTAATCAGCTGCAAAATTTTGTCAATTGTACTTCCAAAACATGTGTTGCATGTTATGTTATATATATTTCATAGCCAATCTAGTTCTGGTCCTCCTCATTACTTGCCCAAACTATTAGAATAGCTTTCTAACACGCATCATTTCCTTCAATTCATCCACCAGAAAGCTGACAAAAATTACATTCTCAAAGCATAAGTCTAAATATTTCATTCTCCAATTCAAAAACCAAACAAACCCTGGTGAACCCCCCTCTTACCAGTAGGATAAAATACAAACTCCTCTGTACATCTTTTAAAGTTCTTCTCATAACTAAATGCTAAAGCTCTTCTCTGCCTGGTCCTAACCTACTTTTCTAGATTTATTACACATAACTTATCTTCATACTCTATAAAGTTTACCCAAAGTGTTGTTTTTTGCAAATGGTGCCAAAGCTAACAAAATTTTTCACTCTCACAATGCTTTCCATAATACATGATCTCTAAAGTTTATATGACCCTTTTTTATATCTGGAAGGTCACAATTTCACTTAGAATTCTGTCAATTCTGTTAGATAATTTTTAGATAACCTTTCTAATCTCAAAAAAAAATCTAAATTTTGCTTGATATATATATATATATATATATATATATATATGTATATATACATATATATGATATGTATGTGTATAAAACAATATCTATGAGAAAAAGTTGTTGCTGGGAATTTTTTGTATGGGAGATCTACTGCCCTCCTTTATAGTTAGTATTTCACATGGAGAATACCAAGGAAAATGAAAAATAATAAAACATAAGCACCACTACAGGACCTTGGATTCCTTACTTGAGAGATATGGTCAAAGATTCTACAAACAATTGCCAGGTAATTGGCATGTGAGGTCAAAATAGAATTGATATCTTTTACTCAAAGTTACCCCTCTATTTCTGTCAAGGGAACAAACAATCCTTCTAGTCACTCAAATTGGAAACCTCAGTTGCAACTTAAATTTATCACTCTCAGTCATACCACATTCAATTAGTTGCTTAATACTGTCCTTCCTACAACCAAAAAAATCTCTCTCAAAACCATCCCTTTCTTCACTAATACCATAAAAACCTTAAAGCAGAATTGTATTACTTCTTGCCTAAACTACTAGAGGAACTTCTGTCCTAAGGCCTTGATTTTTGCCTATTTGTTTGTTTTATTGGTTACAAACTCTACTAGGCAACTATTTTAGGAAAAGGAAAAAAAAAATCTCAGTTCACTTCCTATTCACCAATCATCTTCACAGCTTTTTAATCACTTTTGTTATTCATCCCTTGACTTTAGCAGTTTTGAAATCATGAATTATGGTCAAGTCAATTCTGTCATTGTTCCTGGATAAGGTAGTCAATTTACTCCTCTATTGCCCTACTCCCCAAGCCACTAACATTCTGGACTGAAATATGCTTGACAGGTAATCATTTTTTTGTGTGTGGGTATTCTCTCCAACAGAATACGTGTCTTTAAGGAAGGGGCTGTTTTTTTCTTTCTAAATTGAATCCTCAGAAGTACAACAATAGATCCATGTTCAACCTATTTCAAATCATCTTACAGATTAGAAGAACAATGTATAATCTACCTTTTAGGTATGTGCAGAAGGAAAAAATTGTAGCCAAAGGCGATCTAGAATACATTAAAAATACAAAATGAATAATTTTTCTAAACTGTTATCATTTGCTAACAAAAAAACAAATTAAAAATTCACCACTTTTTACCAATTCACCAATTGCCTAAAGAATCAAATGCAAGCTCCTAAAAGAACCTAGATTCCTTCCCCACTAAACAAAAATAATCCAAACCTTATCAACTCTATCATCCCGCTTGCCCTGGGTAGTATCTTTGGGATTCCTACTAACATCAAACATCCCTCAAACCACAATAATCCCTATAACCATACCCACCCTTACAAAACTCTCAGCCCAAATAGTAACCTTACTAGGAATCTTAATTGCCACAGAGCTTAACCTCTTAATAAACAAAATACCAAACAAATCTTTAATCCATACACCCAACTTCTCAAATATGCTAAGGTACTTTACACACATTTTCCACCAATAAACCCATTACAACTTTCACAGGTCCTTATCATCTACCTCTACTTCTACCCAAAATGGACTTATGACATTATATGACATTAAAGGCCTGCACAATTCAATTTCTTAAACATTTTAAGTATTATTCCCAGACATGTATTCAATGGTTCTTTCTTCTGGTTTCCTTACTGCGTCTTACAAATGACAGTCATTCTCCTATCTTTGTGCCTTTGAATCCATTCCTTATTTATATTCATCTCCTTTAAGAATGTGCACTCTTGGGGGCAGCTAGGTGGCCCAGTGGTTAGAGCACCAGCCATGAAGTCAGGAGGACCTGAGTTCAAATCTGACCTTAGACACTTAGCACTTCCTAGCAGTGTGACCCTGGGCAAGTCACTTAACCACAACAGCCGCAAAAGGGGAAAAATATGCACTCTTTATGTCCTCTTTCCACCTGCATAGCTACCATGGTCCTTCTCTAAAAGTTGACACATGATTTATCTTGTGTTTTTTATATGTGCAAACACACACATATACATATACATATACATATACATATACATATACATACATGTTGTCTTCAATAGAACATAAACTCATAAAGGACTGGAATTGTTTCACTTTTGTCATTTTTTTTTAACCTCAGTGCCTAACATATACTAGACTTTTAATGCAGTCATATTTATTGATTTAGACACTTTTAAAAAACTATTTTGAAATATCAGCTTAATTTCTTTTGAGCTCTCTAGAATTCCATTGTACTAAGAAATTAAATCCTACTGTACAGATGTCTCAGCTACTGGGTATTATTAAAAAATAATCCTAATATTGCAAATAACAACAACCTAAAAGAATATGGACACAAAAAAGAATGTACAGATTGATGAATAAAATGTTATTTGATATAAAATGTTGTGCAAATAAAATCGGGAAATACATAACTAAACAGTGGAAAGGATACATCAAGGGAGGGTTTCCAGTAAAGAAAATTTTAATTGAATAAAAAAACTTCCATTTAATGAAAGCACATGTTGATATATTCTTATAAAAACTGTAACTTTTAGTTCTTTACCTGAATCATTGACTCTGCCAACTGTGTTTCATCTACTTCCAATATCATTACTTTTATTTCTTCATAAGGCACACGAAAAGAACCCAGAAAGATTGCTGAAAAAGATTGAATGACAAAAAAACTGAATGAACAAATAAAAATAATGAATGAGAAAATAAGTCTTATATTATTTCAAATTTATCAAAAAGGAACCAGGTCAAACATAAGAATCTGGCAAATTTGAAAGATGAAGCTTTCTTTTTTGTCTTGTTTCGGGCCCTTTTCAGTTCTAGGACTTAACACTAAACTTCATATGCTCTTATTTTCCTGTGAAGACTCTTGCAGAATTGCACTTAAGGTTTACATACAGGCTATCACAAAAACAATGGACTACTCTTAATGTGTAATAAATATTTGATAAATCCATTTGAATAATTAGATTTGATGCACTTTAATATGTGACTGTAGGGGGCAGCTAGGTGGCACAGTGGATAGAGCACCAGCCCTGAATTCAGGAGGACTCGAGTTCAAATCTGGTCTCAGACACTTAACACTTCCTAGTTGTGTGACCCTGGGCAAGTCCTTCTTGCCTATTGCTCAAGGTAAAGATATATTTTTGATTATTTTCTTTCAACAAAATATTTCTGAAGTTTATCTATTAAAATGTTTAGCTTTCTAAATATTACATAGAATTTGAATTTAAGAGGTAAGAATCCCAAAATTCCATGACACTTATAAGTGAGAATAAGACAAAACAAATTAATTTATTGATTAAGCAAAATAACCACTTGCTTCAAATGAAACACTCTAGAAACAATTATATAGCAAAAAAAAAAAACAAAAAAAACAAAAAAAAAAACAAACCTCTTCATCTTCTATTATATCATGTGACACTAGTTAAATTCAGTGAAATCTAAGCAATGTAATGAAAACATGAAATTGTTAAAAAGAAATACTACTTCCCCCTCTACCTTCAGTTCTTACACATGCTAGGCCAGCAAAATTTTATTATATATCTATAGTTGCTTTGAAATGTATGCTTTGCAAGTAAAGCATAAAGATATTTGACCTCTTGTCCACCAGTATTTCAGTATAAAATTCATTCATCTATCTGCTTTAGTATTATAATTTTGACTAACATTAAAACTCAGTTTTTTCCCAATAAAATCTTTGAAACTGTTAGAGGGAATAATGGCAATTAATATGTCACAATTTTTTTTTTAAATATTCTTTGCTATCTCTTCCTTCTTTTTAAGTAAGGTTTGTAGTTTTAACTTACTATCAAAAAAAAAAGTTTAAAATATAATTATTCTTTTATCCTACTTGGTCATTACATACTCCAAGAATGTATTTTTAAAAATACAATTTTTTTTTGAAGTGGTAAGATTAATTTCATTCTTTAAATTCTTCCTTACTAGTTCCTTAAGTTCATGAATTTAACAGTTTAAATTGCCCTCAAGCAAAAACAATATTTGAAATATATTGTGTAAATCTCCAATGAAGAAGTTTAGAGACAAACCTAAGGAAAGGAAAGCAGACATAATAGTATGTCTAATTAACTAATATGAAAAGATTGTTAACTTACAAAGGTTTTGGGCAATTTTGGAATCCAGAACTTTCAGTTCTTTGATTCGTTTCTTTATTGTTCTCTTTTCGGCAAAATCCTCCTCCTCCTTTTTCTCTGCAAATGAAAGATAATTACTACAAATAAGTGAATTTCATGTAGAATAAAAACATAAATAAGCATCAAATAATTAAAAACATTTATTTTTAATGAATCAGAAAATTTGAAAGAATTAAAGCAAAGATCCTTTTAAAATCAATTAAGAAATTTGATATATACATGTCATTTTTATAAAGGTATTATATAAACATCTCAGTTATTTCATTTAGGTTCTAGTTCATTTGTACATGCATATAAATTGATATGTACATACAAATGGATGCATCTAAATCATATATAGAAAAACAAAGCAATATTTACTCTGGCATTGCAAGGGCATTTTTAGATGATTCAGTAGCAAAATAAGAACAACACAATTTAGAAATACAATTTATTATCTAATTGAATTTTAAAACTTTCTTTACTGTCTCTCCCTTCCATATATGTAAGTAATAAAGATTTGGAGATCTAATTCACTGTCACAAATAAGTCTTCAAAATACTATTCTTCTGTCTCTCCATATTTGATATACTTCATAAACATGATTTATTGATCTAATTTAAGATCAAAAAAATTTTAAACTTTACACCATGTATTAATTATGTTATTTATCATTAGTTTCTCTGAATTTGAAAAATAAAATGAATATAATGGTAAACAATTTAAATTTAGAATCATTTGTAGTGTGGCTTTGAATTTTTTAATTTAAATTCCCTTTCCCTCAACACACTAATATAGATAGATGACTGTCATCTATGTGTAAATACAAAAACAAGCAAAACAGCTCCTTGGGAGCAAATCATCTTTTGACTTTTTTTGAATTCCTCAATCCTGACAATATCTGGCATATAATAAGTGCTTAATGACCATATGGGAAATTTGCTTAGTTAAAAAACCATAGTCCTAATAAGGTAAGGGTTCAATCACAAAATGACTCAGGTACCTTATAATAATACATAATAATGTTTTGTATTTATTAAATGGGTACTGAAGATCTAAATCACTCACAACGTACATAAACAGAGAGGGGACACCCAAAATTTGCTGAATTGCTGCTTATTTGTGCCTCTAACACATATGGATGGCATTATAACTAAGTGTATTTTGATGGAGATTAAGGAACTTAAATTCATTTGAAAGCATTGCATAAAACATACTGAATTAAGTGTCCTAATACATTCATTGTTTTCTAACCTTAAAAAAAAAACAAACTTACAATAATTAAAGTCCTAATTGGTAGAAGCTCTAAATTAAGCATACACAGGTTGTTCTGCATGTCTAAGTGTGTGTGTATAAAACTATGTACAAGCATCCATCCACCTGAGAAAAATCAACAGAACTGATAGAGAAACAAATTTCAGAAAAGTTTTGTCCTGATGGAAGCCAGAAATTCTCAGAGAGGAGAGGAAGAAAAATATTTAAGAAATGAGGAAGCCAGTGAAAAGGTACGGAGACCATAAATATACCAAGCTATGAGAAGGACAAACAATTAGTAGACATAGAGCAGCATGACTAGACCAAACAGTTCCTAAAGGAAGGTAAGGTAAAAGAAGCCTAGTAAGAAATAGGACAGGTTGCAAAAAAATTTAAATGACAAAGTATAAGGAATACAAAACTAGAATACAAAACTAATAATGAGAAGAAAATTATTCAACAATAATAAGTAAATTCTTTATAGACCAAAGATTGCCTCTGATATTTCATAAATCTGATGGATTTTTGGTTAATACAAAGATTAATATAGCCCATTTGGCCTAGAAATCTTGATCTACTGCAGCAGATATTTACTGATGACATATTGTAAAGACAGAATTGAATTGACACAATGTGATCATGGATATTAAATCAACCAACCATTATATATAAAAGGGAGGAGAAAGACACATGTATGCCATGTAATTAACTAAATAGGTACATATAAGATCTATATAGCAGATAGTAATTTCAGAAGAGAAAACATCAACAATTGAGGGAATCTAGAAAGTCCTCTAAAATGATAGGATTTGAGATGATTATTGAAATAAGTTCGAACAATTTGAGATGAGAAAAAGATAATTTCCAAACATGGGGGGGGCCAGTCAGTGCAAAGGCAAAAACGAGGACAGACTAGAACGTCAGTTATCAGGAATTGCAAGTAGGACAATCTGTAGAGAACACACACACTTTAAAATTTGTTCCTTTTGTTTAATTCATCCTTTACACAAATACCAAAACTATTTCCCTAATGTACTAATACAAAACATGACATTTCCCTCCTCAAAAATCTGTAGTAGCTACAGTGAGTAGCATAGAAAGATAGAACTCTGTAGTTCCTCTATGTTTCTGACCCTGTTTGTATTGCTGCCTCCCCCTCTCTTAACCTTTACCCATTCACCCCACCACTGTCTCCAACTTTTCTTGCTGTTTATGCAACAAGGACAGTCCTACCTATTATTGTTATGCCACAGTTCTCAGTTCCCATAACTATCCTGACCCAGTCCTGACTCAGTTTCTCTGCTTCAGCTCAAAGCTCAGTCCTGCAAAACCTCCCCTTCCTCTTTATCAGAATATTTGATAAGGATAAAAGATCTTATGAATGTCAAATACCTTATCAAGATGCCTCTCCCCATCTCTGGGGTTCCTCCCCCCATGCCTCTCCTCACCCTGTCAGATGATAGACACCCCCATTTCATTCATGTTTTGTATCAGTCTGTTTTAACTTTTACTTGTTAGATTTGTGGGTTTTGTTCTAGATTTTGGTATTGACTTTCTTCTGTCAGCTTTGATCGTCAGCATGCCAGGCCATACCTCTGCATGGTCTGAGTCTCCTGCCAGTGGCCAACCTGAAGAAGTTTTTGTCCCTTATCCCTGATGGACTGATATGGGGAATTTAGGAACCCTGACTGGGTCATCTATTACTGTGTGTTTATCATTCGGGATGGATTTCTTAAAACTAACTATTGCTATATGTTTAAGGAATTTTTTTGGAAACTTACTATACTAGTCTGTTATGTATAAGAATTTTGATTCACTTTGGGGATTTATATGTGGAATGGTAATTTGATAATTACTTTTCCATGTAAAAAAAGGGAGGAAAGAAACTGGTTGAATCTGGTCAGGGTGATATAATTTTCTTAGGCACGTCTGCCCTGCCCCCTATCTCATTAGTTCAGATAGAATTGGAAATTATTTAACTCTGCTTAAAATTTACTGGACTATGATTTGCTAGTTATGTTTTAACTGTGAAATCGTTTATTCTGCTGGAATTGTTCTGGCAGATGCAAGTTTTGGGGATTATTTTTTAGAAACAACCAGAAATAAGACACTTTTCCTGGGAATGGCAGTTTCTCTGATCTGTTTCTCCACTCCTGTTACCCGGTTCCTTAAGTAGTATTGATATCAGGGCTCTAATAGTTTGGGATTGCCTGCATTGGTCTAATTGAATAATTTGCTCAGAAATCTGTTTCCTAGTAGCAGCTCCTGTCCTATCGAGAGGGGACAGGTGGAGCTACTTCAGGCCCCAATTTTTCCCCCTCTTTGGAGTCCCTGACAGACTTGGTGTGCCCTCTTAGGGCAGCAGGACTGTTTTGAGCACTGCTACTCAGCAAAGACTGAGTTAAATGCACAAATGACCACGGACCTCACTCATAGGGAAATGTCCATCTCAAACTGAATTCTCTGGCTAAGATATTCCCCAATTGCAGAGGGCCTGAACAGGGAGGTGTGTGTCTCCCTAAATGAGGAATGCTGTTTGATGCTAATAACTGTGGGGTTATCAGGGAGAAACTGGTCCTTGCTATAAGTCCTTGCATTTTTCTAGTTTTAGTTTGGTTTATTTGCTTTACATAGGGTTGATCAAAATTATGGTGCTAAGACCTTCTAGAGGAATATTCAGAAATATTCTGAATATTCAGAAAAGAGAGAGTATGGAATGTTATGCCACAGTTCTCAGTTTCATAATTATCCTGACCCAATCCTGACTCAGTTTCTCTGCTTCAGCTCAAAGCTCAGTCCTGCAAAACCTCCCCTCCCTCTTTATCAGAATATTTGATAAGGATAAAAGATCTTATGTTTTAGAATGCCTCTCCCCATCCCAAGCTATATGAATGTGAGATACCATCTTATCGAGGAGATGCCTCTCCCCATCTCAGGGATTTCTCCCCCTATGCCTCCCCTCATCCTGTCAAAGTCCCATTCCCACTCTCAGCACCCTAACTCCGCTCCTGCCTCAGTCTATCCCCCGAGTCTGAGCCATGTGTATATAGGTCATTGACAACTCTCCTTGTTGGCTGGATTCTTGGAGACGACAGTCTCGTTCAGTCCTAGGACCAAACCATGGATCCATTTAGTCCCAGTAAATCTCTCCCTTTTAAATAAATTATTAAATACTCTCTAATCTCTTTCTTGCCTCAATTTCTCTGGCATTACATTATGTTAGACAGGATTATAAGTCTAGGATCAGAAGAATATGAGAAACTTTCTATAATTATTCTTTATAACATAAAAAAAGAGAAATATAATTGCAACATGACATTTTACGAGAATAAAATACTGAAAGTCTATTTTAGAAGGACCGTTAGGAGTATATATTTTAGTCATTATATGTGAATTGAATCCCAATGTTCTTCCAAATACTACTGAAAACTAGAGTCACTTTTTCTTATAGATAGTATATACTATGAGAAAAAAATGTCATTACTGTTCTCTTTACTGAGGTTCTAGAAAACAGTTTTCTATATGTCCATAGTAAGATGAATTTTAGCCTTTTATTTTCTTTGAAAACAACTTGCAAAATAATCTGAGCTACATCTCTAACAAATTTCATTACCAGATAATGTTGTATTTAATTGTACTGAAATACTCCCACACACTTTTGACATTATGCTACTTTTAAAGTGATCACTCTCAGAAAAGTAACGCAATGTATAAAATTAGTGCTCCTTCATTAAGAAACTATATGGCCTTAAGTCATCTTTATTTTCATAGACTTATGCTTGGGAGAAATAATTACTTTCTAGAAATAGTAGTTGATGGGGTTTTTTAATCTATTTAATCATGTATTTATTCAACAAACATTAAGTTTAAGTCTCTCTAATGCATATTCATGAATGCAAAAATAATGAGACTGACTTTTGTTTCCTTAAATTTAATTCAGTTTCATCATTTTAACTCTGAAGAGTCCCATTCTTAACATATTGATGTTAAACTTTTCTAAAGGTATTTTTTTACTTAAGGTTTATTAATAACTCGCATTTCAATCATACTACCAGCAACAAAAATATGCACTTCTACAAATTGAAGATTAATTTTATTATTGATAACAATAATAAAATGGCAATTAACAAGGATTTTAAGATTTACCAAGCATTATATACATTAACTTATTTGATTCTCATAAAAATCCTTTAAGATAGTGCTTCATTTTCTAGATAAAGAAATTCATTCTGAAATAAGTCCAGGGTTAATATAGCTAATAAGAATCTGATGCAACTTATTTCAAGACCTTCTGAATTTCAAGTCCATATGTTTAAGTTATTGGGATGATATCCCAACAGATATTGGATAGATCAGGTATCTATGATGAAACATTCTCAGAAAAAACAGGAGGAAGGAGTGTACCTTATACCTCTGTACAATACTTTTAACAATTCTAAGTTTCTCCCAGGTCCAACTTTTTTTTTTTTTTTTTTTTAATACCAATCATCTTAAAATGGGGCTATAGTGTTGACACTAGAAATATAATTTTCTATAGAACTGATAGCTTATTTCCTTTCTCTTCCTTTATGAGCCACTTTATGACAATGGAGAAACACATGGCTTAAGCATGTTACAGACTTTACTCTCTCCACAATCTGTATCTTTATTCACCTACCAAAATCATCTTTCTAAAAATATCATTTTCTTGCTAAAAAATTATGGAGGCTTTTTACTTATAGTAGAAAATACAAATTCTTAAGTGAAGCATTTAAGGAATGTTCACAATAGAATAACAATCAATCTTTATTTCCAGACAAGATTTTACTCTAAAAAAATTCTTAGGGGCACTCTATACTCCTACTTTATTTCTATGTTCTTGCTAACTGAACTATTAACAGCTGGCCACATTTTTCTTTCCTACATTACTATAGATGTCCAAGTATTTAATATCATGTTCCAGGAATAGCTAGAAAGCTACTTTGTCATAATAAATAAATGGAAGTATGACAGTAGACTGGAAAGGTAGGTAGGGGTACGTAGGAGCCAGCTTATAGAATGCTAGTTAGATAAACATGCTTTATATAATGAGACAAAGAGAAATATGGTCCTGGTATTAACTTCTGATCTCGTTTTCTGATATCCACCTACAATTTCCAAGTGTGTATTCCCATACATAGTTCTAAAAATTATCCCATTTCACATTTTTCCTCTATCACCTTGTCTTGTTTCTCTTTTACCTTTACCATATCCTACTTTATGTATTAATATAATTGTTACATCTGTTGCCTGTTAATTTAAATGTATCTTACCATTTTTCATTTTTTACACATATATCCCCAATATCAACCACTGCATATTGTACATATTAGGTACTTGATAAAGGATTAATGAATTTAGCTACCTTGTGAGATTAAGTGATAATGCTATTATCAGCATTATTATTTTTATTTTAGAAACTTGAAAATTTAAGCTCAGAAAGCTTAGGTGATTTGCCCACAATCCCTCAATTTGAACCAAGGTCTCTATTAATTCTAAGTCCAGATGTCTTTTTTTTTTTTTAAACCACATTTTATACCTACCTGTCTATTAAGAAAAGTTTAGAGAAGAACTCACTTATAGTGATAATAGGAAGAAAGCACATCTAACTTATCAGTTCAATCCCTTATACCATGGCATGGCTTCATTTCTAAATGCCTCTACAAATGTAATACTTTTTTTCCTAAAAGACTGCATCTTCTAGAAATAGGATCACATAATCTCATCCAGTTTTCTGTCTACCTCATTAGTAAGGATAGGTGCTTAATCTTGTTTTTTTAGATATGCCCCAAAAAGCAAAGCTCCAAAATGTGGAAAAGAGAAAAAGAAATCTATTCTGAAATGATTCTGCTCCTTAGCAGAGTACATATTTTGCTTAAAAATTTCACTGTCAGAATAGTCAAAATGACAAAAATTTCTATTCTCAAATGTCATGATATGAAAATCTTAATATTTTCCCTTTTTATATTATATTTTCACTATATATAATACATGGCTCAGTCTATCTACTTTGTTTTCAGCTAAATTATGAACACATAAATTGAAAATGTAGCAGTTTGAGGATAAGAGAAATATAATTTTAAGAGAGCCTAAGTAGAACAAAATCATTTTTGTATAGTTCTGAATTTGAAAACAAAGTCAATAACCAAACGCTACCAACAGTTCTGATTGCTATGGCCAAGAGTCATGCAATCTGACAGTCAGATAAATTTGCATTATTTCCAGAATATCCCAGGTCTTTAATTCACAACCATTTCAGCAATTCAGCAATAAGTGTTTCTATACTGGAATAATTAATTTTAAAAATTCTGTCATATATTCAAAGCGATTTATTCTTTGTCCACTAAATTTTAAGTATTACTTATAAAATACAAAATATATATTGTCAAAAATACTTCTTTTAAGATTTGGATAAAAGCAGAAAAAATTACCTAGCACACAGAATAATAATGTGATTAATAAATGCAGAGACCTTAGTGAGAAAACATGCACTTAAACTGGAAAAGAAAGATATCTAACATCCATAGAGCATGTGTTTAGTTAATATTTAGTTATACTCTCTCTTACTGTCTTTGAGATTTCAATTTTACATAAAACAGCCTGAAAATGAAGAACTTTGTGTTAAATATTTAGAGCATAATAAATGACTGACATCAGAATTCAAGAGAGTATCTAATTTACGTGGAACATGCCTACTTCAGTAAGATAACTTTATGTCTTTTCCATCATTTGATAGCTTTGTAGGAGTTATTTTCCCCCCAAAGCATATGCTGTTGCATTGCATAGTATATGAGATAAAAAAATGTCCATTTTATAATACAAGCATTCCCTTCCCAGTTTTTTAAAAGATGACCATTTTTCTTTTCCCATTAATAAACAGGCATATTATAATTATTACCTGAAGACACAAGGAGAGAGAAGTGCTATTCATATCTGCTACCTAATAAACCTTTGGAGGAAAGCTGTCGACATTCCAGATGATCCTAGATTCAGTTGCAGAGAATTCAAGTAAAAGATATTTTAATCATATGCATCAGACTAAGTATATATTTTGTATAGTATTTTTTTCTTTAAAACTGACAATATTTTTGTATTTTCCTGTTCTTATATTGGAAGTTTTAAGAGAAATCCAGAGAATAAAAAATAAATAAAAGGTTAGAAAGCTGGAGATAAAAGACAAAGAATCCTAAAACCCATTGTCAAGCTATATAAACTGAACTAAATTCAGTCCCCTCTGCCAAACTGTTCCACTCTTGGTTCTCTTTAAAAATGAAGAGAAGACAATATCCAAACAAGTTACTAGGGGAAAAAAAAAAAAAAAAAAAAAAAAAAAAAAAAGATTTAAAAATACAAATCTCATGTTTTACTCTTCAGAAAAACTATAGGATAGTACTGGAAAGTCTCTTATAATTAAAAATGACAACAGTAATATGTTTATAAAAGGAAACCAACATCACTCTCTGACAACTTCCCAGTGACAGAACAGTCATAACAGAAATAATTGGCTAGATGATATCAAATAAATCATACATGTCCAAAAATGCGATCATTAGGTAAAACATTTCACTTTCTGATTCTGAGCATTTTCACTGACAGTTCCCCCCTACCTGCAGTGCTCTGCCTCTTCATTTTTGCCTACCAGCTTCCTTAAAGTCCCAGCTAAAATTACAACTTATACAGAAAGCCTTTCCCAATTCCTCTTAATTCTAGTATCTTCCTTCCTTTGATTATTGCCAATTTATCCTATAGTACTGCCTATATATCCATAGCTTATCCGCACAGTTTTTTGCATGCTGTCTTCCCCAGTACACTATAAGCTCCTTAAGAATAAAGATTATCTTTTTGTATTTTTTTTATCCCTACTACTTAGCAAAGCTTATAGAACATGATAGGTACTCGATAGATGTTTATTTGCTGACCGACTTATAAGAATGAACCCAAGGTAGAATCTCAGAAATACTGAATATTATTTCTATAACAGAAAGTCCTAAGAGTCTGCAATAAAGCATGGGAAAAATGAATTTACAATCAAGCATGATTTATAAAGGAATAGATAAGCAGGAAGCTCTAGAGAAATCATACCCTACTAATATCTTTGGGCAAGGTTGTTTAAAAAAATTATCTTTTTAATTACTATTGTGTCAAGAGACTTTTTCAGAGATAAAGAAAATCTTTAAAGAGAAGAAATGTGGGGAAAAAAACAGAAATCTTGTTTTTCCTGCACTTTTTTCAATTAAACATTTATCTCATTTTTACCACCACCACCACCAGTGTCAACAAGGGGAAAAAAAAAACATAATAAAGCCCATGTGATAAATACACATAATTAAACAAAACAAATTTCTATATTGGTCAAAACAAAAATCTATGTCTCTTGTTGTTCATTCATTTACCCATCACCTCTCTATCACCAAATGATGGTGTATGGTTCTCCATAAGCACAAAGAAGTAATAAATATACATTTATATGTATCTCTTTTCTCCTTTCTCTGGAGTACAGGCCAAAAATACAATACAATGAACATTATTTCAGTTTCATGCTTTAGCCTTCTCTTGATCTTGGAGTTAAACTTTTCAAAGCCATTCCTAAATTGGATGTCTTTATCCTAATGTCATTCATACCTTGCTAAATTTGCCCTTGGATTTTTACCATCTATCACTCCCACTTCTACTCATATATTGATAAATGTGCTGAATGATTCCATTACAAACTGATGTTATCTAATCTAGACTTGTTCCACACCAAAAACTCACTTCTCAAAAAATAGATTTTCTATCCCACTTTTAGAATATTTGAAATATTCTCTTCTTTCCATAAGCCAATCATATTACCCATTTTCCATTTTCTCAGAATATAGATAGATTATTCTGCCCAATTTCCCTTTCCTCTATATATGAAAATCCTTTGACAACATCTCCTATTCTATTCTTCTTTACCTAAGTTTCTAACAATGAGATATCCTTCCTTCTTGACAAAGCCAACCCCTCTATATTGTACCCTTGACTTCATGCTCTAGGGTATTCTTCAGAAAATGACCTTCACAACCATCTCTACATTTAATATCCACTTTTTTACTACTTCCATCACTATTTTCTCCAAATAAGCCCAGGGCTCTCTTCTATCATAACCTCAAACTAAAATTCTATACCTCTTATCTTCAAAATAAACTCACAGGAAAAATTGACTCTACATTGCTTTACATCCCTCTTCACACGACACTGCCTATATTTAGTCTTATCCTCACCCCCCTCTCCTATCCCCCAATCTTGGAATCTATTCTAATATGTGACCCTTCCATCAAGTCCAGTAGGTTCCCAAGCTATAAACCTATCCTGCCCCTTTCCCTATTACCTACTCCTACTCCTTTTTTTTCTAGAACTTTTATATACTGTCTTCTCCCATTAGAAAATGAGCTTGCTCTTTGCAGGCAAGAATTGTCTTGCTTGTTTGCACTTGAATTCCCAGCATTTAACAAAATACCTGGCATGAAGCAAGACATTAATACATTTTTTATACATGTTTTTATCTATTCTCATGTCAGTCTTCTACTCTCATTCCTCAAAAAATTTGCAATCTTATTTCCAACTTTACCATTCAATTGAAAAATTCAAAAATTTTTTTTCAAGGTTCACATCTTTATTCATCTGTTAAAGTGATTTCCTGCCATATGAGGGAAAAAAACAAGCATTTCTTGATTGTGTATAGATGGCTTCTCAGAGTCAAAAAAAACCATCTTTTTCATTTAGAATTCTGGCTCTTCTTTCTTCAATTTGGTATAATCCATGTGTTTACTGAGTAGAACCTACACATTCTCTCTTGATGACCTGATCACCTTAGTAAATCTCATTGTCTTTGATGAGCTTAAATATCATCTTTATGCAAATAACTCCCAAATTTGTTTTTTCTAGACTTGGTCCCTCTCTCCTTATTCTCACATAATTAAATGTCTGTTAGACTTTTGAATTGAATGTCCCCAAGGTATCTAAAATTCAATAAGTCCAAAATAGAATTTATCATCTTCCCCATAAACCAATCCCATTTCCAACTTCCCTATCTTTGTTGAGAACATGCAATAGTAACCCAGTAACATATCATTAGTGCCTTCTTCAATGCCTTGCTTAACTTCACCTGAAACTTCCAATTAAATATCAAGTCTTCTTGATCCTACCACCATGAGATCTCTCAAACTTGTCCAGTTTTCTCTATTCACTCAGCCAATACTTAATGCACTCCTCCCTTGTAACCTCTCACTTGAAAAACTATATTAACTGATTTCCTTGCTTCAAGCATCTACTCTATTCAAAACATCCTCCACAATAACTAACAAAATGGTATTCCTAAGCCACAAATCTGAGCATTAAAATCAATTGCTCAAACTTCAATGGTTCCCTATTATCTCTGGGGTTCTTCTTTATGTTACTTAGCTACACTAAAAGCTTCTCTTTAGTATTTAAATCCCTTCATAATCTGACTCCTCAAAAAATAGACTTTCTATCTCACTTTTAGAATATTTGAAATATTCTCTTCTTTCCATAAGCCAATCATATTACCCATTTTCCATTTTCAAAATCTACTACATATTACTCATTCTCACATAGTTTATGATGTATAGGTTTTTTTCCTCCTATTCCCAACATATTACATTTTATCACCAACCATCTTCCCACAAGTTGTTCTCCATATGAAAGTATTTAACACTCATTACCTCTTAGAATATTTTATTTCCTTCACTGCTAACTTCATGAATCTAGTTCTACATTAATTTTCTTTTCCTTTAATGCTCAACAATTGAGATGTATCTGGACAAATTATAGATATATAAATGTAACAAAGAAATTATGAAAGGAATGGATTCAGAGAAATATGAGAAAATTTGTATGGACTGGCAGTAAAAAAAAAAAAAAAAAGCAGGACTAGACCAACAGTTAATAAAATAACTACAATTATAATAAGGAAAACAACTCTGGGATGCTTAACAACTCAATTCAATGATCCATCATATCCCTACAAGACTAATGAAAAATTTCTCTCCCATCTTTTCTCACTGAGGTGATTAGACTGGAAATCTTTTCTCACTGAGGTGATTAGACTGGAAGTCTACCATGATGTAAGTGCTTTCAAACAAAGTAAATGTGTGAATTTTTTTTCAGTATAGAGAGCTGTAAGAGGAAAAGTAATAGATACCCCGCTTAAATTTTTAAAAAAGAAAACAGTTTCAATGATTTTAAATATATGTATATATATATATATATATATATGCATATATATATATATATATGCATATATATACACATACAGAAGAGAACAAAAGAAAATTCATAAAGATATAATAAGCAGGATGATATTGATACTATCATGTTAAATATAATATGCAAATATAAAATGTTAGAAGGATGTAAGATAAACTGGATATTATAGCATGAGAAAATATAATATTAAAATATAAGCATATTCATGGAATATCAGAAATGTCCAAATATTAAATTAATTTGTAATTTAACTCACTTTTCAGGTTTTCATTTTCCTCTAACTTCAGTGCTTTTCACATAGGTTGAAAAAGAGACAAGTTCTTTTTTTCAAGATGTTTTTGAACTTCAACTTGAGATTATAGAATAAAGAGTGTTATTTTTTCCTCCCTCTAATAAATGTGCACAACTTTGCTTAAGATTTTCTTCCAAAAATCCTTTCTCTTTCTTTCATCATGATGACAACAGTGGTTGTCTCTCTAAGTTTAGGAAGACATGACATTTGGGTGGCTCTACAACAGTAGTCCCAAGAATCCTGTCTTGAATATGATGAGCCCCATTTTAGAGTAGCCAAAAGTAAGGGTCATACATGCCCAACATTTGAATAAAAGGAAAGCTACAAGAAATTAAGGAGAAAATAAAAGGCAGCATGATGGAGGGAAAAGTACGCTAGATTTAAAGTGAGATAAACTAAATTCAAATTCTACCTATACTTACTATTTATGTGAACTTGGACCAATCATGCTAACATTTCGAAACTTTAGTTTCTTTATATCTAAATTCACAGAGCTGGATCTGAACACATCCAAGGTCCTTGCACCTCTAAATCAATGACCCTATATTCCTATTAAAATAGTGACTTTTCCTTCCCATCATCTTTCCCATCTCAAAAAGCTACAAATGAAATCTCAAGTTTTTTATAATGAATAATGAATAATTTCCTTATGAGACCAGTAACACTTGGGGATGGTATGAGGAAGGAGGGTACAGGGATTACCGGACCTTCAATTACTGAGGAGTTAAGTAGCTTAAATCTTATTACCAGATATCCCTTTAAAGCCCAATTACTTCACAATTATACTAGGGCACCTGACACCAGAACGGAAAAGCATTAACTTCTTAGCAAAGAAAAATCTTTACAGGAAACAGAATATCTCTTACAGGAAACTCTCCCACCTATCTAATTAAAAAGACATCTCTAAGTTTAATGATTCATCAAAATGTCATGTCATCTATAAAAGTTAATGTTCATAAGCTTAGATAAACAAACTTTAAAAACAAAGAAATAACATACTAAATAGGCCTGTTAAACTATATACAAAATACTTAGAATTTTGTACTTTAAATTCAATTTTTAATATTCAAAATATTTTACCAAATTGCTTCCAAATATTTAAGCATTATATTTTACTATCGACTGTAAATGTTTCCATTTACTTTTTTCATTTCTTATTATTTAGAATTATATGGTTTTAGAACTAGAAAGGACCAAAGACATCATTTAATCTAATAGCCTAATTTTGTAGGTATGTAACAGAAAGTCTTGAGATATTAAGTGAAATATTTAATATCAAACATCTAGTTAGTATCAGGACCAAAGTCTCTAGACATCTCAGCAGTATTCTTTCTAGCATGTTAGGCTGCAATTTTGTCTCATAAGATTACTATCCTAAAAATAGTGGAAGTAGTTATTCTAAATGTAGAGACTAGTGAATTAATGGGAATATGAGGCAGAATTCTTTAATCTTTCTATTTGGAGGGATTTTATCAATAGACATCATGGCCCAAGATATCAATTCTCAGGGAGAAATATATTTAGTAACAAATTTTCAACTCCATATGAAGAGGCTAATCATAAGGTTGGAGAAGCTTGGTCTTACCACTTTAATAATAGAAAGTCATTCCTAAGAAATGCAGATCCTATAGCAAGTAATAAAGGTTCTTAAAGAAATCAAACCTAAATGTAGATTTTAAACCCTTAAGAAAAAATCTAAGAGTGATCAGAACCAAAACACTTTACTTTACTGGAACTTAGAGTGCTATCTTGTCAATTAAATGAGATAATATTGATATATGAAAGCATCTACAAACTATAAGCCATGCAAATATACAAAAGCCAATGTCTTCTTATATATAAAATTCAAAGAAACTGGAATTACCAGACTAGCTAATCAATAGTAAATCACTGTCACAAAGCTCAAAAGTAAAAACTAAACTTTGGTGATACTGTAGCATTTCATCTCAAAATGCTTTTCATATTTTCATAAATTTCCCAAAACAGCATATAAAACAAACTGAAAATAAGGAGAGTATCTATCTCTAAGTTTTGACCACAGGACTAAAGAAAAAAACTAACAAAAAAAAAAAAAAAAACTAAACCCTAAAACCCACAAGACTTCCCCCAAAAGTGGAACAGTTCAGTCAGATATAATGAAGAAGAGAAGCTTCACACATTTCTAATTATTTAGAATGTAGAAATCAATTACCTAGAAATGAATTCCGTTAATCTTTGTCTTTATAAATGAAAATGTGCCCAGAAAATGTTAGTCTTACAAGGGATAAGCCAAACCTACCTTAGGATCAAAAATGTTTTTCAAAAGAAAAATAAATCAAGAAAGTACATTAAGAATTTGTTTTATTAAATGATTTTTATACCAATCATTCTCCAATTACTAAACACCCAAACTCCACTTCATTCCCTCATAGAGAACTCTCCTTTATATTGAAAAATGGCCATGTATTTAATGCTATACCAATCAGACTCCCAAGAAACTATTTTAATGACCTAGAAAAAATAACAACAAAATTCACATGAAAGAATAAAAGGTCAAGAATTTCAAGGCAATTAATGAAAAAAAAGTCAGATGAAGGTGGTCTAGATGTATCTGATCTAAAGCTATATTATATAGCAGCAGTCACCAAAACCATTTGGTATTGGCTAAGAAATAGACCAGTTGATCAGTGGAACAGATTAGGTACGAAGGACAAAAAAGGGTACAATTATAGCAATCTAGTGTTGGACAACCCAAAGATACCAACATTTGGGATAAAAATTCATTATTTGAAAAAAACTGTTGGGAAAACTGGAAATTAGTATGGCAGAAATTAGATATGGATCCACACTTAACACCATATACCAAGATAAGATAGAAATGGGTCCATGATTTAGGCATAAAGAATAAGATCATAAATAGATTAGAGGAACAGAGGATAATCTACCTCTCAGACCTGTGGAAGAGGAAGGAATTTATGACCAGAGGAGAACTAGAAATCATTATTGATCACAAGATAGAAGATTTTGATTACATCAAACTAAAAAGTTTCTGTACAAATAATACTAATGCAAACAAGATTAGAAGGGAAGTAACAAATTGGGAAAATATTTTTACAGTTAAAGGTTCTGATAAAGGTCTCATTTCCAAAATATATAGAGAACTGACCCTAATTTATAAGAAATCAAACCATTCTCCAATTGATAAATGGTCAAAGGATATGAACAGACAATTCTCAGATGATGAAATTGAAACTATATCCACTCATATGAAAATGTTCCAAATCACTACTGATGAGAGAAATGAAAATTAAGACAACTCTGAGATACCACTATACACCTGTCAGATTGGCTAAGATGACAAGAACAAATAATGATGAATGCTGGAGGGGATGTGGGAAAACTGGGACACTAATACATTGTTGGTGGAGTTGTGAAAGAATCCAGCCATTCTGGAGAGCAATTTGGAACTATGCCCAAAAAGTTGTCAAACTGTACATACCCTTTGATCCAGCAGTGCTACTATTGGGCTTATATCTCAAAGAAATACTAAAGAGGGTAAAGGGACCTGTATGTGCCAAAATGTTTGTGCAGCTCTTTTCGTAGTGGCTAGAAACTGGAAGATGAATGGATGTCCATCAATTGGAGAATGGTTGGGTAAATTATGGTATATGAAGGTTATGGAATATTATTGCTCTGTAAGAAATGACCAACAGGAGGAATACAGAGAGGCTTGGAGAGACTTATATCAACTGATGCTGAGTGAAATGAGCAGAACCAGAAGATCTCTGTACACTTCAATGTTGTATGAGGATATATTCTGATGGAAGTGGAAATCTTCAACATAAAGAAGATCCAACTCACTTCCAGTTGATCAATGATGGACAGAAATAACTACACCCAGAGAAGGAACACTGGGAAGTGAATGTAAATTGTTAGCACTACTGTCTATCTACCCAGGTTACTTATACCTTCGGAATCCAATACTTAACATGCAACAGGAAAATTAGATTTACACACATATATTATATCTAGGTTACACTGTAACACATGTAAACGTATGGGATTGCCTGTCATCTAGGGGAGGGAGTAGAGGGAAGGAGGGGAAAATTTGGAAAAATGAATACAAGGGATAATGTGATTTTTAAAAAAATTACTCATGCATATATACTGTCAAAAAATTTATAATTATAAAATTTAAAAAAAAGAAAAAGAAAAAAGAAAAATGGTCATGTAAAAACAAGGAGAACAATCAAATATGACTACAAATCAACTAATTATATACACATATACATGCATGCACAAATGTAGACACACATATATATATCTGTGTATGTATGTACCTGTATGTATGTATCAACATATGTATGTGTATATGTACACACACACACACATATACGTATCTACAACTGAGGACTTGATACAAGTCAAATTTTAAAAGGGTTACAAAGTGAGGGAAACTGACAACAATGAGAATAGCTATCTTTTTTCTGTTTCTGACACTAAAAGGAAGGTCATAGATTTAGAGCTGGAAAAGACTTAAAGGTAACCAAGTCCAACCACCTCATTTTACCAGTGAAAAAGCTAAGAATCAGGTCAAATGATTTACCCAAAGTTACACTGAGGAGAACTTTGATGCCTGATCTTCTTGATTCCAAGTTCAACCCCACTTTAATATCTAGGATTATCAATGGAGAGAAGTCACAAGGTAACAGTACTCATAATATCTGCTATGTTTTGTTCAATATATTTAAAAGACTAAAATTCCAAGATCTTTAAAAACAAACAAACAAAAAAAAAAAACCTACTTTTTAAAATCTGAATCCTATTTCTACCACAATTTTGGTGGTTAATTTTGAAAAAGATTTTATTTTATCTTATGTAAAGAGGATCAAAGAATTCAGGGTCAGGAAGACCCTTAAAATTTAGTATGGTTCTCTCATTCTACAGATAAGAAAACACCATCTAGATTTAAATGGCTTGCCCAAGGCCAGGAAAATATTAAGTGGTTGAGGGCTGAACCAAAAGTTTTTTTAAAACTAAATACAAAGTTCCTTCTAAAATGATACATAATGATTTTATCTGTTATGCAAAAAGAAACAGAAAGCACATGGTATCATAGAGCCAATGAAACCTACACTAAGGATCTCATAACTTCACAAAATAAAAATGTATAAATCTGAAATCACAAACTTTTCTTTAAAAATGGCTCTTCTAAAATCCTCAGGGTTAATGAATTTTTATATAACTTATCATTGATTCTTTCTTTTGAGTCATCATAATCCAGTCCTAGTGATACTAAAATCTCTTTAGCATTTATCTTTACTTTTTATTCCCTGCTACATCATACTAGTCTATACTCTCGTTGCCTCTTATCTGAATTGTTACGATACCTTCTTAATATTTCCCCATTTCATTTTTCAAACAGTTGTCATATTAATCTTCAAAATGAACAAATATGATAGTGTTAAGGTACAATCAGAAATACTATGAAGACCCATTGTCTGACAAATCAAGTCCAAATTATTAAATATTCTTCACAATATATTTTCAATCCATCTCACAGCCCTTCAAGATAGTTCATGCTTCATCCAATTTAACTATTCAGGTGAATGAAGTAACACTGGTGTAACTGATATATTTCTGTATCATGAAATTAGGCCAGAAAACAATGAAGAAATAAAGAGATTATTATAATTAAAAGTAGAAATAATGACATCTCTGAAAATGCAATAGATATCAGTGCTTTCATTTCTAGAGCATAAAAGAGTGGAGGGAAGGAAGGGAAAGTGAAATCCAGGAACTAGAATGTGATAGAATATTTGATTAAGGTTGGGGAAGAGGCATAATTTTGTCATTAAGACCACAGAAAGAAGAAACCAATGGTGGATCCCGGAAATAAAATTCAAGAATGGCATGTCAAGACATGAAAATGTCAGTCATTCAGTCAGTAAAAATTTATTGAATGTCTACCATATTCAAGGGGATATGCAGGTTGTATAAGTGAACTTATGAAGATTAGATACAAAAAAAGGGGAAAAGATAGCCCCAGCTCCCAACTGAGTTCTTTGGGTTGGGACAATAAGCAAACAACTATGTAAAACGAAACATATACAGGATTTATCAATGACAGGAAGGCACTGGAATTAAGGGGGATACCAAAAATGCTTCCTTTTGAAGATAGAATTTTAGCTGGAACTTAAAGGAAGCCAGTAAAACCAAGAAGAGAGAACAATCTGGGAATAAAGAACAGTTAATAAAAATGCCAGGATCTTGGAACAGCAGTAAGGCTTTTCAGTTTCACTGAATCACCTCTCTCTCTTACTACTTGTCTACACTTTCACTGAATCAAAGAATATAGGCAGTAAGATATAAGAGAAGAAGGGACAGAATATGAAGAGTTTTGAATGCCAAGTGAAGGATTTTATATTTGTCTCTGGAGGTCAAAAGAAGCTAATGGATTATATTGAAGGAGCATTGGCAGACAGTCAAATCTGTACTTTCAAATCACTTTGAAGTTCAGTGGAAGATGAACTGAAGTGGGGAAAGACTTGTGGCTGAGAGACAAACTAATAGTATGTTGCCATAGACCAGACAAGAGGTGAAGAGAGCCCATACTATGGTAATTGTACATCAAAGAAGAGAAGGATGTTTATGTAAGAGGTAATTTGAAAGAGAGTCAGGAGTAGAAGATAACAACTAGGTTGTGGAGAAATTACACCTGTTACAGCTCTATCCTAGACAAAAGCAGAGCAACTAATTATTTTGTTTGTCTTGGTGATGATTTCATTCTTCACAAGGCAGAGGAAACAAGGAGGAAATTCTCTAATGTAGTTTGTTATAGAAAAGAAAACTGAGTCCCCTAAATTTCTTTTTTTTTTAACTTATTTTTTTTGCTGTGCCAATTGGTGTTAAGTGACTTGCCCAGGGTCAGACAGCAAGGAAGTGTTAAGTGTATGAGGCTAGATTTGAACTCAGGTCCTCCTGACTTCATGGCTGGTGCTCTTTCCACTGTACCACCTAGCTGCCCCTGTCCCCTAGAAGCAAGATTTCAACGGGTTCCCAACGTGTTAGGTTTTTACTAAGTGCTACTAAGTGCTAAGTGGGTAATTAACAATTCTCTAATTCCGGCCTTTACTGGGAGGTTTACCCCTGTGAACTTCTGGGGAGGAGCTTGCATGCTTAGGAGGAGCAAGTTTATTGGTTGAAGTATTTTTTCCCAGAAGCCCTTGCGTTATCCCATGCCCATTCTCTGGGAGGATAAAAGAGGGCGGGCAGCACTGGAGAGATTGGGAAAGGTCTCTGCTCTAGGTCAGAGTTGGCGGCTGAGAGATTGAGTTGAGACAACAGATCTCCTCCCAGAGAGCAATGGGCAGTCTCTGGAGACAACAGGACTTTACATATTGGCGTCCACAATGTGAAGCAAAGACTTTTGCTTATCCTGACAAGGACTTATTCTGAGCCCTTCAGAGGAGCTAGACCGGACCATCACAGCTTAGAGTTAAAAGTTAAAAACTGCTTTCAAATCATCTCTCTCACCTGTGTCAACTTGGACACAATCATATAACTTCCCTATGCTTCAGTTTCCCTCTCTAAAACAGGAAGTTGCACTAGATAACTTCTAAGGTCCCTTTCAATTCTTAATCCATGATCCTAGGGAACAGATCTAGCCTGAAATTTTCTAAGTACAGAAGTAGTCTTATATGGGGGTGGGTAACAGGGGCAGAGTGGGGAATAACACTGATAATAAATAAACACTATTCTAAATTCTCTGAAAAGAAAGGTTGTTGGATTCATAGGATCCTATTCAATACCATCTCTTCTTGAAATCTGAAAAGAGAAATCAATATATTAGCAATGAAACAAAATAGAAGAATGGGCTAAGAGTTTAAAAGCTACAATAGAAAAACAACCAAATCTTCTCCATGATTTATATGACCAGAATATGTATGAGGGGAGAAATGGAGCAAGGGAGGAAATGAAAAGGAGGATCAATAGCACAGAAGTTAGTGCTAGGCCTTTGAGATGGATATTTGAAGGTGAAACAGGAGTGAAACAGGCTCCTTTTGTGGTTGAAAAAATCCCCATCAATCTGTGGGGAAGACACATTTTACAGAAGATAGGATTACAAATAAGCACTTCGGCTTTTTAGGCAGG
This sequence comes from Sminthopsis crassicaudata, assembly GCF_048593235.1. Lineage (NCBI taxonomy): Eukaryota > Metazoa > Chordata > Mammalia > Dasyuromorphia > Dasyuridae > Sminthopsis > Sminthopsis crassicaudata. The sequence continues at coordinate 98,950,365 of NC_133619.1, forward strand.
GCTGCTGTTGAAGGGCCTACCTGCACTCACCGGTTCCTATTCAGTGGAAGACTGATTTCACCAGTGTGGGTAGAACAGTGGCCCTTAAGAAGTGATAAAATTCAGGCCTTATTAGACATAGTGAAAGAACAACTTGATCAAGGACACTTGTGGCCTTCTCTAAGTCCTTGGAATTCCCCAGTATTTGTGGTGAAAAAGAAATCTGGAAAATGGAGGATGTTAACTGACCTAAGAAGAGTAAATGAACAGATGGAAACTATGGGAACTCTTCAGTCTGGACTTCTATCTCCTACTCAGTTGCCAAGAGAATGGCCTCTTTGGGTTATAGACATTAAAGATTGTTTCTATTCTATCCCTCTAGATAAAGAAGATATGAAAAGATTTGCTTTTCAATGCCTAGTGTTAATTTGGCGGAGCCTTATAAAAGATATGAATGGACAGTTTTGCCACAGGGAATGAAAAACAGCCCTACTATATGTCAAATGTATGTTGCTGCTGCTCTTGCTCCAATAAGAAAACCATTTCCAAAAGTAATATTGTTACATTATATGGATGATATTTTGGGATGTGCACCTGAGGAACAAATGTTAGAAGCATCTCTACAGAAGACCATGGAAACACTAAGGTACTACAAACTGCATATAGCTACAAAAAAAAATTCAAAGACATGCTCCTTTTCAATATTTAGGATATGAAGTATATCCTAAGACACTCACAGTTACAAAAGCTTTCTTTAAGGACAGAGAAATTGAACACCTTAAATGACTTCCAAAAATTAATAGGAGATATCCAATGGATGCGTCCAGTCTTAGGCTTAACTACCAATCAACTGCAACCTCTATATGACATTTTAAGGGGAGACAGTGCTTTAAATTCACCATGCCAGCTTACAAAAAAAGCACAAGAATCTTTGAGAGAAGTTGAACTGGCTTTATCCAATGTGGTTGAAAGAGTCACTCAAAAACCCTTGGAAATATCAGTTTTTTGCTACAAAAGAGGCACCCACAGCAGTCCTTCATCAAGGAGACAGTGTGATTGAGTGAATGAACCTCCCAGCACAACCAGAACAAAGCCTTACTCCTTACCCAGAGCTTGTGGCTAGAATTTTATTGAAGGCTATTAAGAGAGTAATACAATTATCTGGGATAAGTCCTGAAAAAACATACACATTCTATACTAATGCACAAATTAATGTATTCTGTGAGACCATCCCAGAATAACAAATTTTATTGGCCACAGCTCCAAATTTTGCGCATGGGTCTCCATTAAAGATAACCCAGCTACTACATAATTGGTGATGGATTTTTGAAGAAAAGATTTCTAAGGTTCCTCTTAAAGGACCAATAATCTTTACAGATGCCTCCAAAGAAAATATTTGTGCTGTATACTCTCATGATTTAAACATAAAGAGAGTAGTCAGGATTCCTTTTCAGTCCACTCAACAGAATGAATTATTTGCTATCATGCTAGCTCTTACTTATTACCCAGGAGACGTAAATATAATTACTGATTCAGCCTATTCAGTAGATATAGTACAAAGACTTGCCACAGCCTAAATAAAATTTGTAGCCTCTAATATTTATCAGCTCTTTAAGGAACTTCAAGAGCAAGTAAGAAAGCATCCAGGCAAGATTTATATCTTGCATGTCCACTCACATAGTGGACTTCCAGGTCCTATTTTTGATGGAAATTCAAAGGCAGATAGCCTTTTAAATATGTTAGCCAGTACTCCTTTATTTCAGGAAGCACAAGAATATCATTCTAAATATCATCAGGCTGCTCGAGCTTTATGTTTACAATTTGGAATAACAAGAGAGGAAGCTAGGGGCATAGTAAAAAGCTGTACAGCTTGCCTTCCTTTCCACCCTCCTACACTCCCTCCAGGGAAGAATCCTCGTGGTTTGAGACCCAATGAAATCTGGCAAATGGATGTGACCCACTATAAATCTTTTGGTTGTCTGTCTTTCATCCACATGGTAGTAGAAAATCTAAGAAACATCTGACACTGAAAGAGCATGGCTAATAAAAAGACTGTTAAGGAACTTTAAAACCAGCAGGAATCATTGGATTCCTAACACAAGATGAGACTAATGGACAATGGACTTATGGACATTTGTAAATTCTCAATTTATGATTATTTGATCATGTTATTTGTTACATACTTCTAGTATGTACTATGTTACTATGTATTTATGTAATCTATGTAATTATGTGTAATGCCTCCCATATTGATGGATTTATGTTTCAAGGTCATGACCACCCTATGTTCTAAATCAAAAGAAAGGGGGAGATGTTAGGTTCTTACTATGTGCTAATGAGATAAGGAGATATTAGGTTCTTACTAAGTGCTAAGTCTGTACTTAACAATTCTCTAGTTCCCGCTTTTACTGGGAGTTTTACCCCTTAGAACTTCTGGGAAGGAGCTTGCATGCTTAGGAGGAGCAAATTCATTGGTTGAAGTATTTTTTCCCAAAGTCCTTAAGTTATCCCAAGCTCATTCTCTGGGAGGTTAAAGAGGGCGGCATTGGAGATTGGGAAAGGTCTCTGCTCTAGGTCAGAGTTGGCAGCCGAGAGATTGAGTTGAGACAACAGATCTCCTCCCAGGGAGCAATCAGTAGTCTCTGGAGACAATAGGACTTTATACCAATGTAATAAATAATTCTAGGGAAGTCTATGCGAATTCTATTGGAAATGCTCAAGAATGAAATTCCAAATATGAAAATGGAAATGATTGCAATAAAGAAATAAGAGAAGGCTTATCTTAAGTTAATGATGTGACAGGAATGCCCCAATTTAAACTGTAAGATACCATGAGTGGAAAAATGTCAAGGTATCAGCAGATGGATATAAGAGCATAACATTATCTTCTAAAAATTACATTTGTCATGATGAAGCTCCAAATGAGTTCAGGTTGGCTAAGGACCACAAAAGGACTTCTTTAGTTATACTGGACAGGAAAAAAAAAAAAGGAGGATTAACCTTAACTCAGGGTGGAAAAGATAATAGCTGACAACAAAGAAGGCAATGCTGCTCAGGTCATATTTTCTTTCTGTCATCTCTACAAAAATGGATGATCTTGACACTGCACAAGACAGAACAAAAATGAATAACAGAGAGTTGATGCCCAACATAAGTTAGAAGACAGTAAGAAAGCAATTAAAAGACCTTGATAAATTCAAGTCACTTAGTCCAGATGAATTATATTTTCTGGTCCTGAAAGAACTGGCAGAACCTTACTAATCCACTGGCAGATATATATGAAAGATGACAGAAAAGGAGAATGATTTTTCTTTATCTGTAGTCTGTGGCATTACAATCTCAAATCTTGTTTCCTTAAACAGCAAAACAGCATTGTATTCTAATTTTTCGAACAGTGAAATAGCAAGGGATTTTGGTAAAGAATGAAAGGAAAGGGTTTTATTACAAAACTGGATAAAATTCTCCCACATCTTTTTCATTTGAGATTTCTTTCCGCTAAACAATTAAGTTATTTGCTCATAGGGAATAAATATTATCCCTTCTTATACCCCGCCCCAAATTTTCCTTATCTATTTGTAGAAACACAGAAAATCTCTTAAGATCTCTATACTTTTTTGTAATAAATTATCCCATTCATGGTATATATTACATAAGTTATATATTGTTTGTTCAGATTATTGCCCTTTTTTTATAGATGAGTATAGTACAGCTCAAAAAAAGAATCATTTAATACAACCAACTAATAAGAATAATCTTTATCTGATCAATCTCTAACCCTCCATTATTCTAAATGAATCAAGCCATTGATATTCTAAATCAGATTTCTTTTTCAGTATAAAATCTATTCATAGCTTCCATTTTGCTATAAATGTTCATTTCAGAAGTTTCTAAACTAGTTTGTTATATCTAGCAAATAAGATGTACCTGTTGTTAAATATATGAATTCTGATAATTATTGGATTATATTCTCATAATAAATCAGGAATTAAATTAGTGTAGTAATATGCATTGAGAATGCTCTTTAATCTCAATTAAGTTATGAATGATAGTAGTAATTAATATTAATTGTAGTTGATAAAATTGAAAACCAATAATTTGTTAGCATAATTTACTCTATTCTCTTCTAGCTTCTAAAATTAACAGATGCTTCCAATGTGGCTAAAAAATGGACAGGTCCTTAACATGCTTTTGATGATTCTAAATGTTCAATATATAAACACAGTGATTATAATTAAAAAAGAAAAGTAAATATGTTCTTTAATAAGCTCATTAAGTACAAATGGAAACCTGCAAATGGTATGCAACTACAGTGCTTCCATTCCTCTATGCAAAACACATGGATGTAAATAAGTGATCTTACTTTTTTAACCTTCTAAGTTAATATCACAGCAATAGTTACCATAACAGCCATAAAATGTATGCCACTCAATAGCCTTGACTAATTCTGTTCCGAGTAATTTTAGAGGATATTGTTCCCGAACTACATGTAGTTCAAATGCATTACTTTCTATTTTCACGTTATTCTGTTCCAGAGTATGGTATTAACAACACTGACCAGGTTAAGAATCATATCATCAAATTAATACATAAAAACACAATGCTAAAATTAAAATATCTGAAAATAAGAGTTGGGATTTTGGCTTTCCCCCTACCCATTCCTGTAGAGTAGCCACAAAACTGTAATATAAAGCAAATACCAATAAAGCAATATTACTACAAACCATATGTAATTTTAAAAAGATGATTCTTAGGCAAGTAATGATTTTATAATAGTTAAACTTGACAGCTTGTAATCAGTACTTGTTGTCCATTATATTACATTCCTGTCTTCTCTGCTGTCTCTTCTTCCTTTTTCCTACTTCCATTGATATTTCCCCATGGTAGCTTTTTCCTTCTTCACTTTTCTCTCTCTGTGTTTCTGCTCTATCTTTTATGTGAATGATTCCCAAATCTCTACCGCTAACCAAAAAGTCCCTTTCATGCTCTAATTCCACATTCAGATTCATTTGTTGTAAATCTCCAAATAAATGTCTTGAACTGATTCAATTGCCAAATTTCTAGAACTATAACTGCTTTAGTATTCATTCCCACTTTATTTTAGGCACTAGTTACTGCTTGGATGAACTACTGAAGTGAATCTTGTAAATATTCTCACCGCTTGCAGGAATACAATATTCTGAAATACAATGAATATACAAGATGCACATAGAGTTAAATGAGAATTTATTGTCCCTCAGGCAAATTCAAAATGGCAAGAGTTGTGAACATGATTTCAGACAAGAGTAGAAAGACATGATTAAAAGAGGTAAACAAGAAAACTATACTATGTTAATAGACATCATAGAAAATGAAATAACTATATGCAACAATAAGTACTTGTAGGAAAAATTAAATTATCAGCATAAATAAAAAACAATAGGAGCTGTACATACAGTTTTCAGCTGTACATAACTGAAATGAAGAAAGCAATTTAGGAACTGCAGAATATTTTTAAAGTCTTAGATGATGGATTTCTGGTGATTGCTGAATGAGAATAGAAAAGAAAATAAATATTTCTCAATGGTACGTGGTACTGTTATATTGACTAGCCCTTTGACAGAACATTTTAAAAAACCTTATGAATAAATAAGCCAAATTATTATCCTTTAAAGTAAATCCTTTACTGAATACAATGAAATAACAATTAAAAATAACAAACAGCAGTCAAAAAAATTAAACAGAAATGGAAATATTTGTAAATAGCTTAATTTTAAAGAACTGATAGGTCAAAAAAAAAAGTTACAAAGGAAAAAATGTCATTAAAGAAAATTATAATAATGAAGCACCAAATAGATGTTAAGGGAAAACTTTAGCTTTAAATGCTTTCATCAACAAAAAATTAAAGGATAGATCAATCATTTGGGAATGCAATTAAAAAAAAAAAAACAACAATACTAGAAAAACAACAAACCAAAGAATGCAAATAAACACAAAAATGAAATATCGAACAAAATAGAAAACAAACCTACTGAACTGAAAAAGCAAGTTATCTTTAATTCTATAAGATTTTTTTTGTTTTCATTTTTGTCTACTTGTACTTGATTTTAAGAATTTCTACTTAGTTGGGTGATGTAATTGCCCCCCAAAAAGGAGGAATATCAAAAATAAAAAAGGGTAATTCAAAATAAACTAGAAGGAAATAAAGTATTGGCACAATTCTATACCCACCAAATCATAACTTAAATGAAATGAATACAAAACTAAAATACCAAGTGAACAGAATAGGTCATTTCAATGACTCAAATTCAGAAGAAAAGAAATTGAACAAGTCAAAAAAGAAACTGCAGAAAGGACAAAAAAATAAATAGTAAATTAAATTAAACCTTCAGAGAAGAATTAATTTCAACACTACAAAATGTTTGGAAAAAAGGAAAATAAGGGATCCTACTGAATATAGTTTTGCTATTTAACCCAAGAAGAGAAAAAGTAAAGAAAATGAAAAGTCAATGTTACCAAAGAATAGTGACACAAATTGAATATAATTTTACATCATATATATATATATATATATATATATATATATATATATATATATATATATATATATATATATATATATATATATATATATATATATATATCTGGTGTTACAAAGAAACTATCACAAGATAATAAAAAGATTATGAACAATATGCACTTTGGATTTAGAGAAAGAATGCAGGATTAATTCAGTATTAAGAAAATTATACTCATAAGAGATCATATCAAAAAGTCCCAAAAATAACTATATAGAGAAATGAAAAAAAAATCTGACAAAATGCAACCAGTATTTCAGTGAAAATAGCTAAAAAAATAATATCTATCCACATACAAGGTGTAGCATTATCTGAAATTATGCAAATATAGAGTCCTATAGAGTATGATTAGAAGTAAAAACAAAGATGTTCATTATCATATGTATTGTTTGATATCATAAATGGTAAATATAGCAATAAGTCAAGAAAAAAAGGGCTGAGGAAATAAGCATAGTAGCAGGAAAAAAAGAGGATTTACACTTAGCATAAGCATCTCAATAGTGAACTAAAATAACCCACAATCACTTTAGTAGAGTAACAAAACATAAAGAAACCACAAATGTCAACTTTTTCATATCACTATCACCAAAAAAATTCTAAAATATAAAAAAGTAGATTTTCAAATACCATGAACTATATAGAACAACAGCATTCATATAATATTTTCTTGTTTACTAAACAAGTTTTAAACATTCTGTTTGAGTCTCACAGTTTTCAGAAGTGCTACTAATATCAACCTGGGGCAGAATCTGACCTCAAAAACATCATTTAAAGGGAAATCAAAGGGGAAAAAAGGAGGAAGAAAAGTTGCCAGACTCCAAACTACACTATATAGCAACAATCATTAAAATCATTTGATAATGGTTTAAAATGAGAAAATTCAGGGGAACAGATTTTTGTTGTTCAATTTCAGTACTGTCTGATTTTTTTTTTGTGATTCCATTTGTGGTTTTCTTGACAAAGATATTGAAGTGGTTTGCCATTTCATTCTCCAATATTTTTACAGATGAGGAAACTGCCACATATAGGATTAAATTGCTTGCCCATAGCATTCAGCTAGTAAGTGCCACATTTAAACTCAGATCTTCCTGAGTATAGACATGGTACTCTATCCACAGCACCACCTAAGTGACCATGGAACACAGGACATATTAGGTATTTTATATAGAGCAAAAAATCAATTTACAATTTACAAAAATTTTATAATAATAAACAACCCCAATTACTTGGATAAGACCTGATGTTAAATCAAAACTGCTGGGAAAATTCAAAGATACCTGGCAGAATGAGACCATTTTTTCATTTCATACTATGAACCAGCACCAAATGGACACATGAATAAGCAAATAACATTTGAGAAAAAAGATACCTTTTATAGCACATACAATTTGAGACATCGTTACTACAGAAAGGATAGAAAATATTCAAGATATAAAAATGAAAATTTTGGATTTCATAAAAATGTTTAAAGCTCTGACATAAACAAAATAAATGCACTTCAAATTAGAAGGGAAATTGCTAACTAGAAATGAGAAATAAGTTTAGTACAAAATTTCTTGGGAAAAAAGCCAACATCTAAGATATATGGGGAAGTAGTTCAAATATATAAGGTAGAGACATTCTTTAAAATGTGAATGATCAAAGAATAAAACCAGACAACTCTCAAAGAAGGAAATCTAAGCTATTAACAATCATATGAAAAATGTTCCAAATTATTTATAATTTGAATATTACAAAAAAATTCAAAGAAGTTCCAGACTGAAAAAAGATTTGGCAATTAAGAGGAAATTGATAACTTTATAGAAGACAGGTGAATGATGAAAAAGCCACACTTTAGAGCATTTTTAAAAAGAAAAACTGACTGTAGATGGTATTCTAAAGAGGCTTTCCCAGGAAAGGGAAGGAGAATTATAGGGATAGTTATTTTTAAAATGAGGGAGCCAAAGGTAGGTTTTTAAAGAGTAGGGAAAAAGCGGGCAGAGAAAAGAAGAAGAAAAAAAAAAGAATAATCTGGGTAATGTGGTAGCAAAGCCCGGAGGGGGAAGGGATCAAATGTACATGAGAAAACTCATTGCTAAATTAGTTCAAACATCTAGAAACCCATTTTAAATAACTCCACAAAAAAAGCACTATTTTATATACACATTGATTCAGACAGACCACTAATAATCCACATATCCCAAAAAGATCAAAGAAAGAGGGAAAGGATCCATATGTACAAAATTATTAAAATCAATTTTTGTTATAGCAAAGAAGTAAAAAAAGAATAAAGAGGTAACTACAATTTGGAAAAATTAATAAAATGTACTATAAGACTCTAATAGAAATGTAAGTAGGAAATGATGAAAAAGAGTAACTTGAGAAGACTGAGATAAAATGATACATAATAATATATGCAGAACCAAGAGAACAATTTATGCAATGACTATAACACTGAAAAGAAAGGAACATATTCTTGAAACCTTAGAACTCTAATCAATACATGGACAACCATGACTTATGAAGACTGATGAGCAATTATTCTTTTCACTTTCTGTAGTGAATAGATTTACAGGTGTAAAATGAGATATATGTTTTCAGATATAAACAATGCATATATTTGATTTACTTAGCTTTTCTAATTTTTAATAAAAGAGTAATTTGGGGGATATAAGAAGTTAGAATAAACTTGATAATTTTTTTTTTTAAAAAAGGAAAAAAAGAAATGATTGTGAATGAAACACTTATAAAATAAATTTTAAAAAGCTGCCCAATAATTTCAGGGCCTCATATATAATCCTTTCTATTCTTTGCATATTAAAATGCTCATGTACATTGATTTCTCAAGTTCAAAATGACAAAAAAAAAAAAAAAAAAAAAAAGAATATGAGGCTCTTTTAAGGGAAGCTATCTTTATTTTTTCCATATATTCTGTACTTGAAAAATGCCTTTCACACAGAAAGTATTTAATAAATGCATGTGAACAATACAGTTCAATTCCTATTAATTCTTTAAAATTTGAAGCAATAACTAAAAAGTAAAAAATTATAAAGCTTAAAGTTTTTATGTATACAGTGATTATCACTCATGCATTCAACAAACTGATCACTGAATTCTTTAGATATAAATATTTCTTTTTCTACTTAATCTTTAAGCTTTAAACAATTTTTAAATTAAAAAAATACATCTGGGGCAACATTCTGCCTCAGACACTTAATATTTACTATGTGACCCCAGACAAGTCACGTAGTCCAAATTGACTCTCAAATAAAAAAAAATACATCATTCATTAATAATCAAAAATTAAAATTAAAATTAGCATTTCCTACCTACCCATCAAATTAGAAAAAATAAAAGTGATAATATTCAATGCTGATGAGATTAAAGGGAAACAAATAAGTTCCTGATATAATTACAAATTGGTTAAATCTTTTTGAAGAAAAAAGTAGAAATGTACTGCAAAAGTTACACAATTATTTTATGATTAGAATTATCTTCTAGAGACATTATCAAGAAGGGGGAAATAGATATCTATTCAAATATATAAAAAAAAAAAAAAGTAATGTCTGTAGTTGGAGAGTATTAGAAACAGATTTAAAACTATATAAAAAGGGAAATAGCTAAGGTACATGACAAGAAAGATGACTACTATGATTTCAAGGATATAGGAGACCTCCTCAACTGATAGAGGATTTAATTCTCTCAAATATAAGAGAATGTCCTCATCACTTTCATTATCACTTTCAGCACCTTCACCAGTGTCTGAGCTCCTGAGTTTAAGCTGCTCTGCAAAAAGACAAACACCTTTTTATCACAGAAATATCAGTCCACTGTTGGGTCCATTTTCTAAGTCTTTTCAGAGTGAACAATACTTTACTAGCTAGCATAGATAATGGGCATGATTTTAATGGAGAAATGTTACAATGAAATTTGAGTGGTTAAATATGAGAAATATTTTAACATTTGAAAAATAGAATTATATAAAACAAAATAATTACAATAAAAATTATAACACCTAAAATGTCAAATATTTCTGTAATGAAGCTAATTAATAATGGGATGAGTTTACCCTAAAATTTAAGTTATGAAGACATGAATTTATTTTCTTAAGCATTACAAATTAATACCAAGAATTACAAAGACTGAACAAGTAAAAAACTTCTCAATTTTAAGCAGTAAGACTAAAGTTACATTGACTTGAGTTGTTAAAAGCTTCAGTTATTTTATTTACATATAAAACCACAGCTGAGTTAAAGGCATGTTAATAAGTTTCCCTTTCAAGTTTTATAAATTAAATAACTAATCAGTTCTTTTTTTTTTTTTTTAAGTAGGGGAAAAGAGTAGCTACATGGAACCCAAAATGTAAATATCTTTTTACAAACTAAATTTGCTTACCAAAAAAGAGAAGAACTAATTCTTGATCATAGAGTACTTCACATGTAAATATATATATATGCAAATATATATATTTACTAGTTTATTTTAACTATATTTTTCTCTGATTACCTGAAGAATATAATCATTCTATTCAAGGAAAACTTTGCTTCTCTGTAATCTAAAGATAAAATCAAGTTTCACCAAATCCATATTTCTCCCTAAACTAAGTTTTTTCTTATTTTCAAGAATATGAAGGCATAATTTATTTTATATTTAGTATAACTTAATGGTTATTATTGACTTTTAAAAACTGATCATTTATTTGTTCAGAGAAATAGCTACTTGAGGTTTCTGTTCTGTTCTATAATGTACAGACTCAGGAAAGTGAAATCTGCAAGCTGAGTTTATCTTTACTATTCATGTTCTCAAAGAGAATGTTAATATACATCTTTACAATCTTTAGTCTGTCCTGAAACACATTAGATGAAGATGCTCCATTTATAAATAGCATTACATAAATTCTCCATATTGTTTACCAACATTATCAAAAAGAAAACATTTCAAGAAAAAGAATTTAAATTAAGGAAAACTTTTAAGGGATTTTTTTAAAAACCAAAGATTTTTAACTTGCCTTTTCTTTGACAGCAAAATGTATTTTCAAGTTTACAGAGCAAGTCTGTGTTTTCATACTTGTTTTCATTTGCTTTTAACCAGAAACAGTTTTCACTCATTTCATGAGGTCTGATCTGAAATTAAAGGCAAAGACATAAGATATAAGATACACTAGCTATTGTTACTTCACGTTATGCCAATAAAAGGGAGACCAGTAGCCCAAAAGATGAATGAGTGGTACAATTGAAAAAGCTTATTTACTAATCAGTGAAATTTTCAACACTTCCCACCCCTCATTCTGTTTATTTGTCCTACCCTCCCTCAACACCTATCTTTTGTCCAGGTTCATCTTATTTTCTTACACATATTTTATACAAAGTAGTACTTTGTGGGGCTGTCAAATCATACTACAACACTACCTGATGGCAAATATAGTTGTGAATTATTTTCAACAGGAAAAGCCTTTGACAAAACTATGGGCAATGGGACTCCCATTTTAAAGAATATTTTAAAAATGTGGTACTAGGAATTACGCTCCATCATAAAGAGCTCTACTTTTTTTCTCAGCCTCCTTTTTGTTCTGCTGCCCCAACCTAGTGAAAAGTACCAGCAAAATACAACAAAATACAAAATTTCAGCAGCTGGCAAAAAGGGCGAAAAACAAAGCAAGGAAAGCAATGAGGATTTAATCTGACCTCAGAAAGGTTACTAATTCCTATAATAAATAGAAAGCTTGCATATTTTTAATAATTTATGTTAACAAATCCTGTTATATATTTACATGTTTCTGATACAAACTTCTTTTCAAATTAAGTCCAATTAATTTTATTTTAAAACATCATTATAATATCGAGTTGTATAAAGTAAATTTGAACACTACATGGATTGTCAGGATTTTTGATCCATAATCTTCTATTAATTATTCATTTAATCTTAGCCAAATGACCAATTCTTGGCTTCAGATTCTTCATCTGTAAAATTACATGGACAGGATACATAATCTCAAGGGTCACTTCATTATTATTGTTCCATTGTTTTCCAGTCATTTCCAACTCATCATGACTCCATTTAGGGTGTTCTTGGCAAATAACTAGAATTGTTTGCTATTTTCTTTTGTAGCTCATTTTACGGACAAGGAAAATAAAGTTAGAAGGGTTATGTGATTTGCCAGAGACACACTATTAATTAGAGATTAAAGTCAGAACTGAACTCAGAAATATGAATCTTCCTCATTGCAGATCCACCACTGTATCACTGAACCACTTAGCTGGCCCAAAATGTCACTTCACACTCTAGAATTCTATGATTCTAAGAGTTAAGTGCTATCTTAAGTAAGAAGAGTTGGTTATGACAAATGTCTATTGTCAAAGAAAATCTAATCTGCTTACAATTGATAAAATTCTTTAGTTATGTGACTAGATCTAGTCTGAATATCAATGTATTAAATTTCTCTTCAGAATAACTTTTTAAAGAACCAAACTAATGCTATAATGAAGACCTCTCTCACCCCATGATATATTTCCATACATATCAGTGATCTATTTTTTAGTTTTTGTTAGGGAATACCAATATTGAAAAACTTCCCCAATCACCTTTGCATTAGTAAAAATGGAACTGGAAGATTCACAGAAAAATTTAAAACAACCAATTGAAAAGCAGAGTAATCCACCTAATCTTAATACTATTATAATATTCAAATAAATGCCACCATAAGCTGATTCTCAATATAAAATTATATTGGAATATAAATTATATTGGAATCATTATTTTTCAAAATTACCACATGATCATCTTTCAAATATTTTAAAAAAAGATATCATATGGCCTTCTAAATCTTCTTTTTTACTGGTTATACATACCCTAGATTTTAACTTATACATACAGTATGACCAGCAGAACTCACATCATCCTAGTAATAATTCACATTATTCTAGTAATATTCCTTGGCAAAATTCCATTTCCTAATGTCTTTCATAGATATCAAGCAATCAATAAACATTTAAAAGCCCACTAAGTGCCAACATTAGCACCAAAAAATGAATGTAATATTTCAGAGAACTGAATAGGGCAGAGTATAGTAAGACAAGATTTATCACCTACCTTATTTTATGGACTTTGTTTCCACTTAGAAACATCTCATAGCTGCTTCTTTTTTGGGGAGGGGAAAAGTTGGAGGGAAAAAGTGAGGGGGGAGAAGGGCAGAACTTTTCTGAAACCCTAACTCATTGCACTTTCAATTAAATAAAAAAGTCCAGAACTTTTTCCTAAGAACTATTGAAAATCTAAACTTTCCTAAAGAATACTGAAATCATATAAAGTACAAAGGGTACAGTTTGATATATGAATATGTCTTAAGGAATTTTTTAAAAATACTTCCTATTTGGAGGTGTTTTACCTTTAACCAGTTCAGTCTTTTCATAGTAGTTTCAGGTTTAAATTCTTTTTTTGGTTTCAATCCAAATGGGAGTGTTAACGGAGGAGGAGATTGGTGTACTCCAAGAAATCCTGAAGGGAGTGGTGGGGGAAGAGGTGCACCAAAAGCCATTGGCATTCCTGGAAGTGGGGGAGGCGGCGGCGGTGGTGGCGGCGGCGGTGGTGGTGGTGGCGGCGGCGGTGGTGAAGGCATACCTCCACCCATTGGCAGGGATGGTGGTGAAGGTAAGTGTTGACCTGTTACATCTCTTGTTGACTGTGGCAAAATGATTTTTGAACCAGGTGGTAAAGCTCCAAACTATGGAAAGAAATTCAATTACTTAAGTTTCTATTATTTGACCGAAAATAAAAATTCACAACTCTGACAGTGACCATTAATTATTTTTACTAAAGTTCACAATAATCAGCTAAGAAATTGTACATGAAAAAATAAATGTCATTGCTAATAAAACATAGAATACACTTTATACTAGGATATGCATATTATTTTTCTATTAGAACTGAGATTGTTTACTTTTTTGTGTCAAGGATGCCACTAGAAGTCTGCTGAAGTCTGTGGTCCCTTTTGCAAGTTTTTTTTTTTTTTTTAAATATATAAAATAAACTAATTGTTAAAGACCTGTTAATACGATTGTTTACAAATCAAATGTGTATCAAAATCTCTGCAACATTTTTAAACTATGAAATATTTATTCTTTTTTAATAGAGGTAACATGTAACATTAAAATGGAAATTCAATTAGCTTTAGTCAGAAAAATGTAGAACCTGCCATTACTTCAATTGATCCATATATAAATATAAGATGATACAACGAACTATTTTCAACAAATGTATTATATTTACAGTACAAGCAATTCCCATTGTACACGTGCACACACACACATACACGCAAACATACACTTGTTTTCCTAGAGGTAATCTGAAATATAAAACACATTATTTTGTAGCAACTGTAGCTGTTGCCAGAACGGAAAAGCCAATATAGCCTTAAAATGCCATAAATAATGAGAATCAATATTATTATTTTGTCTATAATCACTATTTACAGTATCACCAGTTTCCAACCTAGAATCTCAATAATTCTCTTACTACCTTAGAAACAGAAGTAAAGATCTGCTCTAGTTTTCATAGAATTGGAAGGATTATGAATAAGCCTTCTGTAGCAGCAACAACAGATTCAACTAAGGCAACTGCGTAACAGATAATTATTTATCCATGTCAGAACCCTGAGAACTTGCTTGTTTTTCATTATTTTACACAAATTTTCACACAGTTTTATGGTGACAATTTTTTTAAAAGATTTTAAACACTTAAAAAACTTTTTTTTTTTTCTGAAAAAGGTAGAGACTTGATTCTCAAAGAGTTCAATGATACAAAAAAGACTAAGTAGAAATCATTCCACAGATGCTTTAAACACAAGGAAACAAGACAGACATAGGCAAATCTTTAAATCTCCAATTAATTTGTAATTCTCAACATAACTTTGTAAGTTTAGTCATCATTATTGTCATCACTTTACTCTCCCACCATGTTATGCCAGTTATCTTTTAATTTGACACAAGTATGCTTTTAGTTAAGACTGCTGAGGATTTTGTCTTTGGGATACCATTTTTGAAAGAAATACTCACTTTAAAATATTAATAAAATTAAGAGGAAAGCTCTGTGTTCATGCTTTATATACAGTTTTGGTATTTTCATTTATTGAATATTGTGATACTTTTTAGTTCTTCATAGTAAGTTAAACAAAGAGTAAAACTGAATATATTAATTGGAGATTTAAAGATTTGGATGCTAATTTACTGTTTCTAATCATGGTTTAGATTAAATTAAATATTAAATTAAAAGTGATAATAACTATTATTTTATTATGTTAATATATTATATTAAATAATTTGCAAAACAAATATATTGGTAATTATATAGTCTTTCATTTATAAGCAACTGACTTATTGATTCTTGATAAATAAGACTATTGTATTACCAATTAGTTGCCTATGTCTGCCTTGTTTCCTTGTGTGCAACTGTTTTTCAAAATTTCTCAAGTGAAAGTGAAATTTTGTGATAAATTAGAACATTTTATGTTAATTTTTGAATTTCCAAGATTAAAAAGATGTAAAACATGACACAAAAGAGAATAACCTAGATTTTGAAGTTGATAGTCCATTTTGAGCTGCTATGCAAGGTTAATATCTATAAAAGCACTAAGAAAATACTTGTTAACAAATTCAGATTTCAGAAAGGCCTAGATAGACTTACATGAATAGATGTTAAGTGAAGTGAGTAGAACCAAGAAAACATGATACGTGGCAATAAGAAGATTATGTGACACTAAGATTAGATCAAAATGGGTCCAAGATTTAGGCATAAAGAACGAAATCATAAATAAATTGGAGGAACATGGGATTGTTTACCTCTCAGACTTGTGGAGGAGGAAGGAGTTTGTGTCCAAGGGAGAACTAGAAACCATTATTGATCACAAAATAGAAAATTTTGATTACACCAAATTAAAAAGTTTCTGCACAAACAAAACTAATGCAAACAAGATTAGAAGGGAAGTACAAATTGGGAAAACATTTTTACAGTTAAAGGTTCTGATAAAGGCCTCATCTCCAAAATATACAGAGAATTGACTTTAATTTATAAGAAATCAAGCCATTCTCCAATTGATAAATGGTCAAAGGATATGAACAGACAATTTTCAGATGATGAAATTGAAACTATTTCCACTCATATGAAAGAGTGTTCCAAATCACTATTGATGAGAGAAATGAAAATTAAGACAACTCTGAGATATCATTACATACCTGTCAGATTGGCTAAGATGACAATAATAAAGATGAATGTTGGAGGGGCTGTGGGAAAACTGGGACACTGATGCATTGTTGGTGGAGTTGTGAAAGAATCCTACCATTCTGGAGAGCAATCTGGAATTATGCCCAAAAAGTTATCAAAATGTGCATACCCTTTGATCCAGCAGTGCTACTACCGGGCTTATGTCCCAAGGAAATACTAAAGAAGGGAAAGGGACCTGTATGTGCCAAAATGTTTGTGGCAGTCCTTTTCATAGTGGCTAGAAGCTAGAAAATGAATGGATGTCCATCAATTGGAGAATGGTTGGGTAAATTATGGTATATGAAGGCTATGGAATATTATTGCTCTGTAAGAAATGACCAACAGGAGGAATACAGAGAGGCTTGGAGAGTCTTACATCAACTGATGCTGAGTGAAATGAGCAGAACTAAGGGATCATTATACACTTCAACAACAATACTGTATGAGGATGTATTCTGATAGAAGTGGATATCTTCAACACAGAGAAGAGCTAATCAAATTCCAATTGATCAATGATGGACAGAATCAGTTACATCCAGAAAAGGAACACTGGGAAATGAGTGTAAACTGTGAGCATTGTTTTTTTTTTTGTTTTGTTTTGTTTTGTTTCTCTTCCCAGATTATTTTTACCTTGTGAATACAATCCTTCCTTTGCAACAACAACAACAAAATTCAGTTCTGCACATATATATTGTACTTAAGATATACTATAAGATATTTAATATGTATGGGAATGCCTGCCATCCAGGGGAGGGGGTGGAAGGAAGGAGGGGAAAAACTCCAAACAGAAGGGAGTACAGGGGATAATGTTGTAAAAAAAAATTACCTATGCATATGTACTGATAAAGAAAATGTTATAATTATAAAAATTAATTTTAAAAAAGCTTAATAAAAAATAAAAATAAATTAAAATTAAAATTAAAAAAAAAAAAAGATTATGTGATGATTAATTCTGATGAATGTGGCTCTTTTCAACAATAAGGTGATTTAGCCCAATTCTAACATATATGTAATGGAGAGAGCCATCTGCACCCAGAGAGAAGACTATGGGGACTGACTGAATGTGGATCACAGCATATTTTCACTTTTTTTGTTATTTATGTTACTTACTTTTCTTCTCTCATTTTTTCCCTTTTTCACCTGATTTTTCTTGAGCAGCTTGATAAAATATGGAAGTTTAGGAGAATTGTACATATTTAACTTATATTGGATTACTTACTATCTAGCGAAAGAGAAGAGGAAGGGAGAAAAATAGGGCACATAAGGTTTTGCAAGGGTGAATATTAAAAACCATCTTTGCATGTAGTTTGAAAAATAAAAAGCTATTATTTAAAAAAAAAATGAAAATAGTTGCTCTCCTCTAAGTTGAGAAAATTTTTAAAAGGGTAGTAGAGTTTTGAAGGAAAAATGATGACTATTTGGACGTGTTGAGCTTTAGATGTTTACAAGATATTATTAGGATCTAGGAGTCCTAAAAGTAATTGATGATGAGAGAAAAAAAAAAAAAAAAAAAAAAAAAATAGAGCTGACTAGATACATCTAGGAATTATCTAAATAACTGATCCCATGATAGTTAAGACTACCAACTACTCTATCTTTCTTTCTTAGATTCTCTGATAATCGAAGAATACTACAATTTTTTAAGATTCCAAGTAACACAAAAGGCAGAAAAGTCACAATGTGAACATAAGTATACATTCAGCACATTAGCAATGAAGTAAAGTAAGATTAGATTCATATCCAAGGTTAAGTATGAGCCAAAAGGGAAAGAGGCCTTTTATGTAATAACACTTAGCTATAGGAGTGACATATATTAATATATTAAGAGAAATTATTAATGTCACTAGACACATCTAGTGAATTGGATGAATGCTTTATGGATGATTTTTGAACAACAAAGAATTACATGGTATGAAAAAGGTATGGACAAAGTATCTGCATTGGGAAAAGGAAAAAACACAGTTATGAAATCAGATCCATCCATTCTGCTTACTCGTGTAGAATTGTTTTTTACCTGGGATTTAAAAGCCTGTAATTCTGCTTGGAGTTCAGTGATCTTTTCTTCTTTTTTCTGTAATTGGGACTGAGTTTCTTGGTGAACTATAAATTCTTTTTCAAACTGAAAAGAAAAATAGACTTAAAATAAACATCCTTCATATACACAGATAATGAAAATGGCATGTTAACAGCAGGACAGATTCACTTTTGAATCGTCTTCTAATAGTAGACAATCATTGTGTTCCCTCATCTACCTTTTTTCCAAGTAATCTTAGCAAATAGCAGCATTCACACAGCATTCTGACAATGACTGAGATAAAAATGCAGGCTAAATTTTTTCATCTATATAAAGGTAACTAAACTAATACAGTTACAACCTTGATCCTTTAATTTAAACTAAATGCTACTACATCAAAAAGAACTTATAATAACTTTTTGCTGAATTTTTAGCATTATGATTATTAATGTAAACCAGACATTCTTAATCTGTTTTATGTCATAAAACTACCTTGACACACTGGAGAAGCCTATGGAATCCTTCTCAGACCAATGTTTTTAAATTCGCCACACAAAAAAAAAATACATAGATTGAAAAGGAAATTAATTATCTAAATATATAGATATCAATATATATAATATATTTAAAAATATGTAAATAAATATAAACTTAAAAACTTAAAAGAACTTAAACTTAAAAAACTTAAAACTTAAAAAAAACCTTAAAAACTTAAACTTAAAAAAACTTTAAAAAAAACTAATTAGGTCTATCTAGGCTATAGCGTTTATAGAACTTAGAGACTATTCTGATTGTCATCAAAGAGAGTACAAATCTACTGAAATATTAGATCTGATTTCAATCTAACAATTTTTAAATATATTTGAAACATGAACAAAGTAATAGAACTACACTATACTAAGTGGAAATTACCATTGCTTTTTGCCTACAAAAATTTTAGTTGCTAACAGGGGCAGGAAAAAATACTTATACTGTTGAGCAAAGAAAGAACAATGACTACAGAGCATTATGGTCCATCAGTTTATTTGCATATGACTGTAAAGTTTTATAGGTCATAATGACACAATTGCAAAAAAAATAAAATAACTGATTAGAGACTATGGGGACAGATACATTATATAAGGATTGCTGGAGGCATTTTGCATCACTGCTTAAAAGGACTTTGACTTGAGGAATTAGAAGCCAAATACAATATTATCAGAGAAGGTACACAAAGGAGGAAGCTGGAGAACCAGCTAAGTGCAAGAATCACAGGAAAATGGGATATGCAAACTCCAGTTTATTGGTACAGAGCCAGATAAGTGGAAAGAAACATTGCTCTGCATATTGGATGAAAAAAAGCTGGGTTACTAGAAACAGCTCTTAAATGCTGTACAGATGAATAGAGAGCTGAAGCCTATTGCTGTGTACAGAGATTTTTAGCTTGACATTGTTTAATGCAATTTGTAGTTTGAAAAGAAAGAAACCTCTCAGGAGTGTCTGGATGGCCTTTACTGCCCTCTATGGTTAGGGAGCGAAAAAAAGAAGCAAAACAGGTTAAGCATCTCATTTTTTTCTTCAAGCTGTGCTTATTGGATAAAAGGCTCTGCATTACCAGAAGTAAAGAAAACAAAAATCCTGTTACATGAAAATATGGCTGAGTTGCTCTGTACTATTCAAGGAGTCACCTTGAAGAACTTTGTAATAATCTATAAATTGTCACCAACAAGTGCAATGGTGATTTGGGGATTAGAGGGAATAGAGGCTTAAAAGGGTCTAACACTTTTCTCAGTCTCTTACTAAGGAGTGACTTTGCCTAGCATAAGAGTGATGTAGACCAGAAGGACACTGAATAGAGAAGCATCTTTGTATAAAACAAATTGTTCTTAAAGGGGAGGACAGCAATACATATAAGATCACCCTAGTGAAATGATTCCAGCATGTGGTATTACCCATTTGTGTATATGTACCCATTGTCTCCTAGGGACACTACCTGCATTGATGAATATAATCCAGATTTATGGCTGGATAATATCTCTACCTTCGTTTTGTTTTCTACTGATTATATGTTATCATTATTATTTTTTATCTTTTAATTTAATAAATATTTTATGTCAAGGTGAATTCTGTCACTGTGATTGACAGTTTATATATATATATATATACAAAGAATATTAGTGAGGTCTCAAGAACTAGAATGAGGAGAAGTAGGCATATATCCCACAATCCACAAACACATTAAGGCTACCCCAAGGAAATTGTAAGAAAACAATGAGTTGTAGTACATAGCATAAAGCACAAAGGGAATCCCAAACCTGCCAGATCAGATGGGCAGATCAATAGGGAAAGTAGAGGTACAAACTATGCCTGGGTTAAATTTTTAAAAAAAGATACTGACACTAGACAAAACTGAAAAATTGGCATTCTAAAGAATTTCAAGAATTTCCTAGCTGTGTGGCCCTGGGCAAGTTACTTAACCTCAATTGCTTCAGAAAAAGGTGAGAGGGAGAGGGAGAAAGAGAAAGAGGGAGAAGGAGATGGAGAGGGAAAGGGAGGGGGAGGGGGAGGGGGAGGGGGAGGGGGAGATGGAGAGGGAAGAGGGGAAGGGGGAGAGGGAGAGGGGAAGGGAGAAGAGAAAGAAGAATGGTGTAGTTTTTGCTAATATACAATACTTCATATATGTCTTTCATTTTCTAGGAATCTCTGATTATTCTTTTTTATCTTACTCATTTCATGATTGTCACTTACTTTTCTGGAAAATTCTGATGCTTTTTCTTCAAGTTCTTCTAGTTTTGCTTGATCAACACAAATATCTAAAATTATAAAAATGAGAAATTCCTATATGATCTATCCTTGAATCTCTTCACAACTTTAAGATTTTTTCTATAACCATACTCACCTACAAATTGTCTTAAGTCAACATCTAATTTTTTTCTATATGAAAAATCAGGATCTGTTCCATCTCTGTGTAATACTATCTGAGATATGCATTCTTCAATTAATTTGAAATACTGTGGTCTAAAGCCAAAAAAGGAAAAAATTTAAATCCACATTTATTATATAACAAGTATCTTTCTTATATCTCAAGAAAATGCCTTATCAGATCTTGCTTTTTATTCATAATATTCCACGATAACAAAAACAACCATAATAAATTTAACACAGAGCTATTATTAAATAAAATGCTTAACTCTCAAAGTACATAGCCAAATATCTACAATGCAAAACCAGAATTAAATTATTTCACCAAAGATGACTAAAGTTAAATTCAGTCTCTCTAATTTTCAGGCAGAAACCAGAGAAAAACCTTTTAATGAAACAAAAAAATAATAGTGGATAGAAAGAAATTTAGAATTCTGACCAGATTAAAAGTATAACTAAAATACAAATTCCAAGAGTTGTCAATAGACATTTAGTACAAACCCTACACAAGTGGGAATCATATTATAATGTGTTTTACAAGTGATTATTCAAGCTTTGCTTGAAGGTTTCCAAAGACAAGCAAATTAATCACCTCTTGAGGTAGCTTATCACACTTTGCAACAATTTAAAAATGTTTAATTTGTCCTCACATCAATACCAGTTTATTCTCTTTGCAGCATCTACCCACTGTTCCTTCTGGAACAAAACAGAACAAACCTGATCCCACCTCAAAAGGACAGTGGTTCTTCTTGTTAATATTATTTTGTTAATATTTTGTTATTATTTCCTGTCTTCTCTTGACAATGCTGCAAATCCCCAATTCTTCTGGTGACATAAATTAAAGACCTGTCACCATCTTGGCCATGTTCCTTTAGATACTACTCTGGTTATTCATGTCCTCCTTAAACTGTGGTACCCAGAATGGAATACAATACTTGATATGATGGTCTAATAAAGGGATAATACAGGAACAACTCTAAATTTATGGTCATTTTTTTCAAGGGGAAAAAGTACAACAGTGAACTAGACTCAATCCCTGGCAAATTCTCCAACTAAAAAGATGATTACTGATTAGATAAAATGATTAGCATATCAGATATTCAACTCTAAAAATTTATATTTCTATATACCTATGAGAAATTTTCTTTAAAGATCCTTTCAATTTACATTTGATTTAACAAACTCTCACTCTTGTCATCAGCTCCAGTTTCCTCAGAATTCTGCTATGCTTTGCATTCTAGAATAATCTTCAGTTTTTACTAAAGGTTCCTTCTCCTTGACTCTTCGAGATGGTCAAGTCAAGGAGAAACCAAGAGGAGTTATCAAAGTGGCTAATATAATACAACAGAAAAGCAAAACGGTAAATGTTGGAGGGGATGTTGAAAAACTAGGACACTAATATACTGCTAGTAGAATTGTGAACTGATCTAATCATTTTGAAGGACAATTTAGAACTATACCCAAAGGGCAATCAAACTGGACATACAATTTAATCCAGCAATATCACTCCTAGCATAAAAAGGGAAAGAGACCTCTATGTACAAAAATATTTATGATAGATCTTTTCTGTAGTGACAAAAAATTTGAAATTGAATAGATGCCACATCAATTAGGCAATAGCTAAAGAAAGTGTGGCATAAAAAAGTAATGGAATATTATTGTGCTATGATAAATTATGGCCAGGATGATTTCAAAAAACCTAAAGAAATCTAAATGAACTGATACAAAGTAAAAAAAAAAAAAAAAAAAAAAAAAAAAAGAAAAAAGAAAAAACCCAGTACCCATTAACACCAACATTGTCCAATGATCAACTATGAATGACTGAGCTCTCCTCAACAATACAATGATCCAAGATAATTCCAAAGTACTCGTGATAGAAAATGTTATCCAAATCTGCACATCTGAAGCAAAAACTAGTGGATTATGAATGCAGATCAAAGCATACTATTTTCACTCTATTTTTTTTTCATTTTGATCTGTTTCTTTTTTCATAACATAAGCAATATAGATAATTGCACATATATAAAATATCAAATTGCTTTCTATTTTAGGGAGTGGAGAAGAAAGGGAACAGAATAGGGAGAAAAATTTGGAACTCAAAAACATTTTTAAATGAATGTTAAAATTGTCCTCATATATAATTGAAAAAACAAAAAACAAAAACAAACACTATTTTTAAAAAAGAAAAACCAGGGGATGTAATGTCAAATAATGTCATTTCTATACCTAGAAGCTCATTGTCCAACAGGAAATGACTCTTAATAGGCTTGAAAAATAGTTTGTTATATTATATCATGTTTAAAATAAGTTTTAAATGCATAAAAAGAAAGACTCAGCTCTTGGAAGGAGTTGAAAAAATGTAAAATTTCAAATACTAAAGATATTCTTAAAAAAAAAAAAAAAAAAAAAAAAGAACTTCATTGAATGGGTGAAAGGACATTTCAAATATGAGGAAAAGCAATTCTGAAGGATAGATTTGGTACTGGGAGCCTGCTAGTTAAGCACCATGTTTAAGTAGAATTCTAACCTACTAGATCCAAACATAAAAAATAAGAATGACCAATGGAACTCAGAGAAACATTAATTCTACAGTGTGAACTATAGGGAGATCTTTTAAAATTCTGGATAAAAATGGTCAAGATCCTTGTGAAAATATTAAAATGAATACTTAATAAAATTGATGTCTTAAGGGAAAAGAAGTTAACTTGTAGGTTTCTGTGACATGTTATATACACGCAAGTCAGGTTTTTTCAAAAGATAACATGTCTTTAAGTACAATCTTTACTAGAAGCCAACATTCCAAAGACATTCTTATGTCAATCCTTCTAATTTTCAACATTTTAGTTCTCACTTCATTTCTAAATCTAAAGATCATGAAATAGAATTTCTATTTTTTGTTTTATAATACTGATCTTAGAAGTACAATTTTACATTATTTACCTATAGTGAAGTAAATAATTAAATACAATTTGTAATTTTTAAAAAGTATAATTTGTTAGAAAAGCCAAAGTAAATACTTGATTTTGTGGGTAATCTACTGTATTTCAGTTGTCTGTAAGAAATAGTTCTTAATACTTAGATCCACAGACCAAATTTAGATATTCCGGTTATATAGCAGGCTCCCAGTCCCAAATCTATC
The DNA here is from genome assembly GCF_048593235.1 of Sminthopsis crassicaudata. NCBI lineage: Eukaryota > Metazoa > Chordata > Mammalia > Dasyuromorphia > Dasyuridae > Sminthopsis > Sminthopsis crassicaudata. The sequence continues at coordinate 98,975,185 of NC_133619.1, forward strand.
CTTCAGAACTGTTTTTCCTCATATTTAAAATGTCCTTTTACCTGTTCAATGCAGTGGGTTTTTATTTTTTTTTTGAGAATATCTTTAGCATTTGAAATTTTACATTTTTTTACTTGATAGATTGTTTCTTAGTTCATGTAATAAATCTGCAAGACAAACTATAGCAGGACTGGTTCAATATTAGGAAAACTATTAACATAATTGACTATATCAATTACCAAATTAACAAAAACTATATGATTATCTCAATAGATGCAGAAAAAATATTTGATAAAAATCCAACACCCTTTCCTACTAAAACACTAGAATGAATAGGAATAAAAGGACTTTTCCTTAAAACAATCAGTAACATATATTTAAAATCATCAGCAAGTATCATATGTAATAGGGATAAATTGGAACCATTCCCAATAAGATCAGGAATGAAATAAGACTGCCCACTATCACCATTACTATTCAATATTAGAAATATTAGCTTTGGCAATAAGAGAAGAAAAAGAGATCAAAGGAATTAGAGTAGGTCATGAGGAATTAATTTGATGATTGCTATACAAAGTGGGTCATGAGAGCCCTATGGGGAATAAGTATCCGATTCTATGCCAGTTCAGTGGCAGCAAATGAAATTACAATATCTCTAATGTTGTTATATTTATAATTGCTAGCACTTTCTTTTTTGCTTTTTAATTATTATAGCTTTTTATTTACAAGATATATACATGGGTAATTTTACAGCGCTGACAATTGCCAAGCCTTTTGTTCTAATTTTTCCCCTCCTTCCCCCCACTCCCCTACCACAAATGGCAGGTTGATCAATACATGTATTGCTAGCACTTTCAAAAATGGTTCAAGAAATTTAAGGATTCACATTTCTAAAACTAAATTTACATACAAAAACAAAAAGAACTACAAATTATATACTTTCTGTGATGTAATTTGAATGGACATAGGCAATGATACAATAAAATGTCTTAAAAAAAACTTTCTGCTACTACTTAAACACACAAATTGGGGGCAGCTAGGTGGAGCAGTGGATAGAGAACCAGCCCTGAAATCAGGATCTGAGTTCAAATCAGGCCTCAGATTTTTTGGCTTCTTCCTAGCTGTGTGACCCTGGGCAAGTCACTTAACACCAATTTCCTCAGCAAAAACACACACACACACACACACACACATATATTCTTGTTTTTTACTTAATGTTTTATTTTTTCCAAACATTCACTTTTGTAATATACTAAGTTCCAAATCTTCCCCCTACCTTCTGTTTTTTCATTCCTCCCCAAGATGTCAAGCAATCTGATATAGGACATACATGTATAATCATGTTAAATATATTTCCATATTAGTCATGTTGTGAAAGAAGAATCAGAACAAAAGGGAAAAACCAGAAGAAAGAGAAAAACAAATTTTAAAAAGTGAAAATAGTTTGCTCTGATCTGCATTCAGTTTCCATAGCTCTTTCTCTGAGAGTGAATAACAAAAATGTTAAATTCTTTACATGGATTGAAAACAAAATTTTTGATTACTAATATACAAAATAATGAAATCCTAGTCAGGAACTTGAAAATTACTAGAACTTGAAAAACACTAGAAAATATTGGCAACTACACTTTAGTCAGCACATAAAGAGATTTGCACATGATGGTAGAATTGAAAAGAAAAAAAAAAAAAAAATATATATATATATATATATATATACACACACACAAACATATTAACATGGAGAAACATGATCCATTAGTAATTAATAATTCATGTATTTAGATGACTTCTCAAATGAAAGCTTTAGGAAGTCTCCACTAAATGACAATTATATATATATATATATATATATATATATATATATATATATATATGTAAAATAGCATAATTTGGCATTCAACAACACCTTAGCTTTAAAACATGTCACCTAAAGATATGAAAAATAAAAAAAATAAAAAACTGATCTAAGATTTATATAAATAAGCAGATAATATAAAGGCCCACCTAGTTAAAACTGTTACCTAATTTTAGAAAAGAACAAGATGCACAAACAAAAGTATGGACTATGTTAGTCTGACTCAGCTTACCGTATAAAATAATCATTTCTAATGAGCAAAAGATGTTGAAGTATAGAAAGAAAATATCCTTCAGCTCTTGTTTCTTTCACCATGTTCCACAACATATTGTAAACGTCATTCACTTCAGTAAATCAATTAAGGAACAGAACAAGTAGATGAACAGAAATATAATATACTTGATAAAAATACTGGATTTTTAAAAACTAACAAAATTTAATTCTTTATTTCCTTTAAACAAAGGTACATTAGAACCAGGTTCTAGTCCAATTTTGACAATTTGCAGTTAATGATCTTTCTCTCAAGGGGCCAAATAAATAGTCACTCAAACCAATAGATTAAAAGCACAATGTATCACTGATATTGTCTTTAGGGTTCTTTCCCAACTATTGTTCTATTGTATTTCTTTAAATTTAAATTTCAAAGAAAGCAATAATTTTTAAAATTCCAATTTTTAATGTTCAAAAGAAATCTTTTTATTTCAGTAAAAAAGGATATTCAAGTTCAGCTTTAATATCTTCTAAACGATGAGAGAACTCAATAAAATCTTCTTCCTTATGTTCATCGAATACTTTAAGTTGGATATCTAAACTATCACTTTTTATATATTTCAAATTCTGTAAAAGAATTAATTACAAATCATTGGTAATTCTAAGTAGAGTATTCTTTCCAACAATGGTATTAAATAATCAATTAAGAATGCTATTTTTAAAAATTACTTTTGGGTGACTATAATTGATTTGTCCTAAACTGTACATTTTATGCCCCACCCCACCCAAAAAAAAAAGCGCTAAATTTTAAAAAACAAAGATAAGTCTTCATATTATGGCAAATTATTTTTTTTCTAAGAGGCTTTTTTGTTATGGGCCAGAACTCTGAACTTGAAACAAAGATTCTTACAAGGTGCTAATTCAGTGGAATTGATAAGACAATGGTTATCTAGTTTAGCATGATGCTTAATAGTTCCCTAAGTTCAATATGATTGATTTATCTTGCAACAAATAATGGTTTCCTAGTGATATAATGATTGGTTTTCTACTCAGAGTGGAGCATAGAAGCCAGGGGGGAGGCAGGGAGAGATTCAATTCCATCTTCAGTCAGGCTCCTGGTGGCTGGGTTGGCCTTCTGCACTTCTCCACTGAAACCAAGATTCCGGAAGGCCTTTAAGAAAGCTAACCGGGATCCAGGGAAAGGAGACAAGACTTTGAAAGAGATAATAAAGGATTTGGACTTTAACCCCTGGCTACTCTTGTGGTGATTATTAAAGTGAAAAGAAGGCTGCCCCTGACACCCCAAGAAAACCAAATAAGGGACACTTTTTATCTAATTCTTTTTCCATTCAAGTAGTCACCTAATACAATATTTCTCTAAGCATATCCTAAGGCCTCCTGAGTGTCCTTCAGATCCCCTATGTGTCTGCAAGATCAAAAAGTATTTTCAAAATAGTAGAAAGACATTTTAATTTCTAATATGCTAAATATCAATAAACAAAATTCAGATAAACAAAAATTCTTTAGGGAGCACTCAATAATTTTTAAGAATATGAAAATATCCTAAGACTAAAGACTAAAAAGCTCAAAGACTTGTAACAGAAACTGTAGGGCACTTACAGGCAGTATTTGTTTCAATCCACAGCGCATAAACTCATTTCTGATGTGGAGTCTGAAATCTAAATCATCAGGAGATGTAACAAGGGCATTGATGAGTTGCATACAAGCTACCTACAATAGAAAATATCAAGAGAATTATGGTTAACAAGGAAAATGTTAAAATATCTAATGTTTACAAAAACTGTGGTAGTCCCACTTTCATTACAGAACCAAAGATTTAAATAATCCTAATTTTAGGTAAAATATTTTAGTGAAAATTACATCTGAACATGGGACAGCATATGAGTTCAAATTCAGCCTGCCTCACATACTTAATAGGAGTATAAACTTGGGCAAGTCATTTAACCCTATTTGGTTCAGTTATCTCATTTGTAAAAATGAGTTGGAGAAGGAAATGGCAAACCATTCCAGTATTTTTTGCCAAGAAAACCCCAAATGGAAGAGTTGGTCACGACTGAAACATGAACAACAAAAAACTCTAAACATTTTTTTTTTATTTTTTTTTCTTTTACACAACAATCAGAGATAGCTACTCTATTATAAAAATCCATTCTTAGAATGGAAATATCTTACCCAAATATTAAATCCCAGTAGGCAAACACAATGAGTTAGAGCTTTATGGCTCAGAAAGCTTTAAATGCCAATAGAAGAGAAAGTATCTTCTCAAATGAAGAAATTAAAAATGCTACAAGATACTAAAAATGAGATAAATGCAAATTATAACAACTCTCAGGTGCCATTTCACATCCCTAGCATTTATTACATTATCTGAATATACTAAAATCTAAACTAGCTGATTAAGATGACAAATGATAAAAACAAAGAATTGAAAAGATTATTTTTAAAAAATAGTATACTGTAAACAGAGTTCTGAATTGATGCAACTATCAAAAAAATTTTTTTTAAAAACTATAACCTAAAAGTCACTAAATTGTAAACAACCTTTGGGCCAGTCATTCTGGAAATCAAGGATAGACAGAAAAGATCTGTATGTAGAAGGATGCTTATAGTCATAAGATTAAAGAATTGGGAACAAAATAGCTGCCTATCAATGGAGATTGGCTAGGTAAATTATTTTATATGAATAAAATGAAATGGAATTGTGCCTTAAGATATGATTAACATAATTCTGTAATTTGACATCTTTTGCTCACATAAAATGTTATTTTGAAAATAAGGCAAGTCAGACATGCAATCAAACTAGTCATTTTATTCAACTGGGTAACAATTTTGCCTAAATGAACCTGTATACTATATTTGTGTTTTTTTGATATAAATATGCTATCTCAATTTTTATGTGTGTTTGTGCTTTAGGTTGTATGGATTCTGAAAATTTTGGAAAAGTTTGGAGAGTAGAACAGGAGAACAAATCATATGATAATAACAATGATATTTTAAAAAATAAAGTTGAAAGATTTTAGAAGTTTAATTATATGCTGTCTAGGAGAAAGAGGGAAGGGGAAGGAAGGGAGAAAATTTTAGAATACAAGATTTTGCAACAGTGAATGCTAAAAACTATCTTTGCATATATTTTGAAAATTAAAAGCTATTGTTAAAAAAATTTTAAAGTAAAAAAAAAGTCACATATTACAATTTCAAAAGACAAAGATTAGCCCCTAAAAACTTCCCATTTCCTTAGCAGAAAGAGGATAGATGACAAATATGGAATTGACATGCATTTTCAGAAAGTACATTGATTTGTTTTGCCTATCTACATATGTTTATTACATGGAGGTATTTTATTGAAGGAAAAATGGAAAATGGGTAGAGAGAAAAAGAAAAAAGAATCAATACAACCTTTTAATGGGTATTGGAGGGGAAAAAAGCAATACAAAAGAGAACACACAAGATGCAATAAAGAGCAAGCAGAGATTTACTTCTATGATTAGTATTACTAAAAGGTTTAGTTTAAAAATTAAAGACAAAATTATCTTTCTAATAGTCATTTAAAAATACAATTGCAGTAAAATTAGGATATAGTGACTATTTTCTTTTCAAAATCTCGTGTAAATAACTAGCAAAAGGTTTGGGTTTTTTTATATTCTTATGTAAATAAAACTAGCAAAAGGTTTAAAACAATCCAGAAGAGGATCAAGCATCAAAAACCATTTATTACCTGAGTATTTGCCTTATTTTGAGTACTGACTGAACAAAGAGAAATGCTTAGATAGATAAGAAAGAAAAGTTTTCTAAATTCAAGGGAACTTCAAGAAAGGGAGAAATGAGCAGAAGGATACTATGGAAAGAAGAGAGGGAATTTTACTAAAGAGGCAAAATATTGCAGAGAAATAATATTATGAGAGCTACACATAAAGAAAATGTTTCTTATAGGAGTATGAAGGATAGATTAGAAGGAATCAAAGTTAAGGCATAATAATAAAAATCATGACTTCAGAAATCTAAGGCTGAGGCATGATAATGGTTTCTTAAGAGAGAGATTAGACATTTGTCAAACACAGCCTTTGCTTAGTTGTTCATATTTGTTATAAGTGTGGTTTGGTAATAGGGAGGAAGGAGTAATGAGAAATTACAAGCCTGGTCCCAAAGAAGACATGCAAAAAAGTATCTCTCCCTTCACTTATTCACAAAGCTAAGGAATTTAAGATGTAGAATAGGTGATGGATGTAGAATTGATGATAGAAAAACAAAAGGATATGAATAAAAATGTATATATACACATAAGAAGAAAGACCAGGAGAGGATAACTAAAATTAGATTATTTATCATATTATTATAAGCAGAACTAGATTATTCAAATTAGAAAAGAATTATTAAAAATTTATCGTAAGAGTCCAAGGAATGGGTAATAAGAGCCAATATTAGAAAACTGTATTGGAAATACAATAAATAAAAGGAATAAAATAGTGCAGAACTTTACTAACCATAATATGGTAACTGACAACTATGACAGGATCAAAGATGGCAGGCAATGTTATGAAGATGAAAAGCAGGATATATGGAACAATGAAACAGATATAATAAAGTTGTTTTAAACAAAGAGAAATTTAAGATACTTGAATCATGTCCAGATAGAAATATTTTATAGGCAGATGCATAAACAAGTTTGAAGCTCAGATACTGAACAAAATCTATCCATCCCAAGCATTTAATGAGAGCCTACCATTCTTCAGATTAACCTCAATTTCAACTTTAAAATTATGGAGTTCCACTACCATACATCAAAATTTGAAAAACATCGGGGCATTGAAAGATAAAAATTGGGGCATTGAGAGAAACATGGTGTTCCTCAAAGAACTTTGACCTTTTCCAAGCTAATCTAGCCTACTATTGTTTTCCTTTTCAAAACAAGTCCAAAGGACTGATTGTCTAAGATATATGTATTGATGGATAAAACAGTGTTCTTATCCAAATATTGAGGTTTTTTTCCTATATGGAAAATAAAGTCACTTAAAGATATATTTCATTTACAAGGCTTTCCAATGTTCTAGGGCTTGATATAATCATTACAATTTCTTGTGCAAACAGCATATGGAGCCCTTCACCACCCTTTCTGTTTTGTATCCAGCACTGTTTCCTCTATAATAGTATATTATTTCCTTTGGCAAAGATATGTAGCTTTGTTTTATGCATTGTATGATATTAATGATCAGAGAGTTATAAAAAAAGGTTACCTCTGTTGTTATATCTTTCAAGAAATCTCATAAATTTTGACATGCAATGGAGACAATTTTTTGGAGCAGAATTTTTACGGATGCAGTTTGTTCTATCTAATAAAATGTTTTATAGTCAAAGAACAATAACAGTAGGTTTTCAACTTCTTATTCTATGTACATTTGTCAATTTATATAACTAGCAGGGGGCAGCTAGATGGCGCAGTGGATAGAGTACCAGCCTTGAATTCAGGAGGACCTGAGTTCAAATCTGGTCACAGACACTTAACACTTCCTAGCTGTGTGACCCTGGGCAAGTCACTAGCATTTATAAAGTGCCTACTATTTGCCAAGTACTACACCAAGCATATCAAATGAAACAACATTGTAAATTGTTTTGCAACCCTTAAAATCACTATAATAAATGGTAGTGATTATTGTTGTCATAGTATAAATTGTTTTCTTGACTATGTTAAATCATTCTGTATCAATTCATGTAAATCTTGAAAGGATCTTCTAAATTTTTCATATTCATAATGTGAAATAATATATCATTGCATTAATGCAATTGAATTATTTATTCAACCAGTCTCCAACGCCCAGACTCTGACTTGCACTCTAACCTTCATCAAGCGCCCAAAACTATCTCCTGACTTTTACTAGAGGACTACTATCACTTCACTAAGAAAAATAAGTCATATGCCATGAAAACCTTCTTTATAACTCTACCCCATGAAAACTCTTTATCATTCTGTAATTCTGTCTTTCTTTATTTTGTTTGAAGAATTATGGCTTTTCTCCTTGGCTAGGCCAAGCACTCTCCTTCATCCTTCAATCTCTCCTTACCTATTTCTTCTCTCCTTGTTGTTATAAATATGCACACATATTTTTCTGAGGAGTGGAGATTAGGAGGAACAAACCATTTCATTGCTCTATCACCCCCTCAAATCAATGTAATATTTCTCACTTCACAGCCACTTCTTGCTTCCAATCCTTCTCCTCCCATTTATCTCTCAACCACCTGCATTTGCTCCAAATTTGCCAACAAGATCTTCACTAAACCCAAGATTTGGCTCACCATGCTTCACTAGGGTGGAGCGAATAGACTGGCATTCAGCTTCTATCTATCACACTTAGGAACTGTAAAAACACAACTAAACTGACTTAAATTCTCAAAGTCCCAAGGTTTTCTAGCTGCAAAACATAGATAAAAGATAGGTTGTGTCAGATTGCAAAAGGCTTTTAAATGACAAATAAAGAAGGTTTTATTTTATCCTACAGGCAATAAGGATTTAAAGTGGACACCATTTGTATTTTTAAATCATTGCCTTGTTAAGATAAGTATGTGATATAATAAAAAAAGAAAAAATAATGCTGCTGACAGAAATTCTAAAGGAAGAATAGGCTTTAACTAGAGAATGAGATGGCATTTAATACATTCTCAGGCAAAGCACATTTATTGGAACTAGTTTTCCAATTGGGAAACAGATAATTATTGGACACTGCCTAGTTAACACTAGAAGCAAGAGGTATATAAATTTTTCAATTTGTGGGGAGAAAGGGAAGGACAGGAAGAAATCATAGGTGGAGGGGCTTGGAGAATTCCTAGTACCTGACTTCTCACCAGACATTGCCATAATTATTGTACTTGCAGTCATATTATAAATGGTGATTTTCAACTGTTTTATAATATCGTGTGTTGCATTATAGCTATGATATGGATTACTTATATTAATATGCTTTTGTGAACTAACTTGAGCACCTAAAAATTATTTATAATCTTATTGATACAGTGAAAAAATGCATTTTAACTTTCTAATGTACTTATATTTTGCATTAGAGAAACTGGTGATTATGTCACATTCTCTTATTAATGTTAACAAGGCAGGAATCTTATTTTCACTCAATTTGGTGTATCCTCTAGTGTTCCATGGTTTAAAAAGTAATCCATTACATTGAATGGTCTCACAGCCAATCTTTTCTAATACTAATATTACAAATTAGTCTTAGAAGTACCAATACCTGAATATTATGGAATATTATTGTTCTGTAAGAAATGACCAACAGGAGGAATACAGAGAAGCTTGGAGAGACTTACATCAACTGATGCTGAGTGAAACAAGCAGAACCAGGAGATCATTATACACTTCAACAATGATACTGTATGAGGATGTATGCTGATGGAAGTGGATTTCTTCAACATAGAGGAGAACTAATCCAATTCCAATTGATCAATGATGGATAGAATCAGCTATACCCAGAAAAGGAACACTTGGGAAATGAGTGTAAACTGTTAGCATTTTTTGTTTTTCTCCTCAGATTATTTTTACCTTCCAAATCCAATTCTTCCTTTGCAAAAACAACAACAAAACTTGGTTCTGCACATATATATTGAACCTAGGATATACTATAAGATATTTAATATGTATGGGAATGCATCCCATCTAGGGGAGGGGGTGGAAGGAAGGAGGGGGGAAATTCAGAACAGAAGGGAGTACAAGGGATAATGTTGTTTAAAAAAAAAAAAATTACCTATGCATATGTACTGTCAAAAAAATGTTATAATTATAAAATTAAAAAAAAAAAAAAAAGAAAAAGAAATGACCCAGGATGATTTCAGAAAGGCTTGGAGAGACTTACATGAACTGATGCTGAGTGAAATGAACAGGACCAGGAGATCATTATATACTTCAACAACAATACTATAATGATGATCAATTCTGATGGATGTGGCCATCTTCAACAATGAGATGAACCAGTTACACTCAGTGAAAGAATTCTGGGAGGTGACTATGAACCACTACATAGAATTCCCAATCCCTCTATTTTTTGTCTGCCTTCATTTTTTATTTCCTTCACAAGTTATATATATTGTATTTAATTTATACTTTAACATATATAACATGTATTGGTCAACCTGCCATCTGGGGGAGGGGGTGGGGAGGAGGGGAAAAATTGGAACAAAAGGCTTGGCAAAGGTCAATGCTGTAATATATCTTGTAAATAAAAAGCTATAATTAAAAAAAAAAAAAAAAAAAAAAAGAAGAAGCACTAATACCTATCAGTATTTCCACTTAGATGTTCCATTGGTACCTCAAATTCCATAGGTTCAAAATTAATCATTTCCCTAAAGCCTATTCCACCTTTAGAATTTCTGTCAGCAGCATTATTTTTTCTTTTTATATCACATATTTATCTTAAAGGCAATGATTTAAAAATACAAATGGTGTCCACTTTAAATCCCTATATATTTAACACCTTATTTTTCTCAACAATTATTCCATATTTGTTCCTGATAACAGGAATAGCAACAGCAGTCCTACCTCATGAAAGAAGTGAATTAAATACTTTTTTTTTTTTTTTGGCTGAGGCAATTGGGGTTAAGTGGCTTGCCCAAGGTCACATATTTAAGAAGTATTAAGTGTCAGAGGCTGCCTTTTCCCTAATATTTCTTGAATATTTTCCACCAATCCTCATTACTCTCCTGTACTACTGCAACATAACCTGCTAAGTGCTACTCCAACCTTCACTCTCCTCTACAATAATAATCATATCCATGCCAGCTAAATCTTTGTGCATAACCTTGGCCATATCACTTCTTCCACAATCCTTCACTGGCTTCCTAGAAATCTGGAAAAGGTTCTGATGTCTTAACCTGGCATTCAGTATCTTCTACAATATGGTGGCATTCTGTTTTTTAGCCTTACCTCAAAACCACTCCACATAATCTACATATATAGTACAGTTACCTCCTCTATTTGTCACCTCCTGAGCCATGTCCCAAATTTTCTGCCTAACAGCATTAGTTTGCATTATTTCCTACGTGTAGGTAATTCTCTCTCCAGATACTTTCTAGTCCCTTTATCTACTGAAATTCTGCCACATGTGCATTAATCAAAAGAGCTGAATTCAAATCTCATTTGTGACATTTATTAGCAGTGTGATGACAGATGATTCAATTCACTTCTCAAAACCTAATATCCTTTTATCTGTAAAATGGGTATACCATTTGTATTGTCTATGCCACAGGGTTATATCAAGTAAGATATTCTGCAGATTTTGAAGAACTATCCAAATATGAACTTATTACATACCCTTAAATTACTTATGAAGCTTTTAGTGAGGAGATTCCCCATTTCTATAAAATCTTTTAACCATTATGGAACAAATCAATTGCCATGATATGGAACTGATTAAATCCAAGCCTGAGAAGACTTTTATTACAATCTGCATGGATTGCAGATCCTCCAAGAGGAGTTTCTTATAGTACTATCAATGAACCATGTTCTTCCCATTGCTAGAACCTGGCAACCTTCTTCCTGTGAGTTCGGCTTAATTGTATCTCTGTTCTTTCCCCTTTAGTTAAGGGACGTAAATTCCTCTCCTTTGTATCTACTGCCTCTATGTCCACAGATGACCCAATTTTGACCATATTCCTTCTTTGCCATGAGATATAAAAGATAATAATTAAAGGTATAATACTTTATACATTATTGCTTTGACTGATTCTTCTTTTAGGACTCGACTGCCATTAAAAACAGAAATTTCTACTGGCCACATAAATGCAAAAAATTACTTTGTATGGTAAAGCAAATGTTCAAATAGAAACTTACTACATTAAACTTATCTATTATATTTCAAATAGAAACTTATACGAAAGAAAAACTTCATAAATCAAAAATAGAAATCTTGTAATCTTTAAAATAGAAATAAGCCACATACTTGCAATTGAACAGAATTTTCCTGAAGACCTTCTACAATCGAAGAAAATCTATCGATTTTTTTCTCTTCTGCAGCTGTAGTTAAGGCTTCTAAAACTTCTTCAAGGCTATTAAAAATTACAAATCAATTATCTGCATTATTAAACTGAAATTTATATCATTAAAGTGACTGAACATATACAGAATAAACACTATGAAAAAAAATTATCCAACTAAATGTTTAATTCTATATAGAAAGCAAATGATTATCTTTTTAGAAGAGATTAAGAGATTAATTAATCTCTTAAGAGATTACTACAGTAATATAAATGGTTACATGTATATGTATACATGTATATGTGTACGTACACATATACATGTATATATGTGTATATATACACATGTATATATGTATGCAATATATATGTATATATGTAAAAACAAAAAATGTATAACAATGGTTTATAATTTTTTATGGTTTTATTCTATAATTAGATGTACCATACATTTATAGTGCAGATGAGGCAGCATAGTGTATTGAGAAAAAAATACTGAATTGTAATCAAAAGACTCTAATTCAAATTTCAGCTTTGCTAACAATCTAAGGTAAAATCATTGTATATGCTATGTCAATTTGTTCTTGTATTTTTGAAGAGTTTCTATTTTTTAAATTTGTAACAGATTTTCCCATTTAACTACTATAGTTATAATACATTTCTTCAGCTAATATCCTCAGTCCATGATATAAATCCAAACAAAAATGTTGTTAAACTCTAAAATCACACAATTACTTGTATGTATTTTTTTTTAAATCTTCAAAACAAGTGAAAAATACAATTTTATTCTAAGAAGCATTTGGTATAAGAATGAAAACTGTATTCCTTTGGAATCAATAAGATTTCCATAGTCTTATAATTCAGTCTCTAGCTCTCTCTATGCCAATGTAAATACTCTTATAAAAAAGAAAATATTCAGTTATTCCTTCTGAAGTTCAATATATCTAGTATATCTAATATACTCAAAGATCACAGAAGTATTCCTCTATCCATGTATGTATTAGTTCTTTATAAACTCTTAGTGATAAGTAGAAGCACTTCATTCTACACAGTGGGCTAATTGAAATTTAACATTTCAATAATATTCTTATAATTCAGGTTTCTAAATAGCAGTATTCTTAAAATTAAATATACTAGCTTATATGGACATCTCTCAAAATAAATATTACATTAAATCAAAGACAAAAGTAATGCCAATTCAAGATATAGAGTCAGATAATACCTGGCAAAAAAAAAAGTTTGTTTTGTTTTGTTTTTTCAATGATAAAGAAGCAAGTTTTAGATTGTGATGGGAATAATATAAGTTTATTTAAAGCATATCATAACTATAGGAAAAATTTTAGCTGTATGATTTTACACAAATCTAAAAAAGTTACAGAATATTTATTCAAGGATAAAGTTTTCACACAAGTAAAACAGAAAGATAGAGATGTAAACTGTAACATTTTATAACAAACAAATTAATTTAATCACTCATTTAATTTCATGATAATGCAACAATTTAAATGATAGATTTCATATTCAATATTTTATAAAATTATTAAATCAAGTAAAATAAAATTTAAATTGTTTTTTTCTAATGTTCTAAGTGGAATACTTACACATTTTCCTCTCCAACAATACATATTGCAGAAAGAAGTTTAACAACATCCACCATCATGTTGGCTTGCTGAGGGTCCATGGCCTTTGCCAATAAGGACAGACACTTTTCTTCTCCCATAATTCTTTCCAAACCATACTAAAATTTATTTGAAAACACTAATGTTAAATTTTCTGGCTTTTAAAAAGTCATCCAAAGCAGATTTACATTAAATAACACATAGGCTAACATTTCATTTTTGCTCTTGTTCTACCATGAACTCTAAGATGAAAATCTCCTTTAAGAAAAATAATAATAATTTAAAATTTACCCTAACATCATAAGTTTCACTTACAAAATGACTTTGACTTATCTGGTATGATCCAATCATCTCTTTTGTACATTTCATATATGAAGAAATTAAAAGTCAAAAAGGCTATAGCTTTCCTGCCCATGTGCCTGAGATAGTAAATTAAAGAGCCCAGGGACTAAAAACCCAGTGACTGCCTTCTAGGAAACTAAATCTACAATGGCATGAAAAACAGATTATAGAAAAGAAAAGCAGACTTTGGAAGACTTTATAGAATATTACTATAGCAGTACAAGTAGCAAAGACCTTAGCAGCTATCCCTTATTGCTTAAATCTACTTAGGGTAGATTAAGTACTTAGACAAGTACTGTGTCACCATTTTCATGTCCCATTCCACTGCCCTAGCAACTAAGATTTTCAATACAATGTCTGTAAGCAAGGAAAGTCAACCAATAGTAACAATCTCTCCTTGTAAGAATATTTTATCTAATCAGAATGGCTTATTATAACCATAAGTAATATGCATTCTAAGCATTTATCATTGAACTGAAATGATCTGAGATAAGGATGAAATGTGATTGTCATATTAAAATCAATGAGAAAAAAACAGATTAAGATAATGATGTGATTAAAAGGTTTAAAAGGAAAAGAACTATCTCTTCATGCTTATGTGAAAAAGAAAGAACAGTGACAATGAACAAAAGCAATAAATTGAATTTAACAAGCAATCTTTAAAGGTTTATGTGCAAAGTACTAAGCAGAAAAATAGAAGCATATGCAATGCATCACACAGGAATCTTTTTAATAGATGAGAACAATAAGATGAAATAACCGATAAGGTCAGATAATGGCACTTTCCCTCAAATCGCAAACCATACTCTAGCAAATTAAGAGATTGGGTCTACAATTTCAATGATCTTGTGATGAAAAGAGTCATCTATACCCAGAGAGAGGATTGCAAGAACTGAGTGTGGATCATAGCACTCTCACTCTTTTTGTTATTGTTCTTTTGCATTTTGTTTTCTTATTCATTTTCTTACCTTTTTGATCTGATTTTTCTTGTGCACCAAGATAACTGTACAAATATGTTTACATATTTTGGATTCAACATATATTTTAATATGTATAACATATATTGGATTAATTGCCATCTAGGATAGGGGTAAGGGAAAGGAGGGGAAAATTTGAAACACAAGGCTATACAAGGATTAACGTTGAAAAATTATCCGTGTATATGTTTTGAAAATAAAAAGCTTTAACAATGAAGAGATTGGGCCTAAAACTATTAAAAGCTTTATCCAAAGAAGCTTCTGGGTCAGCAGAACACAACCAGATACTAGTTCCTTTAGTTGAAATTGTTATTTCTTTAGATGGCTGACTGAACTTTGAGTAGAGCAAGCTGTAGTCAAACACCCACACAAGGAAAAAGACAAATGATGTGGGGATAACAAAAGATGAGTAAACTGCCATTCACATTTCTATATCCACTTTCTGAGACTCTCTTACCTTCGTGTTCATCAAAGCCTTCAAGCATTGTATAACTTTGTGTTGACTCCTCTTCACAATTTTTTCCTGGCTGGAATGACAGGAGAAATACTATAATAATAAATAGATTTACAATATAGATAAAATAATGTCAATAATACTTACATTTTGCTATTTATCAGTTTTTCCAAAATATCCAGCAATAACCCAAGACCTTCATGTCCAAAGTTTTCCACCCAACTGAAAAACATAAAATTGATTACAAATGTTTCAAATAAGCCAAGATAAAATGTAACCTCCTTCTACTACAGCAAAACTTGCCTTCAAATCCCAGCTCTGACATCTACTAGTTATATGATCTTGAGCAAGTCATTTTACCAATGAGCCTCAACTTTATCTAAAAAAATGGAAACAATAATATGTGTACTACCTATGCCACAAGCTTCAGGCAGAAAATTCATTTTTTTTTTAAATTAAGGAACTTAAGTACATTACTTTTATTATAATTATTCCATGATTTTCAAGAAATCCTATTCAATTTCTCTATCACAAAGTGATGAGGAGCCTAGTTTCTCTTTAAAATGGCACTAGAACAAATTCACCAGCTTCTACCATTAGGAAAGAGATTCATATATAGCAACAAGAACAATAAACAACAACAACAACAACAACAACAACAACAACAACAACAACAACAACAACAACAACACACACACACACACACACACACACAAATATCTAGCTGCTTACTAATGAATTCTTTAGCCAAGGAAACCCATAAGACATTAAAAAAAATAATACAAAATAGAATTCAGTGCTTCTTGGCAGTAGTCATGAAGAAAGCAAAAGTGGTAAAAGAGGAAAGAGAAGGAAAGAGAGAAAATGAAGGAAAGGTGGAGAGAGTTTTGGATTATTTTTAAACATTAATTCATCTGTTAACCACATAAATAAAAAGTAAAATACATGATAGGTAAATTTAAATGAAAATTTAGAGATGAATTGTTAAATCATTGATAATAGACAAATGATGTAGAAACAAAAAAATTAGTTAACTACCAATCACATTTTTACATCTACTTTTCCAAGTTAATGAGACCCTAAATATCAGTCTGTCCAATAAACAACAAAGAGACAAAATATAAAAGCAATTAAATCATATCTATTCTGTACAGAAGCAACTGATGGTGCAATGAATGGAGTACTTGGCCTGAAGCCAGGAAGATAACTAACCTTAGACCTGTACTACCTCTGTGACTTTGGGCAACTCAACCTCTGCCTGCCTCAATTTCCTAAACTGCAAAATATTATTATCAATAGCATCTCCCTCACAGAGTGGTGGTGAATCAAATAAGATAATGTTTGTAAAGCACTCAGAATACTATGTATGTAGCACATATTAAGAGCTATGTAAATGCTTATTACCTTCCTCCTCCCCATTAGCCTCAAAATAAATGAAACCAAAAGTTTAAAAAAAAAAAAAAAAAAAAAAAGATGAATATAGAAGGATGAACCAAAAGTACTCCTTGGAGAGACAAAAAAATGGAACTAGCCTTATTGTAATTATAGAATTTTGTTGTTTCTGAGTTGGGCCCAACTCTTAGTGATTTCATTTGGGGTTTTCTTGGCAAAGACACTAGAGTGGTTTGCCATTTCCTTCACCAGCTAATTCTACAATTGAGGAACCAAGACAAACGAGGTTAAGTGACTTGTCAGGATTACACAGCTTGTAAATGTCTGAGACCAGGTTTGAATCCAGGAAAAGGATCTTCATACCTCTGGCCCAGAACTCTATACACAGTGCCACCTAGATTGACAGGAAATCTGATTTCACACTACTTTTGGTCTGTTTATAGTGAAGTGCTCATGATAAGCATTCACAGAAAGACCATAAAAAAAAATGCAATACAATTTCTGGGTCCAAAATGTCTATGTATTTCTCCCCTTACTCTTCATCTAAGCTTCCTTCAAGTTTTGCTATCAGCAGGAATGCCTTTCTGGTATAAGTGATTTTCCTCTGTCCCTAAAATTACTTTGTAATTCCTCTCAATATCTCTCCCTCAAGACATGAGAGAAACTTAAGTTCCTTATGGACAGGAGCCTTTTTGTTTATCTTTGAATATACAGACTACAAAAATTATGGGTGTATGAAGGAAAATGGAAAAAAAATTAATTTTATAAAAATTCTTCAAATTAAATTATCATAAGCATTAATGCTCAATAGTTTTAGTACAAAAGTGAGCATAGGAGAAAACAGTGGAAAAATACATTCAGAAAAAAAAAGAAATAAGAGTGGACAAAGTCTTATAGGCTCCTCAGGATATGTATCATGAAATTTAAAAAAGAAGAGAGCCCGATGTGCTTTATATAGGGAAAACCAAATAATATTTTAAAAATATATTCTATTATAACAGAATAGACAGGATATATATTTTCATTGGAGACCTAGCTAGCTTTGTATTATATAAGAGTGAAGATCAAAATCAAAACCAAGCCAAGAGAAAAAAAAATGAAAGAAATAGCAGGCAACAATTCCAACCTCATCAATTTGCCAAAAACTTTTGAATCCAAAAAATTGGAAATGGATGAGAACAAATATAATGCGAAGCCCAGCCCTATTTCCTTAACAAAGTAAAGTAGCTACCACATAAGAAACCAAAAAATGTTCCAAAACTGCCCAGGCTACCAGGGCAGTAATTGCTTTCCTAAGTGATGAAAAATCACAGTCAAGAACATGACAGTTTGGAATATAAACTTTGTTGGAAAAATCTTATGGAAGAGAATGTTAGAAGAAAAGATAATGCCAAGATTTTTATAACAAATTATTTCTTTCAGTGACAGTGCTTTGGACATTAACATCATAATCCCAGATGTGCTCATGAAAAAGTAAAATTACTTTTAAAAACTTAAAAAAAAAGAAAAACAGAAAGATCAGGTATACACATGGCATGATGGAGTTGGTGCAATTTTGAAGATATTAAATGATCAGTTCCTAGGGGACCTGAAAGAGAGATAGATGCATGACACATCATAGGCACTTACGTAGTAAATTAATTGAAATGCAAACTCAGCAACTGATTATAAAACAGGAAGGATTAGAAGTCTATAGAGAGTGGAAAAACAGCCATGTTGATTTATTGCTGACTTTGTTCATCCCAGATTGAATTGAAGGAAACTTATAGACTGCATTGATGGATGTAAGAATATTAGGGTGGCAGGAGCATTATGTGATGGATAGAAAGCCATGATGAGTCAGAAAGTATGCTTCCACTATACTAGCTACATGACCCCTGGGTAAGTAATTTAACCTCTCATGCCCATTCCCCATCAATGCCACAATGCTGTAAGACTATAATTCTCAAACTAATCTCAAATCTTCATTACTAGACAGAATTATTCAAAAGAAACTCCCAAAATAGATGAAAATAAAGGTGAAGTGGAAAAGAAAGCAACCTTTAATTTTAGATATGGGGAAAGTTAGGTTCCCAGAGCTTAAATGGATTGCCACCCAACATCATATATGTAAGAAATATTGGTGTTAGCTCATTCTCCTAGGCAGGTTCTTTGACTCCAAAATCCAGTACTCCCAAGAAGGAACACTGGGATTTTATGGTTATAAAGAACTCCCAGGGGCAGGTAGATAGAGCAGTAAATAGAGCACCAGCCCTGAAATTGGGAGTACATGAGTTCAAATCTGATCTCAGACATTGAACATTTCCTAGCTGTGTAACCCTGGGCAAGTTATGAAGCAGGTTGTGGTTCCTTTAAGAAACTAGTCCTTTCAGATTGATTTATTACTTTCTGATTCCCAACCCCTCCCAGCTAATGCATTACCAACTTAAGAAGCTGGGACAAATCCTGGTCAAAAACACCCCTTTGAATTCCAATAGGAGATCTGGACTTGTCCCAACCCCCATGGAATTTGAGCCAATTTGGGACTCCACCCAGGGGCCCCTTTAGCTAAATCTCTCATTATAAAAAGAGCCAAATTAAAATCCTCTCTTTGCAGAGACTCCAAACATGCCAGCCCTATGCCTGACACACCAAGAGTCTCAGCCCACTGAATACTGTTTCTGGTGTCTTCCTCTCTTTATTCTCACCCATTTCCTTAAATAGACTTTAACCTTACTTCCAATCCACATAATAAACCTCTTTTATCAATCTAGGTTTTCAGGTCTGTAAATTCCTTTACAGGGGACTCTTGTGCCACCACTAGACCTTTTTAAACTCCCTGACTATCAGAAACCCTAATTTCATTTGGGTATCCCAAATCTAAACCTCATCATCTATTTAACTACAATTGTCTCACACAATAATAATAATAATAGTAGTAGTAGTAATAGTAGTAGTAGTAACAATAATAGGATTGATCTCCTAAAAATTCCCAGAAGAAATTCTTTTTATTAATACATAGAGACACTACTTCTCTGCAGTATGTAGTCTCAAGAGTTGTCTGGATCACTGAGAGATTAATGACACATAAGAGATTAGTAACATATAACCCTGGCAGGATTTGAACCCTGAGTCTCCTGCCTCAGAGACTTACTATTTATCCACTATCCAATATACTCTCCTCCCAAGTTAGAAATAATAAAATTGGATCAGAAAATCATTCATTTGAAGGGCACACAAATTCTATTTGAAGATATAAGGATGAAATCAAACCAAGAGGGTCCCTTTACACTGATTAAATTATTCAAAAAATGAGCCTTCCAAAAGTTAAAATGTTGACTCATTATACTAAATTACTTCAAGTAATAACCTTTAACTTCTTTAAAGGTGCTTAATTTATCAGCACCAATGAAATCTTAAACCAGAACTACTATAGGCTAGATCATGTTTTGTACTTTTATAAATAGGCACTTCAAGGTGACATCTCCTCACAAACTGAGGAATGTCTAAATTAAAGAAAATTGCAGATTTCCTGGGCACCAAAGGAAATATGTTCAAAATTATAGCATATTGACCAATCAGCACTGAAAATTACAAGTCTATAATCTTTGTCCTTGAACATTTTTTATACCATCATTATTCATTTACTGTCAAACTCTTGGTAATACAGATGCAAAAATAAATTTCTTTACTTCTCCTCACCTCCCCACTCCCCACCTTTCATTTTCAGTAATTTAGTTTATTGAAAAACAACAAATATCACTTTGTATTTTGGAAACAAGTCCAGAATATAAAAAGTTATATTGAATAGGTAAGAACAAGGTTCTAAATGCAGTTTATTAAAAAAAAAAAAAAAAAAAAAAAAAAAACATAATTTGGAGCAGCTAGTTGGTGTAATTGGGTAGAGCACCAGCCCTGAAGTCAGGAGGATCTGAGTTCAAATGTGCCCTCACTTCCTGGCTCTGTAATCCTGGGCAAATCACTTAATCCCAATTGCCCCAGCAAAAAATAAACAAATGATAAATTTTTGGGGAAACACAGTTTACATTATAAATACAAAGTTTCTCATCATCAGTGAAAGAAACAAAGAGTAATCAGAAAATTATCAACTGATCTACAAATAGTCATTGTCCAGGAGAAAAAAAAAAATCACATCCATTTGTTTAGCTCTTGTCCACACAGTACAAAAGCATTAAATAGCTTAACTATGGACTTAATTCAAGAATGAATGAGGAATATGCAAGTGTTTATTTTTTTTTTTTCTAGAATATTTTTTTTTTAATTTTTTTTATTTTATTTTATAATTATAACATTTTTTGATAGTACATATGCATGGGTAATTTTTTACAACATTATCCCTTACACTTACTTCTATTCAGATTTTTTCCCTTCCTCCCCCAACCCCCTCCCCCAGATGGCAAGCAGTCTTATATATGTTAAATATATTACAGTATAATTTAGATACAATATATGTGTGTAGAACCGAATTTTTTGTTGCACAGGAAGAATTGGATTCAGAAGGTAAAAATAACAGTTTACATTCATTTCCCAGTGTTCCTTTTCTGGATGTAGCTGGTTCTGTCCATCATTAATCAATTGGAATTGGATTAGCTCTTCTCTATGTTGAAGAAATCCACTTCCATTAGCATACATCCTCGTACAGTATCATTGTTGAAGTGTATAATGATCTTCTGGTTCTGCTCGTTTCACTCAGCATCAGTTGATGTAAGTCTCTCCAAGCCTCTCTGTATTTCTCCTGTTGGTCATTTCTTATAGAACAATAATATTCCATAACATTCATATACCATAGTTTACCCAACCATTCTCCAATTGATGGACATCCATTCATCTTCCAGCTTCTAGCCACTATGAAAAGGGCTGCCACAAACATTTTGGCACATACAGGACCCTTTCCCTTCTCTAGTAGTTCCTTGGGGTATAAGCCCAGTAGTAGTATGGCTGGGTCAAAGGGTATGCACATTTTGATAACTTTTTGGGCATAATTCCAGATTGCTCTCCAGAATGGTTGGATTCTTTCACAACTCCACCAACAATGCATCAGTGTCCCAGTTTTCCCACAGCCCCTCCAACATTCATCGTTATTTGTTCCTGTCATCTTAGCCAATCTGACAGGTGTGTAATGATACCTCAGAGTTGTCTTAATTTGCATTTCTCTGATCAATAGTGATTTGGAACACTCTTTCATATGAGTGGAAATAGTTTTAATTTCATCATCTGAAAATTGTCTGTTCATATCCTTTGACCATTTATCAATTGGAGAATGGCTTGATTTCTTATAAATTAAAGTCAATTCTCTGTATATTTTGGAGATGAGGCCTTTATCAGAACCTTTAACTGTAAAAATTTTTTCCCAATTTGTTACTTCCCTTCTAATCTTGTTTGCATTAGTTTTGTTTGTGCAGAAACTTTTTAATTTGGTGTAATCAAAATGTTCTATTTTGTGATCAATAATGGTCTCTAGTTCTCCCTTGGACACAAACTCCTTCCTCCTCCACAAGTCTGAGAGGTAAACCATCCCCTGTTCCTCCAATTTATTTATGATTTCGTTCTTTATGCCTAAATCTTGGACCCATTTTGATCTAATCTTAGTATGTGGTGTTAAATGTGGGTCCATGCCTAGTTTCTGCCATACTAATTTCCAGTTTTCCCAGCAGTTTTTGTCAAATAATGAATTCTTATCCCAAAATTTGGGATCTTTGGGTTTGTCAAAGATTAGATTGCTATTTTTATTCACTATCTTGTCCTGTGAACCTAACCTATGCCACTGATCAACTAGTCTATTTCTTAGCCAATACCAAATGGTTTTGGTGACTGTTGCTTTATAATATAGCTTTAAATCAGGTACACTTAGACCACCTTCCTCTGACTTTTTTTTCATTAGTTCCCTTGCAATTCTCGACCTTTTATTCTTCCATATGAATTTTGTTGTTATTTTTTCTAGGTCATTAAAATAGTTTCTTGGGAGTCTGATTGGTATAGCACTAAATAAATAGATTAGTTTGGGGAGTATTGTCATCTTTATTATATTCGCTCGGCCTATCCAAGAACATTGAATGTCTTTCCAATTATTTAAATCTGACTTTATTTTTGTGGCAAGTGTTTTATAATTTTGCTCATATAATTCCTGACTCTCCTTTGGTAGATATATTCCCAAATATTTGATACTATCGACTGTTATTTTGAATGGAATTTCTCTTTGTATCTCTTGCTGTTGGATTGTGTTATTAATGTATAAAAATGCTGAGGATTTATGTGGATTTATTTTGTATCCTGCAACTTTGCTAAAATTCTGAATTATTTCTAATAGCTTTTTAGCAGAGTCTTTGGGGTTCTCTAAGTATACCATCATGTCATCCAAGTGTTTATTTTTTGAGGAATACTGATGAAATAATAATCATCTTGACATTTGTATAAGCAAATTTACTTAAAAAAAAAAAAAGATAAAACAGAAACTATATTCTACTTGAACACAAACCACTTTTTCAAATCACCTAATTGCAAATCTAATTCTTCTCACTGTGCAAATAAAATGTTCAGAACATCTCTAATAATAGTATCTATATTGAAATGCAGGCAGGTTGGGAGAGTGAGTGGGGTGGAAGAGAATTGGTGGCAGAGGCGATGTAGAAGCAGAAGGTATAAAAATTTAAATAAAACAATCAGACAGAGGTTCTAAGATTAACTGTTGAAACCAGTTAACTTTCTAAGGTTGAATTATTGTTTCTAGAGACAGAGAATTAAATCAAAAGCACACAAAACTCGTCTCCAGTGTACTGTTAGCCTCAGAAAGAAAAAAAAAATTTAGTCATCTTATATAGAATATCAAATTTATACTATGCTTTTTTGCTTTAAAAAATAATTTTCACATATCTATTTATTCCAGTCCACCTTCAAATTTCTTTTAAGAAAAGGTGTTTAGACCAAGCAATCAATTCTTTTTATTGAAAAAGCAGAGAGGTCCAGAGAAGTTAAATAACTTGCAAAATGTCACACAGGTTGGAAGCACAGTCAAAGCTAGAATAAAAATTCTGTGGTTTCCAGACCAATAACTGAAAGTTTTTAGATAAGGAAACAAACAAAAAAGATTACACAACTTAAAATAGCTACAGAATAGCTAAAATAGCTACAGGACTGGCAATAAAATGAAGAGAGACTTTGCTTTTGAGTGAACATTTTCTCCATTATGCTTTACCAGGTTTTTTTCCAAGTCTTTTTTGGGGGGGAGGGGCAAAAGCTCATAGCTACTGTAGTCCATTGTATTATTGGCTCCATCTCTTCCCCCAAGCAGGTTATCATCATTATCTCTATCCCAATCTTTTATCTACCTTAGAAAACTTTCTTAGCTTTTCCAGTCCCTAAGATGCTATCTCTGTACATCTTTTTTCAAACAAAATAATTTATAGGCAGTGATTTTCAAATCTTATAGACAATATCATATCAGTTATGTAGGTCTCTGATCTTTCTAATTACTAAATTCTTGAGAAGCTGTGAATTATTTTTCTAATATAATTTTCAGTGTTCCAAAAACAGCAAACTTTGAAGAATTATTTATGGTTTGAGTAAATTAATTCCTAAAGTAAACAGAAATGTAGTACAAATACAAAACCCACAGCCCTGATCAAAAAACTGACTTGAATATTTATTTAGGCCAGAACTTACTTTTCCCTTCTTCTGTTTAGTCATTTGTCCCTCTCTCATGGTTCTGCCCATTACCCCAATGACATATCCACTTCCCTGCCTATTTGTCTCCCTCATTTATGTGTACCTTGCTTGAGTTTGCTCCATCTCCTGCCTTCCCTACCTTCTCCTACATTTTCCCTCCATTCATTTATTTAAGTCTGTCTCCCCTATTCTATGTCTTCAATTCCTTCACTCTGTGTATCCCCTTCTTGACTTTCAGTGTCTTTTTTTCTTCACCTCATCTTCTTAGGGCAGCTCAGGGTACACCGACTGGGTTAGAATCAAGAAGACCTAAGTTCAAAACCAGCTGCAGACATTTACTAGCTATGTAACTCTGAGAAAAGTGTTAATGACTTTATGTTAATGTTAATGATGACAATGTTATTCTTTGTATGCCTCAGTTTTCTCATCTATCAAACAGGGATGATAATAATAGTGACTTCCCAAAACTGTTTGAGAATTAAATGAGATAATTTTTTGTAAAGCATTTGGCAAACCTCTCAGTGCTATATGAATATTTGCTTTTATTATTATTCCCTTCCCCTTTTTTGTACCTTGTTAATTGAGCATAATGAACAATGCAAGTCTTAAAGTGATATATATTTATCAAGACTACACAAAACTTGACTTTAATAATTTTCAAATTAATAATGTTCTACGGGGAAAGAAATTAGAATTAAGATGCTTATTTGCAAATGGCTTTCCCCTACTTAAAGTCATGTTAATGTAATATCACTTCATCATCACCATTTTCCCAGAAGAAATTGTTTTGTTCTCTTAGAGTTCAACACAGTGTATGTAACAAAGTTGACTGATGAAAAAATATATAGCAAACATATATAAGAGAAAGATTCTAGTAAATAAGGAAATAACGGTCTGAGATTGGAAGGTATATGAAAAAGTTTGCTAAGCCAATAAAACTGAACAAAAGGTCACTGGACCTTTCTAGGAATCTCATAGGGAAAGCCAAATGAGGAGGGAGTTAGTGACACAGTGTATCTGGCATGGGTATCAGTGTGAGACAAGAGTTAGATAAGACATAATAGGTATATATGGCAGCCAGCCAATATAATGAGGGAAAGGAAAGGGGGAACCCACTTTGCCAGCGCATAGATAATAAGATAATCCCATGAGGCGCAGTATCCCCTGTAAAATGAATTTACAGGCCCGAAAATCTAGATTGATAAATAAAAGGTTTATTGTAGAAGTTTGGAAGTAAAGTTCAGTCAGAAAGACGCCAGGGCCAGAGGTGGCCACTGGGCGGGCAGGAACCTTTACATGGCTGGAAGGATACAATGTGTTGGCTGGGAGGGCTCTGCCAAAGAGGGCATTCCGGCTCGTTTCTTTTATACCTAGAAGTTAATGGGCAGAACCCTTGGGGGGTAGGGCTTTTCAGTTAGCTCAGATCAGGTGAGGGCTGGGGGAAGCTAAGGGGATAGTGGGGCTGGGCCCAGATATTCAAAGGATGCCTTTCACCAGAATTTGTGAATCAAGGTCAGCCATGGGTTGGGCAATTAGAAAGGAATCTTAAAGGGATCTCAGCCCCCATCAAATACATGTACTCATTAAAAGAATCAGTTTGCTACAGAGTAAGTACCTTGCTGTGATGTTGGAAATACAAAAAGCATGAGGAAACAGCCCTTGTCCTTTAAGAACTTACAGTATAGAAAGAAGACAATTTTTCTGTGCACCAGAGTGTGTTTGTGTGTGTGTGTCTAAGTAGGAGTATAAATACACATACACACACACACACACACACACACACACACACACACACACACACACACACACACACTCACACAATATTAAAGTAATTTGGGTGAAAAAACACTAGCAACTTGAAGGATTAAAAAAGGCTTTACAAAAATAGATGTTGGTATTTGACTAGACTTAAAAAACCTGTGGGCTCATAAGAGGCAAAAAGAGCATGAATCCCAGATGTGAGGGATAGCCAGCACCAAAACATGGGAACTAGGAGATGGATGGTCATGTAAGCAACAGCAATTATATCTAGCTGACTCAATTGTAGTAAGGGCAAAGCAGTTAGGTGAAATTATATTGGAAAGATAACTGCAAGCAGATTATAATGAGCTTTAAATGCCAAACATGAACATATTCAATTGATCTTTGAGAGGAAGTCACTAGAATTTATTGACTTACAAAGCTAGATTCCTGCTTTAAGAAAATCATTCAAAGAAAACCAACCAAGAAAAAAAAAGATCAAGAAAACTGAAAGGAAAGGAGTGGTGATTGAAAATAGCATTAAGTCCTGCCCTGGGACTGCAAAATTCTCAATAATTCACATTACATAGCATTCTGAATTTTATCAAGTGCTTGCCTCACCACAACTTTATATGGAAGGAGTTTTGTTGATTTGTTTTTCAGATGTTTTATTGATCCTTCTTTTGTGTCACTGACACTGCCCTTTGATTCCAGGATATATTCCCCAAGTAAAATCTTCCTTATAACAAAGGCAAAATAATCATAGCCATATCTGCAAAGATAATTCATATTCTACCAACATGCTTCAACAGAAATTCTCTTAAGTCATGATTGGTCACTGATTCAATATCAAATTTTGAAGCATTTCAAAAATTTCTTTTACATCACTGTGGTCATTACACATTTAATCAACTCCATTCGATACAAGAATAAACATAGGAGCACAAAGAGCCTTAGCTGGAAGTCATACAGTGTTCATTTTAAACAGCCCAATGTTCTTTCCTATATCATATTGTTTAGGTATGGACATGCATGAATTTGAAAAAATGGTGACTGGCATATGGCAACTATGTAACTATCTTCTTTTATGAAATATTTAATACTTTCCTGAAAACTTTAGGCAAACTTATGATAAGAATTTACACAGTCCTGAATTAGCAAGGGCATCAGAGTAAGAAAATTCAATGAAGTAAAATTAAATATAGTGACCATTCATTTCTTATACAGTCCAAGAAAGTACAATGTTATATACTGATGAAAAAGTAACCATTTTGCCAAGAGAGATAAAAATAACATTTTTTTTGGGGGGGGGAGAGAAGGAGATGGAATGGGAAGGGAGTGCACTCATATCCTTGTAGGAAATAAGAAATTCAATGTCTTAAACGTCAAAGATCAATTTTAATACCATATAATATCAAAAACATAGTCACTTATCACTAATATTTAATGATTGTAGCTTATTTCAAACTTCCATTTGCATTACTCTTAGCAAGATGATTAAATACTCAAATGAAGAATAGTTCTTCTTAATATGTCTTATGTAGAATAAGTATACACCCATAATCAATTCCAAAAAATTGGACCTTCCACTGAATGAAAACATTTGGTGACACCCTCCTCAAAAAAGAAATTAAGCAACATTCTGTTTAAGAAACATAACAAATCTATACTACTGTTATAAATTTCAAATGCAATCTTAATTACATTTTTATGATTATTTGGAAAGTATATCCCAAGCTTGTAATTTATTCCAGGGTTCTACCTATTAGACTTTGTATCATTATAATTAAGTTAGTATTCCTTTTCTACAATCCAAATACATCATTTTGCCTCTGATGATTTGGCACATAAATTGTTATTTCTATTGCAAATAATAACTGAATTTAATCAGATAATAATATTGATGAAAAATTAAGCTTCTCTATTAGATACACCAAAAAAAGAGACTCTTTTAGCCAAACTATATCATAGAATTATGAACATAAAAGAAGACTTACTAGCAAACACACTGATCATAATCTTGTAGGGATATTAATAGAGATAATAAAGTTGCAATTTAAAAATAAAAGCATAGTGCAATAGATAGAATGCTTGAAGTGATAAGAAGTAGATTAGATGTGACTCCAACATCCTGCTACATTCTGTATAGAAACTCAGGTAAATCTCTTGAGGCCTCTGCTTTCATAGCTACAGAATAAGAATCTAATAACTTAAGTAACTAGATGGAGCATTCCTGCTCTCAGTCTTTCCAAAGTAAATGTTTAAGTGAGAACAAGATTAAAAAGCAAAGCAAAGAGAATTCATGAGGTAAAATTTATATTATTTGTTCAAAGCTTAAAGTTAAGTAATTTTTATTATGGATTATAACTTATAAATTAGTTTTGATTTCATCAGATATTTAAACCTCCATCATCTGTCTACAACCTAATTTTTACAGTTATCCAATATTGCATTTTAAAAATTTTGTTTATTTTTATATCAACTTCTTCAATTAAAAAATAAACCATGTAAAAATAAAGTTAACTTTTGTTTCAGTCAATGTCCAACTGACAGACATCCATTTAGCTTCTAGTTTTTGTCATTACAGAATCAATTATAAATATTTTTGTATACATAAAGTCTTTAATTTTTTAAGTATCTTTGGTGCATAAGTATAAGAAGAGAATATACACAGTTAATTGACTTTCTGGACAGAATTCCAAATTGCTTTCTAGATCAGGTAGAGAAATTTACATCAGAGAGTAAACACATTATTTTACCTATTTTCTAGAAGCCCTTCAAATATTCTCTCTCTCTCTCTTTTTTTTTTTTTTTTTTTTTTTTGTGATCTTTGCCTATTTGACAGGTGTGAAGCAAAACCTCAGGTGTAACATGCCCTCCTGGCAGTAACAATTACTAGTCTGTCCTAGGCCCAACAGAGTACCTTTGACCACTGACCTTTGCAGTGTCAACTCTACCCGGCTCGCCTCCTCTGAGGCCTTCAAAGGTCTCTGGCCATGATTTCTTGAATAGTAGTTTAATAACCGGTAGCGCACAGCCACGTGTAATCTTAAAAGCCTTTATTATACCTACTCATATAATGCCCTGATTTGTTAGTTCCCTAGTGAACATCTGGTCTGAAGACCCATGTGTTCTCTCCCAAACTTCTTACCTCTCTCGGCTATCCATCAGCTTGGCTTGGCTTGGCTTGGCTACCCCAGGCTAGGGAGCCAGATTAAAGAGCACCAGGTTAAAAAGAGCAACTGCTGTCTGCAGTGGGCTTATAAAGGACCTGTGAGGTCACACACACAGCCAACCAGCGATAGAGCCATCACCCATTACGAAGCAGTCCTATATCCACAGAGATTACTTCTGGGCCACTCAATCTCCTGTTGCATTGTGTCCACCCATTTAAAGGACCCTTACACTCAGGTGCTTTACTGCACATTTCTCTACTAGTGATTTGGATCATATTTTCATGTGCATATTGACAATTTGGATTTCCTGTTTGTATCTTTTAATAATTTACCAAATGGGGTCTTATTCTTAACAATTTTAATCAGCTGGAAATGAGACATTTATCATAAAATCTTGCTAAATAGATGTGTTAGTTTTTAGTAACTGCCTACTATATATGCAAGGCAGCAGGCTTTCTTGAGGATATAAAGAAAGCAAAAAATAGTCCCTTCCCTAAAGAAATTCAAAATCAAAAGAGAGAGGCAAAATAAAAACAACTATATACAAACTAGCTATATACAAGATAAAACAAAGCTAATCATAGAGGGAATGAACACTAAGATTAAGAAAGACGAGGAAAGGATTCTTGCATAAGAGGAATTTTAGTTGATATTTGAAGTAACCCAGGGAAACCAGTGTGTGGAAATGAGTAGGAAAAGATTACTAAACATGGAGAAAAGCCAATGAAAATACTAAAAACTGGAAATAAGGCATGAAAAGATCAGAAAGGTAGAAGGGCCAGGTAATAAAGACCAAAAAGATTTTATATTTGATCCTGTAACAGGGGGCCAATGCAGCAGATTCAATGAATTAGAGATTAGGGTTGTGTTAACATGGTCAGACTTGTACTTTAAGAAAATGGACAGCTAAGTGAAAGAGTGGGAAAAGA
Organism: Sminthopsis crassicaudata; assembly: GCF_048593235.1. Lineage (NCBI taxonomy): Eukaryota > Metazoa > Chordata > Mammalia > Dasyuromorphia > Dasyuridae > Sminthopsis > Sminthopsis crassicaudata. The sequence goes on from NC_133619.1 coordinate 99,005,507, forward strand.
CATGTGGCAGAAAAAACAAATGGCAACTGTAAAGTTCTGTTGTCTCCAGAAACTGCTGATCGCTCTCTGGGAGGAGATCTGCTGTCTCAACTCAATCTCTCAGCCAGATTCTTCTTCCTCCAGAGTGCCACCCTCTTTTATCCTCCCAGAGAATGGGTGTGGGATAACGCAAGGGCTTGTGGGAAGATTACTTCTATCAATGAACTTGCTCCTTTTAAACTTTAAGCTCCTCCCCAGAAGTTCAAAGGGGTAAAACTTCCCTTAAAGGCCGGAACTAGAGAATTGTTAAGTACCCACTTAGCACTTAGTAAGAACCTAATATCTCATTATCTCATTAGCACTTAATAAGAACCTAACAGGCAATTATTGTAACAGTTTAGCCATGAGATAATGAGAACCTGCATTAGAATGGTGGCAATGTCATAGAAGAGAAAGGTATACTCCAGATCTTATAAAGGTAGAAATGATAGAATTTAGCAAATGAATGGGTGAGAGAGAATAAGGTGACTATGACAACTAAGTTGCAAGCCTGGTTGATTTGGAAGATTATATTACCCTATACGGGAACAGTGAAGTTTAGAAGACAAAAGTTTCAGTGGATAGAAGGAGGGAAGAAAAGACTTTAGTTTCAATAATGTTGACTTTAAAAAAATTTTATGTGACATCAAATTTAACACACCTGAGAGGCAAGGCTGAAGGCAAGTAAAAAGTTACAATTAGATAAATAGATCTGAGAATTATCTAAAAAAAGATGACAATCAAATTCATCACAGCTAATGAAATTGCATAATAATATAGAGAATGAAGAAAAGAAAGCCTATGATAAAGCAAAGGTGACTGAGGGGCTGAAAAACAGGTAGAAAATGGTGTCATTAAATCCCAGAGGAAAGAAAAGTATCAAGTACTGATGATTGACAGGAATCAAGTTATAGACAAATCAAAAAGGATGAATGCTAAGAAAAGATCAGTATGTATGGCAAGTGAGAGAGAATTCATAATTTAAGAGAGACCAGTTTCAATTGAATGATGAGACTGGAAACCAGAGAGCAGAGAAGTGAAGAGAATGAGAGGAAAGGAAATTGAAGTATATAATTTAGTGGGCATTTTCAAGGAGATTAGTCACAAAAAAAGGGAGGAAACATATAGGATGATGGCTATTTCCCTTCTAATCTTAGTATTTGTTTTGCTTGTCCAACAACTTCTAAATTTCATTGTTGTGATACAGGAGCCACCTGCCTGTGACTGCTGGAGGTCTAATTCAGACCTGTAGAATGGATCTCTTCATGTGAGAGGATGATGATACAAGGAGACTGAGAGGCAGTTGCTATTCTCTGACCTCTCTCCTCTTTCCTCTTGCCTCCAATTTTTTAAATTCCCAATCCACAAGAAACATCTGTGTCAGTAAAGGCTACTTTGCAACGCCTTCAAATGTTATGATTCACAGCTATGGAGGCTCTCGGAGAACTGATCCTGCCTCTTCACCCAGGCATGATTCTTAACAATTCCTTGTTCTTTTGTTTTGAGACTGTGATCATTTTCCCCCCACAGCCTGGTCAGCAAGTTTATGTACTGCTTGTTATCTAAGTCCACATGGTAAGATATCTGAGTCTGCATGCTAGGCAATGCAAACAGCACTGCAGCGGGTGTTGAATTTTGAGGCAAATCAAACAGAGGAGAGGATTGTAGTCAGAATAGGCATTTAAGTCTCTCATCAGTCTCCTGACTCGGCCCTTTGATGAGTTGGCCCATTTAATTACCCCAACTAAAAAAGTCTTACCAGTCTCTTTTCTCTTTCCTTCCCCATGGCTTACAGAAGGAACTCTGGGAGGATCCTGCTCCCAAACAGCTCTAAAGTGCTGCTGCTTCTTTGTTTCTTGTGCCCCATGCTGGGTGCCAAAATGTAGGGTGCTTTTTAGAGCCCCCAAATTGGAGTGCCAAAATATAGCATCCAGACTAGCTCTCGGGAGGATCTTGGGACCAGCCTTGGTCTTAGTGGAGGAGTGAAGTAGGCAAGAGAGCCACTAGTAAGGTCCAAGATAGAGTCTCCATTTCAAGTCCTCTCAGCACTTAAATACCTTTTTAAATACATATTTTAATGGAATTTCTTTTTATATTTCTTCTTGCTGTGTTTTGTTGGAGTATCAAATACTGCAATTCTCTTTAAAAATGATATACCTTTTCCCATGCCTGCATTTCTCCTAAATGTGCTCTTTTTCTTCATTATTACCTCTATATCATAGTTAATAAAACACATAGAAAAAGGTCATTTGTGGTTCATGACACTGTCTGATGAGGCCTAAAGCATATTAAAATATTACAGGAAAATTAACAAAATAAATAAAAATACAATGAAGCATAAATAATGTTTTAAATAATATAGTTTTCAAAGTCAATTTGTACCCACAGAGGTTGCACAAAATAGCATTTGAGCTTGACACCATTGCTGTATATCCTCACCCCCCACCTCCCTTATTCTCACAATCCATTAAGCCATGTACTAATTTTACTTTCCTCTCCATTTATCCTGAATGCTATGGTCAGTTTTGTCAATAATATGCTTGTTATTTGCCTATAATCTCTTGTCTCCTTTCTCCATGGTCTAGCTTGCTAATCTCTAATTTTAAAAATCCACATTATGCCTTTTTCCCAAACAATAATAAAAAAGAAGAAACAATCTGAAGTGTTCTCATAGGAAGCCCTGCAATAAAACTAGGATTCAAAAGGTACATATACAAAAGATCAAATCAAAGCTTGATACACATAAGGTAGGAGAATTATAGCAAGAATCCAAATGAATTAGAATCTAGAAAAAAAAATACTGAGAATGATAAAAAGCTGTTCAGTACCAGGAGCATGGATTTCTACCAAAGGGATGAATGGTATAATATCAATTATAAAAAAGCATATTTATAGAAAGCTTTAATGTTTAAAAAGCAAATATACTCTACTGCTACCATCCTTTCATCTACTTTGTTACAAAGAACTAAAAGAAAGACAGATCAAATACAGATATTGAAGCCAAGTATAGGTAAAGCAAGAAGTATGAGAACATCTAACAACTCTAAATGGATTCCAAAGTCCTGGCCCAAATAGCACCAGAAAGAAGTTTGCTTGAAAAAAAGATCTGAAAATTTTAGTTAACTGAAAGTTCAAAGATTCAGAAATATGATACTTCTGTGTATATAATATCAAATCACACACTACTAACTCACAATGTATTTGCAATTCCCTAAAACCAAGAGTGAATTAAAAAAAAAAAAAAAGAAAGATGCTATTCTGAGAAGTGGAATTAGAGGACCAGAAAGTGATAGCCATTTGCTGTCAAAACTTGTCATACTACATAGAAAAAATCATGTTCTGCTATGGGAACTATTTTTATTAAGGATACTTAATATAACTGCCCTACCTATATGGGGCAGTTAGCTGACACAATGGATAGAGCCATCACCCTTGAAGTCAGGAAGACTTAAGTTCAAATGTGATCTCAAACACTTAACACTTCCTAGCTGTGAGACCTTAGGCAAGTTTTTTAAGTGGAAAGAGAAGAGAAGGGGAAGGAGAAGGGGAAGGGGAAGGGGAAGAAAAAGGGGAAGGGGAAGAAGAAGGGGAAGGGGAGAGGGAAGGGGAAGAAGAAGGGGAAGGGGAAGGGAAGAGAAGAAAGCATTTTTCCCTATGAAAATAATTTAATAGACAAAGTTTATACTAATATCTAAAGATTTTCATAAATATAAACAAACTACTTGAGATATCATTGAAAACAATTTGAAGTAGTTTGTCTTTACAGTTACTATCAAATTTCAATAGTAAAATTATGCTACATGAATCAAAACTGAAAATGTTCCATAGCATATTACAATGCTTTCCCAACTCTTCTCTAATAAACTTCTCTTTCTGAAAGGCGATATGAGAAACTCGTCAGTGTTATTGTTTCCCTTGGTTCTTTTAAAGTCAAAATGAAGCTTCTCACCCAGAACTTAAAGTATGACTTAGAATACTTAGTTCAATAAAACTCAACCTTAATTATATCAAGCTCATCAGGGAATATGATTTCAAACAAATAAATGGAAACAAATTTATAGCTTTAAAACCTTTAGGCCAAGCTGAAATTGAGCTGAAATATTCTGATTGATCATATACAAAAAAATAAATACTTAATTCTTAGAGGAAATTAATATATCTTCATTTTAATTGGTAACATTAAGTTCAACATTAAAGTATTTAATATTCAACTTTAGTATTTAAGGTTCAAATAAAGCAGAACAAAATAATCATAATACAATAAAACATATAAAGAGATATGAAACCCACAGCAATGATGTCACTTATAGAGTGTCCCAAAGTGAAATTTTAAGCTTTGGGGGGAAAACATACAACATAATCTTCCAAATATTGTCTACCAGTGAATTTTTCATTCATATATTATATATTCAAAGCTCTTCTGGAAAAGGACACATGAAGAGCCAAGAAGGCATTTTTTTAAAAAAAAGTATTTACTTAACACAGAAACAATATTAAGTCTTTAGAAAGACTATATATAAAAAACACTCACAAATATATTCATATACACACAAAACATATGTTAATACATGTTTTTTGATATGTAGCTGTATGAAATAAAGCACCCAAAAGAGAGAAAACAATATGAAAATCTCATCTTACAAGTCTCTAATCTCTAAGTGGAAATGGCTTTGGAGAAATGCTCATAAGAAAAAAAAAGCCAGCACTTCTCTCTGAATAGAAATTTCTTAAATTATACATAATTGACACTTTTTTTTTTTTTTTGGCCTGCCACAAAGCAGGGATCAACAGATGCAGATTCTTGTTTCTCAAATTTTAGCTATCATACTGGGACACTGTACCTCTTTTCTATAATGTCTTCCCCCTATGAACCACTATATGGTAATAATCCAATACCTTAGGATCCTTGTAACTGAAAATAAGCAGAGGTACCTGTTAGCTCTCCAAGGATGACTAAAAATGTTATATGATTTTGCATATGGCGAGTATTGTTTTTGTTTTTTGTTTTTTCTCTTTAATTAATGTACCATTCAGATCATTCTTCTAAATCATAGCACCATAGGTCTGGAATTCAAAGAAGCTTGGGTCATCTCATTCATCTCATTCAAACTCCTCATTTCACATATGAGGATACAAGCCCAGAAAAGTTATTGACTGGCTTTAGGCCCACAAATAGCAAATGTGAGAGGCAGGATTCTCTCTATCCAAAACTCCATTTTGACTTAGTTTTCTTTCTTAATATCCCCCCTAGATTTTTTTTATAAATAGCATTTAGTTCTTCACAACTTATTTCCTTAAATATACCCATAGTGTCTAAAACATTTATTACAACATAGCAAGTATTCAATCAAAGGTACACTCAGATTTACTTCCCACAATGGATATTGTGACCAATTAAAGATGAAAAAGGTAGAATGCCTACAAGTATATTTTACCCCAAAATACTATAATATAAGCTTTATTTGATCAGTGGGTATTTTATTGGTTTGTTTGTTTGTTTGTTTTGAGAAAGCCTGGTGACATGCTTGTCACTGGGCAGTTTCCTCTCTTCATTGCAAGTACAGATTTAGGACAGAGACCCCAAGCAGATGACCCAGGTGGTACAATGGATAAAATGTTAGACTAGAAATCAACTAGACCTGAGGTGATATTCTGTTTCTAACACTTCTTTTATGACCCTGTAAAACTATTTAACTTCTCTAAGCCACCATTTCCTCTTCTATAAAAGAGATAGGGAGACTGTGAGGATCACATAAGATAATAAATGTATGATGATGATGATGATGACGATGATAACAATCTCTGAGTACAAATGTAAGCCAGATTATGACTAACATCTCTAACTACTGTAAAATGAGGTCAAAGAGAAACCAAAATAAAAATCAAAGATGGTAAAAAGAGAGATAAAATTCAAGGAAAGAAAAGAATATAAGGAGAAAAATTGTTCTCCCTCTTCTAAATTCTCCCAACAATATAGTTTCACTTAGTAACAGAATTACATACACACACATACATTCATGCACACACACATACATTATTAATCAACTCTATAGGACTTCACAACTATATGATACACTTCAAAGATAAAATCAAACAGAAATGATGGTTCACCACAATCAAAAAACCACAAACTCAGATTCAACAACCAGAAATCAGTAAACTACTAAAGTGAAAATAGTATAGTAGAAGTATATTTGGGGAAAATAAATCATAAATTCACCAAATTTGTTAAATACTTCTGCCTGCCATAATAGTTTTAAGGTAAATTAATTACCTGACAGGGTTACTGGTCAAAGACACCCGGAGGGACTCTAAGCATGTGACAAGTCTTTCGTCTGCAGCTCCCATTTTCAGTTCATGGATGAATTCCTGTGGTGATATTTGTCGACTACTCTTGAGGCATCCCTTTTAAATAAATATTTTTAAAAGTTATACTGAGTGATGGCTTCTTGACATTACAAAAATAACAAAAATAGTAAATCATTTTTAAAAAATATATACAATTCACAATACACCGGAATCATTTTATTTTTGAATATATAAATTCATAGTCCTTAATATCAATACCATAAAAAATATTTGTATTCATTGAGCTATTTTTTTTAATCTAGTATATATGTTGTAATTAAAGTATTTGTTAGCTTTATCAGGAGACCTACAGGGAATATGTACATATTAGAGGTTAAAAAGGGCACTATATCCAAAAACGAATGATATTAAAATGAAATAAAAAACACTTATTATTTAGTGTTATTTAATAACAACATTATTAAAAAACATACAGGTAAAGTACCACCAACAATAAAATAGCAGTTCGATGTAGAAAAGATAAATATTCTAAGGAAAGAAATAAGCATTTATTAAGTAGACAACTATGCCAGGTACTGTGCTAAGCACTTTACAAATATCTTATTTAATCTTCACAATAAGCCTATAAGATAGGTACTTATACTCATTTTACAACTGAGGAAATTAAAACAGAGTTTAAGTGATTTATCCAATGTCACAAAATCAATTTTAATGTTTGAGAACAGTTTGACTTTAATCTCAATGCTCCACCCAATATACTACCTTGCTACTTTTTTAATGTTTTAAGTAAGGGAAAGTAATAAATTAAAGAAAGTATTTCATATCAGTCAATGAGATGGTTAAAATTTAGAAAAAGAAAAAATAATTTGGGAAAGCAACAAAACATATCACTTAAATAAAATTAGAATCAAAATCATAGTTATCAGAAAACATTTTAATAGCACGTAATATGTAGGATCTACTATACTGTAAAAAATTTTAATAATTAATATAGTTCAAAAAATACACAGATGACATGGTTATTCAATTAGTCAATAGTCGATGCAGTAAATATAACTAAAAAAGAGAATTTATCTAAAATGTCAGTCATACATACAAGTAAGTAATCAAAAGAAAAACATACTTGTTAAATAAGAAAATTAGAAAAATAGGAAAAAGACAGGTCATAAAAGGCGTTGAATCCCAATCAGAAGTGTTTTTGTTTTTTGGGTTTTTTTTTTTTTTAATGCTTGATCCTAGAAAGGAATGACTGGAGTTTATAGAGTATGAGAGTTAGACTATCAGACCTGGCTTTAGAAAGATCACTCTGACAGTTAAGTAGAGGAAGGAATCTGGAGGGGTGAGAAATTCGAGACCAAGCAGTATGTTATATCACTAGATCGATCAGGCATGATTTGATGAGGAGTATATACCAGAGTCTTAGCAGTGTCAGAAGAATAAAGTATATAGGAGATGTTAGAAAAAACTCAAAAGATTTTAGAAAAGGGGGTGGGGGGGGAGACAGAGAGAGAGAGTGAGAGAGAGAGAGAGAGAGAGAAGCTGAGAATGATACCAAGATTGCAAATTTTGGTAGGTATCTGGGAGGATGCTGGTACCTTTTACAGTAATAAGGATGTTAGGAAGAAAAAAAGGTTTGGGGGAAAAAATAATAATTGCACATAGGATAAGGAAGTTAATCTCATAGTTTTCTTAATTGGTGTAAAAATGCATACATGTTCCACTATTCGGAATGTTTTATTTGCTTAATAAGGACATATGAAGATTAAACTACATGCTATCAATCATTTAAAAATGTGTGAAAAGAAGTATCACAGATGCTAAGAAAGAACAATGTAGTTTTCTGTTGTCATATTGGAAGAAAGAAAAAGTAAAATATAACTGGAGAATTTTCCCAGAACTTCAAGTAAAATGAAAGAGACACACAGAGAGAGACAGAGCCAGACAGAAAGATCATTTGTGTGGAAATGAGAACAGGAGATAAAACCAAATTTAAATTATTCTAAGAAACAAAAATCTTATATGAGAACTGAAGCTTACATGCACAAACACAAACACACACACACACATACACAGATTTGATTTATTTGCAAAATTTCTCTCTAATTCCTATTCATATTCCACTATCATAAAGTATAGACAAAAGAAAATGATAGGAAGAAAACATTGTGTCAATTGAGTAATCAAGAATCCCAGAGATGGCTTTTCTTATGCTTCTTTTATTTCATGTAATAGTTTTAAAAAGAAAAAAAAAAGTGTACTCAGTATTACATAACTTCAGGTCCATTAGCTATATAGATGAAAATACTAGGCGAGTTTTACTCTTTATGGTATCAAAATACATTTACAACATGCAGATATCTATTTGGTATCACCACAAAAGTGGGAAAGTTTATCCAATATTAATTTTAAACTTTTTTACCCTTCATTTTGAAATATCAAAGGTAACACATTAAGAAAAGCTCTTGATATATTTTTGACACCTTCATTTTGTTTATAGATTGCAAGGCATAAAAAGCAATATTTTTTCCTAGTCTTGTTTCCATCACGTCTATTTATCTATTCTCATCTTTTTCTATGCTATCTTACCTGCACCAGAACAGTAATCATTTATGCACTACCAGTCTTGAACAGATTCATAGTCTCTTCCTCACTGATTGCATTTCACCCAAGAATTTAGCTGATTCTTTTTTTCCAGTGTTTGTTTCCAGTTCCTTTTCTTGTTTTCATACTCATAGAGTCAGTTTGGATATCATGTATATAGCAAAATAAAGCTATATTGTAGCTCTCATTACCAACAAAACAAAGCGCAATTATATGGTAAACATTTTCCACAAGCAAATGGATGATTTTAAACAGCCATGAACAATTCAGTGATGGGGTCAGTCCACTATCCCTTGTTGATTTATGTAGACATTTTGCAAATCTCATGGGAAGCTGACAAAAATATATAGCAATTCAACACAAAGCAGACTGGAATGACTGGTATTCATACTTAAGCAGCTCAATTCATTATCACCCTGCCAGTACTCCTGTAAATGAAAATGATTAGTCCAAGAACATTTTATGGCAATGACTAAAATCAACATCTTCTATATTCATTACAAAAAAAATTTTTTTGCTTTTTTTTATCAAAGTGAAAACAAAGAATACTAAGATCCAAAACATACTCTATTAGGTTAGAATATAACCTTTTTTTATTCTTATTTTTAGATAATTTTCAATTCAATTCAATTGTATTACACTTTTTCCAATATATGTAAAATTTTGCAGTATAAGAGATCAAGATCAGACTCTGTGCTGCCTTCCTCAAGCCTAGAATGTAGTATGACATTATATTAATTATCCAGCAGGAAATGCAATATTTTAAATACTCATGAGGAAAAAGTCTCCTGGACAAACTCCTCTCTGGTACATACATGGTACAGATTCCCCAAAGGATGCAATATACCTTATGGTTACCTCAGAGAGCTCAACTTTAAAAATTTAGGCTATTCAACAACTCCCACGTGAATTAAAAAAAAAAAGGACAGTAGTCTTCAAACCACTTCATCTTATACCAGTATCAATGAACACAAACATTACCCATCTATCTACACACACACACACACACACACACACACACACACACACACACACCCCTTAGTTTTATAAATTACTACATACTATTATGTTCACAATAAAATATACACCCATAAAAATACTAAAATAAGATAGAAGTAGGGAATAAGCATTTGTTGAGCATCATGCATTATATCAGGAACTTAATAAGCTTTCTATAAATATTATGCCATTCTGGAATCCACTAAAGTTTAATGGGTAGCACAGTTACAGACTAGCTCTTTAAGAAAATAATCAATAGGCATTATTATTGTGCCTGCTATGTGCCAACCAGTGCCTATCCTTGAGAACAAGAATAAGGACAAGATGGACAAGACAAGAAGCAAACTATATAAAGGATAAATACAAAATAACCAACAAGGTGTAAGGCACTGGAAATGAGTGATTAGAAAAGGCTTCTTGGAGATAGTGAGATTTTGGCTGGGACTTAAAGGAAGCTATGGAAACCAGGTGGAGAAGACGAGGAAAAGCATTCTAGGTATAAAGAACAGCCAAAAAGAATAACCAGTGCTTGAATGGAGAGTTTCAGTGGTGGAAAAGCAAGGAAACTGGATCAAAAAATACATACAGTGTATAAAGTATAAGGCTGGAAAGATAGAGTGGGGCAGGGGGAAGAAGGCTACACTAAGTTATAAATCGCTTTGAACATTTTTGAATATTTTATATTTTATCCTTAAAGTAAAAGTCATTAGAATTTTTTTCATTTGGTTTCATTATTTTCCTGCGATTCTTGACCTTTTGAGTCTCTATGATTTTCATTTTTTTTTCTAGTCCTATCAAATAATCATTTGGTAGTTTAATTATTATGATCTTACACAAGCAAATTAATTTGAGTAATATTGTTACGTCATTATATAAGCTGGTCTGTCCATAAGCAATTAGTATTTTCCCCATTCTTTAGGTCTATATTTCTACAAAATAATGCAGGCAGTGAAAGGAAGAGTAAGCACACAGCTCTTGTATGTATCTTGGTAGGTAGATCCTCAAGTATCTGATATATAGCCTATCACTATTTAGAATAGGATTTTACTGCTATGACTTATTGGCACTGAATAGACATTATTGTGATTTATAAGGATTTATTTTACATTTTGCAACTTTATTGAAATTATCTTAATTTTAGTTGATTGTATATAGTTCTCAAGTATGAATCATCTACAAACAATAATTTTATGTCTTCTTGTCTATGACTAGGTATTTATTCCCTAAATTTCCTTTAATTTTTTTTTTTCATGTCTTACTGCTTACTATATCTAGTATTTCAAAAAATGTAAAATAGAAGTGATGACAATGGACATACTTATTTCATCCCTGACATTACTAAAAATGATTATAATTGGTGCTGTTTCTTGATTTTAAATATATATTATTTAAAGAAAGTACATTTATTTCTGAGCTTTCTAATATTTTAATAGTAATAGATACTGCATTTTGTTGAAAACTTTATCTTAATTTATTTATAAAATTATTTGATTGTTGTTTTTAATATGGCAAATTAAGTTGAAAGTTATTAAACCAAACTTGCATCTTAAAATTATTTGTAATAATATTGTATGTCTGTTGCTAATATTTTGTTTAAAATTATTACACTAATATTAATTTTAGTTTAGAAATTTCTTTTTCTGTTTTGATTCTCCCTGTCTTAGGTATCAAGAACATCTTTGAGCATAGAAGGAATACAGAAGAATCCCATCTTTTGTTATTTTTGCAAACAATTTGTGTAATGTTGGAACGAACTTTTCTTTAAACGTTTGATAAAATTTACTTGTGACTCTTATTTGCTCCTGGATTTTTTTGGGAATTCATTTATGACATTCAATTTCTTTTTCTGACATTAAGTTGTTTAAAAGAAATATAGACCTAAAGAATGGGGAAAATACTAATTGCTTATAGACAGACCAGCTTATATAATGACGTAACAATATTACTCAAATTAATTTGCTTGTGTAAGATCATAACTTAAATTAAATACATTAAAATACCTTTTAATTTAATTTTTAAAAGCAACCTTTTATTTCTTCATTCTCTTTGTTATTGTTGTGGTTGTTTTGATGATGGTAACTTACTATTCTTTTTTCTTTTTTTCCCTAATAGTTGACCTATGTAATTGTTTTTAAATCAATTATTTTTTTTTTTCCTTCAACTTTATCTCTTCCTTAATTTTCAGGATTTCTACTTTGGTGTTTATTTGGAAGTTATTCTCATATCTGTTATCTTTAACAAAATTATCTAAATTTCTATTTTTCATTTCTTGCCTTACACATTCTTTAGGTTTAAATTAGACTCTGATTTTAAATATACCTTTTTTTTTTTCAGTTTTTATTTAATATAATTTTATTGCATTTGATTACTAAATGACATGCCTTTCTGTACTTGGCCGGGAAGTTTTTATGCCTTTTTGTTTTGTTTTGGTTTGGTTTTTTTGGTAAAAAGTGTTATACTATGCCATGCACATCTGAGAAATATATAAACTCTTTTATATTCCCATTTAATAACTGTTAAAATTCTATCATGTTTAAATGTTCTAAAATTGGGGCAGCTAGGTGGAGCAGTGGATAGAGCATTAGCCCAAGTCAGGAGGACCTAAGTACAAATCTAGTCTCAGACATTTACCACTTCCTAACTGTGTGACCTTGGGTAAGTGACTTGACCCCAATTGCCTCAGCAAAAACAAATAAATAAATAATTTTTGCAGATCTGATGAGGAATCATAAGGATCCTCACTATTATAGCTTAACTATTTCTCCTTGAAACTCATTAAGGTTTCCCCTTAAATATATGTTGTTTTGTGCTTTTTTCTTTTCTTTGCTTCCTGATCTCTATTACGGGTTCTTAACCTTCCTTTCTTTCCACCCCTCTTCACCTACTAACCTTAGAATATAAAGAACTCATCCTTGTAAAGTACCTTCTGATTATTCACTTGTATTTACTTTTTATTTTTCACTTAATTCCTATATCTGTACTTCTGAAATGGACAAAAGACTGGCCCCCTCCTCACTGGGTCAAGGAGCCTCATTTTCTTATAAGAAAATGTTGCTTAAACTAAATTAAGGGAAGTGTTATGTTCAGACTGGCCCATCCCCCAGTTTATGAGACCCTAGACTTTTGGAGAAGTATGTGTCTAACAAAGTCAGGACATCATTGTAAAACATGCAACAGGTTCCTTTGTGTGCTCACTCTCATCCAGACACTTCCCCATTGTAAACAAGAAACCGTGTCAGTGATTCCCAAAATTTGTAACCGCAAGGCTGTACCAGGATGTGGCAAATGGGCTTAAAAATATACCTCACTAAAGGTTCAGGGCTGATTTCTACTAGCCTATCTAGAGGGGTTAGTCGCCAGCCAGCTAATAAATGATTCTTTAAAATGAATAATCTGGTCAGAGCTGTCTATCTTGTGTTTGTCCATTTCAGTTCAAAGTTCTATTCAAATCCAAATTTTCATCATCAATATGTGAATCTCACTATTTCACTGAAGATCCTTTTTTCTCCTTATATTAATAACAAAATGTTGCTAAATAAGTTATTTTTATTGTAAACCTATATATTCTCCTTTTTGAATTATCTCATTCCAAGTTCTCCACTCTAATGGTAACTGCTAAATCTTCTGTGATCTTGACTGATTCCTTAAAATTTGAATTCTTTTTCTCCAGCTATTTGAAGCCTTTTTTTCTTTTATGTAGAACTAGGTTTTGCAATGACATTCCCAGGAGCTTTTATTTGGGGGTTTCTTTCAGGAGATAATCAATGGATTCTAAGTTCCCATTATCCTCTTGTTCTAATATGCCTAGGCAGCTTTATTTAATGATTTTTATAATGATTTTAGTTTCTTTTTTTATGTTCAAGGATGTCAGTGGTTCCGTTACCTACTCTTGATTTGTTTTACTGAATTTCTGATTAAACATTTCACATTTTCTCCATTTTAAAAAAATCTTTTGAATTTATTTTAATATTTCTTGGGGTTTTGTGCTGTAATTAATTTCTATATTGTCCTTTCAAATTCCTAGATTTTATAAATAAATTAAAATTTTGTACCTATTATATTAAGCTAATAATAAATTTTTGAAATCTTTCCTCCAAAATTTTAATTACATTGATAATATCATTTTTAAACCTTTAAAACATTTGAGTTGGAGATTCTAATTGTTCTAGTGAGAAAGCTGCTTATTACTTAGAAATTTTGATCATAAGTGTTTTTAATTCTCATTTCTCAGTTTGTATCACTAAAGCCCCAATCCTTCCCTGAGGAATCAACAATTAACTTTGTTGAGGATCTGCCCTCATATTATTGAAGGCTTTCTTTTCTCTTAAAAGTTAAGTTCTAATTCCTTCAGGTATCAGATCAACCTAAGATCCTTTCCTTCACCAAAAATATCTTTCCTCTAGTCAGATGCCACTTCACTCAAGGACAGTCTTTCCTTAAACTACTAAGGGAAGACCCCTTTCTTGGATTTAAATATGTATATTCTTTTTTTTGCTCAGAATCCCCAGTTCTGACGTTAGTTGAGGTCCTTGCTTAGAAGGATGGATAATAAAAAAGATACTCTTTTCCACAGCTAATCTGGGTTGCCACTCTCCTCCAGTCTTAGTTGAGATATGACACGTCATTCAATTTTGTCAGTTACCTTGATTTATATGTTTACTTTGATACTAGCCATTTAATCCTACTTTAAAATTAAGATGGGAAAAACAAAGATTTACAATAAAATTGAATAACTATATATTGTTTCCCCAAATCATTAACTCTGACAGTACAGAGAAGGATAAAAATCTATTTGACATGTGAATAGTAACAAAAAACTGCTTGATATAGATAATATCTTGTTGAATATACTATGCTTAAAGAAAGAAGGGGGAAACAAGGAGAACGTATGCAACAAAATACCTAAACATCAACTTTCTAAAATTATATTATCGGTCTATCCTTTCCCTAGTGGGATAGTTATATAATTATTTGTTTCCTATAATTCTGAGTAATATTTTGAGTCCACAGTGTTACATTTATGGCCAAATGGATTCTGAATTCAAAACAACAAAAAGTCATTGTAAGGTTAATATTTAAAGTCAATTAGGGATAAAAAAGCTTTTAAATCGTCACTGTGGTAACTAGAGTTGTAAAGTGATGCTAAGCAACCATGTAAGTGAGAAATAATGAAATAAATAAAAATACAAGGTTGATATCAAGTTTTCTAAGTCAATATGAAGCCTTTGGAAATTCTTTTACATGGTTTATCGAGCTCCATTTCAATTTAACTTTGACACCACTTTACTTTGCTACAGTAAGAGCCTGGTTGATTTTTCTCCAGCTTCATTTAGAAATGTGTCACTATGCCCAAAATGCAAAATGCTACTAAGTCTTTAAGGCTTCTGAAGTACTGTGTTGCATAGAAATGTGAAAGTATTTATTAAGCATCTCAGCCTTGAAAACACTAGAAGACCAGTATCTTGTAAGTTACCTGAGTGTTCTCTTTCTTCATTTAGGTAATCTTATCTTATACTATTAGAATCTAGAAAATGCAGAAACTCAAGAGTTGAAAAGAAATCATATTCTCTTTTTCATTTTTAGATAGGGAAGCAAAAGGTTATAAGGATGAAAAGGTTTGTCCAAAAACAGAAAACTGATCCATCACCAAAGACAGGAAAAGTATTCAAAGCTCTTTTCACTATACTATACATTTCCATCACCTCAAAATAATATAAACTTTTGATATATATAAGAAATGAATTTTACTTTCAAGAAATAGTTAATTACCTTGCTCATACACTTCTCACAACTAAAATAATGTAACATCCTAAGGAGTAGCCTATCAGACTCAGAAAGGCTTATAATAAAAATGGCTACAGGATGACAGATTAGGAAGAGGGGGAGGGGAAACAATAATGCTCAAAGATCATCTTTGAATTTAAAAAAAATTAGGATATTTAAATGGAAATCTCAACAGCTGACAAAGTAGGAAGAGTACTAAAGATGGATCAAATACTGTCTCAGACACTTAATTTGTGTTACTCTGTGCAAGCTATTTAACCTTCTGTATCAGTTCTTCATCTAAAAATTGGAGATAAAAATAAAATCAGATAAAGGCAAAAAAAAAAAAACCCACTATGTAAATAGTAGCTATTATTATTATCATAGATTCTTAAACAGTGAATTATACTTTAAATAATGTTTCTTATGATCTTCATACTAAAAGAAACAATATCACTATTTCAGTTATTGATTTTACTGAAGTATAGTCTTAATGTCTATAACATTTTACAATTGATGGACTTAATTACTTAATGTCTGTGAATCAATTTGAAGTAAGTTGAAAATTAACACACAATACTCTACTTATTCTTATTATGAAATTATTACAGACTTCATTCCTTCTTTTTTAATTTATAATCCAACAGGTTAAAATGACTCCAAGAATAAAAAACAGAAAAGTCTTCTTCAGTGCTTTATAATTAAAATTACTAATAACAAGAGTTCTATCCTTCCCCACCAACTCCTCCACCCCCTGCTCCATGTAGCCTAATCCTTCTGTAGTCTAGCTCTCTCAAGACAACCAATCAATGGCCTTTTTCAGAATCATCCTTCATTGACTACTCTGCAGTACCTGACCTAGTGGATTACTGTTTTTCTTGGATGATCTTGGTTTTTGTGACACTGATAGATCTTTCGGTTATCCTCCAACATGTCTCACTACTTCTTCCCCATCTCCTTTGAAATTTGATCATCCCTGTGATACCCACTGACTGTGGTACCTCCTAAGGCTCTACCCTGAGCCTTCTTTTATCTCAATATAATTTGATCAGCTCCCACATTTCAGTTCTATTCTCTGCTAGGCTCAAATCTTATATTGCCTTCTGTTTATTGGACATTTCAAATATTTTTAAAGCATGTGAAATTCATCAAAAAAGAATTCTTTACCTTTCCCTTAAACACACTATACTTCTGAACTTTACTGTTAATGTAGGACATCACCCTAATAAACTTTCAGTCACCTAAGTAAATAACCTCAGCATCAGCTTAAACTCAAGTCTCATCCTATAAATCTCACGAGTTGCCAAATTTTAACATCTCTCACAAACAAGTCCTCTTCTTTCCATTTACATAAAACTGCCCCAGTAGAGGTCTTCACCATTTCTCCCCTAGATATTATTATGGCCTATTTCTTCTCCCTGATTCAAGTAGCTTCCTACTCTAATCCATCTTGATATGGCTGCCAAAACAATTTTCTTAAAGCATGGGAGGAGGTAAGTAGAGTGGTACAGTAGATAGAATACTACAGGACTTCTTAATTTTTTTCTATTCACAATCCTTTTTGACAGAGAAGTGCTTACACAAACTCATCTCAAATCTCAGCCAAGGTGTTTCTGGCATTGTTCATGCCTGCTCAGTGTAAAGTATGCATATTGTATTTCAGAACCAAGACTGCAGTGAAGTCACTTAATGCAACATGGGCAAGTGCTATCAGAAACATTTTGGATTCATTACACATATGATTTTGAATTAATTTTTGGTCACTATATTCAGAAACTTTTGTGCCAATTTTTTTGTGAAGAAATCAGTTATACAACCTCATATACCACCCACAGTTTAAAAAGCTTACAGGACCTGGAATCAGAAAAATTCATCTGTGTGGCCCTGGGCAAGTCATTTAACTCTCTTTTCCTCAAATTCTCCATCTGTAAAATGAGTGAGAAAAAGCAAAGGCAAACCATTCCAATATTGTCAAGAAAACCCCAAATGGGGATCACAAATTGTCAGACATGAGTGAAAAACATCTTAACAATACCAAAAATAGGAGTCTGGCCATGTCACTCCCCTTCTCTGCTCAATTTCATATACTATACTCCAGTAATTCTCTCTAACTTTAATGAGCAAATGTAAGTCCTCTATTTGATATTTAATGCTCTTCAGTGCTTTAATGATCTATCTGGTATTTAATGTCCTTTTAGCTTCTATATAGAAAGCAATTTCAGACATAATGGCTCATTTGCTGTTCTTTACACATTGTGCTTCATCTCTATACTTTTGCATTCTCTTGGAATCTTAAAATCGCTAATTTCCTTCAAGAATAATCTTCTGCAACCAGGCATTGACCCACACTTAACACCATTCACCAAGGTCAGGTTAAAATGGATTCATGACCTAGGAATAAAGAATGAGATTATAAATAAATTAGAGGAACATAAGATAGTTTACCTCTCAGACCTGTGGAAGAGGAATGAATTTATGTCCAAAGAAGAACTAAAGATCATTATTGATCACAAAGCAGAAAATTTTGATTATATCAAATTGAAAAGGTTTTGTACAAACAAAATTAATGCAGATAAGATTAGAAAACTGGGAAAACATTTTTACAGTCAAAGACCTCATTTCCAAAATATATAGAGAATTGACTCTAATATATAAGAAATCAAGCCATTCTCCAATTGATAAATGGTCAAAGGATATGAACAGACAATTCTCAGATGAAGAAATTGAAACTATTTCTAGTCATATGAAAAGATGCGCCAAATCATTATTAATCAGAGAAATGCAAATTAAGACAACTCTGAGATATTACTACACACCTGTCAGTTTGGCTAGAATGACAGGGAAAGGTAATGCAGAATGTTGGAAGGGATGTGGAAAACAGGGACACTGATATATTGTTGGTGGAATTGTGAATACATCTAGCCATTCTGGAAAGCAATTTGGAACTATGCTCAAAAAGTTATCAAACAGTGCATACCCTTTGACCCAGCAGTGTTGCTACTGGGTTTTATACCAAAGAGATCTTAAAGAAGGGAAAGGGATCTGTATGTGCAAGAACGTTTGTGGCAGCCCTCTTTGTGGTGGCTAGAAACTGGAAACTGAGTGGATGCCCATCAATGGGAGACTGACTGAATAAACTGTGGTATATGAATATTATAGAATATTATTGTTATGTAAGAAATGGCCAACAGGATGATTTCAGAAAGGCCTAGAGAGACTTACATGAACTGATGCTGAGTGAAATGAGCAGGACCAGGAGATCATTGTATACTTCAACAACAATACTATGTGATGATCAATTCTGATGGATGAGGCCATTTTCAACAATGAGATGAACCAATCAGTTCCAATTGAACAGTAATGAACTGAACCAGCTACACCCAGCAAAAGAACTCTAGGAGATGATTATGAACCACTAAATAGAATTTCCAGTCCCTCTAATTTTGTCTGCCTGCATTTTGGATTTGCTTCACAGGCTATTTCAAAGTCCAATTTTTTTTTACCACAAAACAACTGTTTGGTCATGTATACATATATTGTATTTAATTTATACTCTAGCATATTTGACATGTATTGATCAACCTGCCATCTGGGAGGGAGGGGAGAGAAAGGAAAAAATTGGAACAAGGGGTTTGGCAATTGTCAGTGTTGTAAAATTACCCATGCATATATCTGGTAAATAAAAATTATTTTGTTTTTGTTGTTGTTGTTGTTGTTTGTTTGTTTTGTTTTTTTCTGAAGCTGGGGTTAAGTGACTTGCCCAGGGTCACACAGCTAGGAAGTGTTAAGTATATGAGACCAGATTTGAACTCGGGTCCTTCTGAATTCAAGGCTGGTGCTCTATTCACTGCGCCACCTAACTGCCCCCAATAAAAATTATTAAAAAAAAAAAAAAAGAATAATCTTGCGTGAAGTCTTCTTCCAACCACCCAGCGATTTCCACCCAACTACTAGTGCCTCTCAAAACTAATTTGTTTTCATTTTGCATCTATGTAGCAAATAATTCTGTTGTCTTTTCTTTTAGAATGGCCTCATGAAGTTCAGGGAAGGTTTCACTTTTGTCCACTGAGCATGATATCTCAAAGAAACATTCCTAACTGGTACATAAAATCTATGGTTTTGCCCACGTGATTATTATTTTATGTTTTTATAATCCATTTTAATAATAGGGAAATATCTCTAGCACCAAATATTATTTCCAAGCAATTTTTTATTTTAATTTTAAGAAAATATTACTCCTAGATGGCAGCTAGGTGGCACAGTGTATAGAGCACCAGCCTTGAATTTAGGAGGACCTGAAGTTCAAATCTGGTATCAGACACTTAACAGGTCCTAGCTGTGTGACCCTGGGCAAATCACTTAAGCCCAGCCTCAAAAAAAAAAAAAAAAAAAAAAAAATTACTCCAGATTGTTATTTTCCACAGAAAACCTTATCTAGAAAGCAAATCAAGAAAATAACCATTTAAAACTTATTTCAATTACTGTACACTGAAACTGTACTACTTGCATACAATATATAAAATGTCATGAAGTTCAGTATTATTGGTAACTTCATAAGGGATCACATGCTACATTCCACTTTTCAAAACAATTTTAACACTTATAAAAACATCAAATATCTATGAATTACATTTACATGGAATATTTCACTATAATTTAAGAAAAATAAATTTTACATTCTAATTCATAAACTAAATTCTATGCTCATCAGGCCTTCTTAATTGCACCAACATCTGCAATCAATTTAAATTCTTTAAATTATTCTTCATAAGGTTTCAAGTGATTTCATGCTGTGATAGATTTAATACACACATTAATTTATAGATATACACAAGCAGATGAGACTTCATTTTCAGAGGACAGTGGTAGGGGAAAGTAGAATCAGACTTTATTAACTGTTAAAAAAAGGACATGATTCATTTTATATATCTTGCTGACAGAAGAGTATAAAGATGGTATCCATACATAAACAAATTGTAGAAATTGGAGATCAAAACAAGCAGGGAAGCACTAGTATTTTATTTAAATCTATTTGCAAGTCATAGAACATTAGGATGTTTTGGTGAAAGTTTAGGCTGAAGTAGGTGAATAAACCTCCAAATTTATCAGATTAAGAATATTATATAACAAGATTTCATTCTATTCACATATTATCCATTTCATCACATGCTAATTATAAAGTTAAACAAACTTTTTTTTTCTTTTTAATTGAGGAAGAAGATAGGATACAGTCGTAAAAGCAGCATAAAGCTAATACTGGAAATTAGGACACGTACACATAATGACAAATATCTTGGGCATTCACATGACATCTCTATATCTTACTCTTCCAACTCATGTCAAAAGGTCTTACCCATGGTGATATCAAATTTGTCTTCAAACTCTAAAAAATCCCTTACTTATTAACCTCTTTGAATCTCACTTTGATGATTATATTAAAAACAACAAAATCCATAGTACTTAAAAAGTATTACTGAAAAATGTTTTACAATTGATAGTTATACAATTCTGAAGTACTAAATAAATATAGGTAACTACCTGGGAAGAAGTCATGACTTCAGCCAATCTAAGAAACCTACTGGGGAAAGTGGTCAGGGGCCTGTAAAAAATTCTAGAGAGTTGCTGGGGTTACAAAGAAATTAAGTGATTTGACTGAGTTCAAAAAGTCATTATATAAAAAAAGGTTTTAACATTTTTACACTCAAAGGTTCAGATAAAGGCCTCATTTCCAAAATATATAGAGAATTGACTCTAATTTATAAGAAATCAAACCACTTTCCAATTGATAAATGGTCAAAGGATATGAACAGACAATTCTCAGATGAAGAAATTGAAACTATTTCTAGCCATATGAAAAGATGCTCCAAGTCATTATTAATCAGAGAAATACAAATTAAGATAACTCTGAGATACCACTACATACCTGTCAGATTGGCTAGAATGACAGGGAAAGATAATGCAGAATGTTGGAGGGGATGTGGGAAATTTGAAAATTTGAAAACAAAATGAACATTAAGAACAGTTTAAATGTTTCCACCTGACTCCAAAATGGGGTCACAAAGAGTTGAACACTAAAACAATTCAACAACAAAAAAAGAATCTTATTTGATACTACTAACATAAGAAAACTTTTAACGTTATACGTTATTTTTGCTTTCTGATTTTTTTGCTTTTAACATTCAAATGACTTCACTGTATGTTATTTATTTAGACTAATTCACAAGAATATGCAGGTGAACCCACCTGCCAGATCAAGGAAGATTAAGGAAAAGCTGGAAATTGAAGAGATTTTTCTATCAGCCAAGAACAAATTAGTGAATGGAAGATTGAAGAAATTCTAATGTAACTGCCAACAGGAAATAAAAATTAACAATAACTTCAGTATGAAAAAGAGGAAGACAGAGAGACAGGGTCAGAGAAACATATAGAACACCATGAACTCAAGAAACATGTTTTGTTTTGTTTGTTTAAAAACATCTTCTTGCAATGGCTGAGTCAAAGGAAGAAGAAAAGTCCAGCTCTCTCACAACTATTCCAGTAAAAATTAAAAAAACAAAAAAACAAAAAAAAAAACAAAAAACACTCAACTCAGAAATTATGTTAAAATCCAAGATGAAACCATATCAGGTCAAATCAACACAGAGTCAAAGACAAACAAAAGTCTGCCTGAAAACACAATCCATGGAAAATTATTATGAACAATCAGTAAGCACAGCAAACCTAGAGTTCAAAGTTATATGCTAGGGTTATAGGATATGAAAGCCCAGACCAGAAGAAACTTAATTCAACCCTTGGAGGCTAGAACTTTATCTCAATCTAAGATTCACAGGGCTCTTTCTGGAACAATGATCAGGGCATAACTGGCATCAAATTATGTGATAGACAGGGACCCACCTAGATCATCTTTAGTGCAGTGACTAGCCACTTCTGACATTTCTTTAAAAATACTGTAGATATAAAATAATAACAAATAGTGCCAAGGAGGACGTCATTACTCATTTCGTACACACAGCCTGACCTTAAGACAAAGTATAATACAGGAAAAACATCTGAAAAAATGAGTAAATAAAAGGAAAGATCAATGATTAGGAAACAATATAGAGCCAGGAACATTCAAGAAACAATCATTCAAGAAGACATCATTTCACAACACAGATAAGCAAAGGCTTGGTATGCTACAAGTTATCCTAAGCTCCTAAAGAAATAAAAACAAAAGTTTTGTTTTGTTTTGTTTTTTAATGATCATGAGAGTGCTGGGGGGAGAGGGGCGGGGGAGAGAAAGGGGAAGGAGGAAGAGAGTAAACTAAGAAAGAAAACAAGTAAAGAATAAGTAGAAGATTAATAAAGAAGGTGAAAAAATTACCTAAGTAGCAGGGTACCTGAATATTAAATTATATAAAACAGAGATCATCATATATATCAAAGAGCCATAGTCAAAAATCACAAAAATCAACTTAGAAATAGAGGTTGGAATATGATATTCCATCCTGCAAAGTTTGAAAATTATACAATTTTACACAGAAAAAGGTAGACTTTTAATTAAATAAAGGATTTCCAAGTGCTCTTAATGAAGATATCAGAGTTGAGTTGAGAAGACATTCTGAAGTGAAAACATAGTATTCAGGAGAAACTAAATAATAGTCAGGAGGAAGCTAAATACATTTTAGCAATTAAAAGGGTCTACATAATGATGGTATACTAATAGTCTAGTAGAATAAGTTAAGCATATCAGTCAGAATCCTAATGTTTTCAAGTATAATGGAGGAAAACAGACAGCATGGGAGCAGTTTTTTTATATTTTAATAATCTTAAGAGAAAAAGGAAAAGAAAAAATGAGAAAGGGTATACAACTTACTATCTGAAATAATAAGGAAATACAAGTATGGAGGAAGGAATGCGGAAGCAGGCCAAAACTTGAACTTCATTTTTACCTGATTAGAGAAGGATTAAATATAGAGAAACACATTTGTTATAGAAATACATAAAACAACACTACAAAAAGAGTATTGGAGAATTAGTCAAAGTAAACTATCTTTGGAAAGTAAAATATGAAGAGAAAAGAATGGCGGGAAATACACAATTAACAGTTATCGCCCCAGAACATGAATGGGATGAATTCACCCAAAAAATGGAGGAAAACAGAATGAAAAAAAAGAAAGAAAGAAAGAAAGAAAGAAAGAAAGAAAGAAAGAAAGAAAGAAAGAAAGAAAGAAAGAAAGAAAGAAAGAAAGAAAGAAAGAAAGAAAGAAAGAAAGAAAGAAAGAAAGAAAGAAAGAAAGAAAGAAAGAAAGAAAGAAAGAAAGAAAGAAAGAAAGAAAGAAAGAAAGAAAGAAAGAAAGAAAGAAAGAAAGAAAGAAAGAAAGAAAGAAAGAAAGAAAGAAAAAAGAAAGAAAAAAAGAAAGAAAGAAAAGAAAAATACCAGAATTCAGTAATGTTGCTTACAAGAAACACAACACAATTTAAATAGGAAAATTCACATAGTTAAAATGACAAGCTGGAACAAAATTTTTTATTTATCAGGAGAACAAAAATACAGGGACAGTGATCATAATCTCAAAGCAACAGCAAAATTGTACTTGATTAAAAGAAATTAAAAGGAAAATTATAGTAATGCTTAAAAGGTAGCATCACTGAAAATAAATACTCACATTTAATATATGAACCTTTCAGACCCAGAAAAACCTAAGATAAACAAGGACCTGACTATAATTTTTAAAAATTAGAAACAAAAAATCAACATCTGCCCTACTCTCTATACACACATACACATACACATACACACACACACACACACACACACACACACACATCTTTTTCTGTGTTTTCCTATCCACTGTATAACAAATTCATTAGCAATGGAAATCAGATTTTCACTTATCTTCATTATCCTTTGTTTGTTGATGATGTTCCTAGATTCACCACTAGAATTTGTTCTTTTTTTTTTTTTTAATTAAGTCTTGTCTTATGTAGAAGAATGAAAAGCATGGCTTCATTTTTTAATTGTCTAAGCTAAATGCACTTTATCTTTCTTGATTCTTTCGTTTGATGAATTTACCTGTAGTAATTCATCTTCTTTAATGTCATTTCCTTTAATAAAACCAAAAGAGTTTCTAATATAGAATTATTTGATAGTGTCACAGACTGTTGGTCTTAATCTCCCTCAAGTGAGATGCCAGGTATGCTCACTTAAGTAACTTACTAAGTCTTCAGCAACTGTGGTTGCTAAAGATAGGGAAGGACTAATCCACCTACAGAAAAAATTGCCAGATTGCATCTCCACAAGTGTGAGTTCCTTAAACTACGTTGGGAATGGGGGAATGGGTCACTGGGAGAATTTGAAGTGGTTGGGAGTGTTCCGGTTCACAGAATTACACTAGAAGCAATTCCTATGCATGAACACAAAGGTGATACATTTGAATGTGATGGTGAGATCAAGAGTATGAAAATCTTTGTGTGTGTGTCTGAGGCAAAGTGGTGGGAGTAACTCAGGAGAATAAATAAGATGTGGAACTGAGAGACTAGGGTATTTGAGGGAGTATCAATATATGTGTTCAAGTACAAGGGAAGAAATTAAGGGGAAGGAATGAACAGCCAGTAATGGAAAGGGTAGTCAAGAAGGTCAGATTTCAGTGACAGCCAACAGACTAGAGAATTGGAAAGGAAAAAATTTTAAGATGAAAAGCAAGTTTTTTGACTTGCAGAAGAAGCAGAAATCCTTGAAGGAATAGTTGAAGGGGTGAATAGCTTTGGTGTGAGACATTAGAAATTAGAGAGAATAGGGGAGTATCAGAGAGAATGAAAATAAGAAATAAGACAATGAAGGATAAGAAATGGAGTTTAAAAGATGAACCTCAGACACTGATATATTGTTGGTGGAATTGTGAATACATCCAGCCATTCTGGAGAACAATTTGGAACTATGCTCAAAAGGTTATCAAACTGTGCATACCCTTTGACCCAGCAGTTACTACTGGGCTTATATCCCAAAGGGATCTTAAAGAAGGGAAAGGGACCTGTATGTGCAAGAATGTTTGTGGCAACCCTCTTTGTAGTGACCAGAAACCAGAAACTAAGTGGATGCCCATCAATTGGAGAATGGCTGAATAAATTGTGGTATATTAATATTATAGAATATTGTTCGGTAAGAAATGACCAACAGGATGATTTCAGAAAGGCCTGGAGAGACTTACATGAACTGATACTGAGTGAAATGAGCAAGACCAAGAGATCATTATATACTTTAACAACAATATTATATGAAGATCAATTCTGATGGACATGGCCATCTTCAACAATGAGATGAACCAAATCAGTTCCAATAGAGCAGTAATGAACTGAACCAGCTACACCCAGTGAAAGAACTTTGGGAGATGACTAAAACCCGCTACATAGAATTCCCAATCCCTCTATTTTTGTCCACCTGCATTTTTTATTTCCTTCACAGGCTAATTGTACACTATCTCAAAGTCCTATTCTTTTTGTACAGCAAAATGACTGTTTGGACAAGTATACATATATTGTACTTAATTTGTATTTTAACATATTTAACATGTATTGGTCAACCTGCCATCTCGAGGGGGAGAGGGGGACAGGAGAAGGAGGGGAAAAATTGGAACAAAAGGTTTGGCAATTGTCAATGCTGTAAAATTACCCATGCATATATCTGGTAAATAAAAACTATAATTAAAAAAAAAAATATGAACCTCAGATTCACTGAGATGGGGATGACCAATGGGGATTTTGTTAATCATTAAGAAAAATGTTTTCAAATAAAAAAATTTTCAGTCAGTAGACTATAACTTCAAAATGGATTCCTTTCAGAGCTTTGCACAGTTCAAGAGGAGCTTTCTTCCAAAAACTTGGAAGAAAGAAAAATGATACTCTCTTCCCTCAAGGCAGAAGACCAGGCTAGAAATTAGATGGACTGGCACCCTCTCTTCACCTCAGGGAATGCTGGGGGAGATACTGTTATGAAATAAAGGCACTTCTCTTCCACAATAAGCAATCAGGCAAGAAATGAGCACAAGGCACTCTCTTTCTGTCTTCCCTCTAGAGGTTCACATGATATTTATAACCAGAGACACTGAATAGTAATATTTCTGTTATGTTTTCTAAGAATTTTCCATGACATTGATGCATGAATGAAAGACACTAGTTTGGAATTTAAAGTGACATTTTCCTGTAGCAAATAAAATCCTTTATCATAATCAACAATAGACAATAGGATCTTATATTCTTTACATCTCTCAGTCAGCTACTAAATAGTAAGAAGTGTTACACTGCTGAATATCACTTGTAAAGTCCTTCTTATTCCCTACTAGTATTTTCAACAGATATCCTTAATACATATATAGATGATTCACATATTTTAATAAATGAGACAGTAGAAATATGAGTTCATAGTTGCTGATTCTTCCTAATCACCTAATTCAATATTAGATTTTTTTTTTCCAATGCTCATCTTTCCCTCCTTCAGATATTTTGTATATTGACCCCTCAGGCCTCTTATAATTTGTCTTCTCCAACACAGAAGTCTTCTATAATATACTTGGTCCCCAGTAGCTGTTTTTCTTCATCATTGTTCTACTTCCCCTATAAGCAAATCTAGAACAATGATGTAAACATTCAAAGGCAATGGTACCAATTTCTTTAATGATTGAACAATTTTTAAAATAGGAATCTTTGTATATAACACGTTCCTTCCATATTCATCAAATGAATTTGGGATACCTCTAAGTTCCATCTCTTGACAAACTTTCTTGAAACAGATTTTATCTTCCACTATTTTTCTCTGCTTTATGAGATGATAACATTTATAACCATACAGTATGCTTCATTTTAAGAATTTACAAAGACATTTATATTAACTGTTGCCTTTAACTGAGATCTTGCTCCTCTTTGCAAGTGTAATGTTCTGTTTCTCTAGAATGCAATCGTTCTCTGGGAGCAGGATTCTTGGGGGGAGCTTCTGGAGGCAGCCTTCCTTTTAGTTCAGTTCAACAATCCCAAAATGCAGCCAGGAATTTAAAGTCCTTTACTGTCTCTTTCCAAATCTTTTCTCCAGCTCCCTCTGAATCCAAAGCCTCCAGCCAGCACGAAGGTAGACATGGGAATGAATCAGACTCTGCCTCCAAGAGTGTAGGATTGTGGGTTTCCCAGAATTCCATCCTAGTTGTGAATCTGGCTCTCAATCTCCTCGAGTTTCTCTCAAGTTCTCCCGGGAAGTCCTCTCTTTGACTCAAATCAGACTGACTCCCCACTCAATGTCGGCTCCTTATATCCTCCCAGAGAATGGGCTTATGGGAGCTCCTTAAAGGGCCAATGAACGAACTCCTTTAAAGGTGTGAACTCTGAACTAGAGAACTGTTAAGTACCAGACAACTGACTTAGCACCTTGTAATAATCCTAAGAGCAAGTAAGCTAAATGTTTATTGACTAAAGTTTTTCTATTATTTTTGTTGTTGCTAATAATAACAGCAACAACTCACATTTATATAAAGTGTCTAAGGCTTTACAAAGCCCTTTCTTTATAACAACTCAGTTAAATGGATAGTGAAACATTATTTCAACTTATGCATATAAATATTAATAAATATTATTTTCATTCTACTATTGATATCCTATTTGTTTGAAAAGTACTGTTTGTTCCTAAACAAAGCTAAAAGATGTGTATAGTACTATTTCAAATATATTAACAAAAGACTCCTTAGGAAATAAGAAAATAATGCTAAATCTCTGAGATGTGCTTAGAAAAATAACTACCTCAAGTGAGAATTGAGTTAAGACCAATTTTGCTATTAATTCAAACAATGTCAAAATCATATTTATCTGACTTCTATTTTTATACTACTTTTCATAAAACTCCTAATATTAGAAATGCCCAAAAATTATAGCACTATTTAAAGATAAAAATCTATCCTCTTTTTTTCCATCTTTACTCAAATGTAAAGTGCATCACTCAATTCAGCAGTTTTACTCACCATCTTAGAAGCAGTATTCATGTACTGCATCACCATTTCTTTTTTGATAGTGAAATCCTTTTCCCGCAATGGTGCCTTTTTATCTTCATTTAAATTCATATCTTCCTGGAAAACACAATTAAAAAGCTTTACTTTATAACCTATGTAGAGGAGCAATTCTACATAAATTTTGTGCTAAAATCAATAATTTGTGTCTAAAAACAGCATTAATTGGTTTGAAATGATTTGCAGGCTAGTATCTGGTGTTTAGACAAGGATAGTTAGAGGAAAAGAGTTCTACGGTATCCTGGACCCAGTCTTTTGTGACATTTTTAACTGTAAAAATTCTCTTATACTTTTCACTTAATGGTAATCGAAGACAATTAATTACAGTAATCTCAAGATAAGATATTTTCACTAAACTGTCTTTCACAGTATATCTTTATGATGAGTTTTAACACTGATAAACTACTTAAAATTCACTTTGAAGTGAATTAATATATTCCACAAATGCTCTACTGTCAGAAATAAAAATCTGTTACTAGATGAGTTATTTTACATTATAACCTATTTGTATTCTAGTACTACAAAAGATAACATATGAATTACAATCATAACCATTAGGTTTGGATGGTATACCTCAGAAGCTATATATCCAAATCCTTCATTTTACAAAAAAGGAACAGAGGTTTAGACAGTAGTGGGCTTTGAACCCAAGTCCACTCACCCTAGAATCAATAGTCTTGTCACTGTACCATTCACAACTGTGGATGTCATTTATAACTATTCACTTGAAAACCATTGTATATATTTCAACTACAATCACTGTCAAAATGTTTGTGAAAGGCACTTGAAAACCACTATATGTATTTCAACTAGAATTATTGTCAAAATATTTATGGAAAATAGATTGACACAGAAAACCTCAATAGTGACTATAACAAAGAAAAAGTGATGATACAAGAATAGAAAGGTAAAAGGGGTACTGGCACAATTGTGTTAATATCTCAACTAAGTCTCTAGCCCTAGTTCATTTCTGATCTATGATCTATGATGAGAAACACTTAAGCGTACATAGGAATAAATCCACTAAGAAACTAATCCATTAAGATGAGTACTCTAAATGGCTTCCTCCATCCAGTACGTAGAATGTTTTCTAAATTCTACATAATTCTGGCTTTTGCCAGCCAAGCCCTTGAAACAAGTCAAAAATCTCTTCATTTTGCTTTTCTACAAACCCCAGACATTACCACATATTTAATTGCCATCACAAGTCATACTACTGTCACTTGGAAAAAAGAATTCTTTATGGTTACAGCAAATTTCAAATTACAATTAAAAAGAGCAAAACAGTAGAAATAATTCATGAATGTTGGAGCAATATCTCAACATCAGTTATTTTAAAAATAAAAATTATTGCCTTTTCTGTAAGGCATGAGGGGAAAAAAAAGATAGTTCCAGTTATTATAAGTAGAAGTCTTTACTGTATCATTGAAACCTAGCACTAACACTGTAAGATGTGTCCTGAACTAAGGCACAAAATGATGTGACATTTAAGAAGTGGTAGAAGAAAGGTATGTAATTGGAAATAATCAAAAGTAGAGAAAAATCATTTCACACAAATGTCTTCTTCAGATGGCAACAATGACAATCTCATGAAAATAAATTTTAATGATGTCATATAAACATATAAGTGTATTTTCTCTAATTGTGACAATGCCAGAAAAAAATTTACCATCTACTCATTTCTGAAGACAATATTATTTCTTCTGGAAGTAAAGGATAAATAACTAAGTTTATTTAAAAACAAAAGGAGGTAAGAGAAATGGATGTCCATATTCAAAAACATGTGATTTTTCAAACAAATTTTCTATTTATAAAAATATAGAGGGAAGGAAAGAAAAAACACAGGGAAATACCTAAAAGGCAGGAGATGGGGAGGAAGGAATATTTTAAAATTAAAAGAGACCTCTAAGTAGCAAACAACTTTAAATCTCTCATTTTATATTTCAGAGATATTAAATGATTTATCCAATTCCAACAACAATTAAATAATTTACTCAAATGAGTAAATTACCCAAATAAACCAATTACCAAAGTAATCTTTTGGTAATTCCACAATTTATTTTATGATGGTTTTATCTATTTTCCATGGGTTCTTATTGGGCTTTTGTCTGCTCTTGTTGCTCTTTTTATTTTTGCTATTTCTTATTATTTTTTTGTTGTTGTTCCTGTTATTTTTAATTTAGACCCTCTATAAAATCCTACTTCCATGTCTTGCCACAACATGAGGGTGAGATCACAGGTTCTCAAAGGTAATCCCAATAAATAATAAACTGCCTGGGGCAGCTAGTGGCGCAGTGAATAGATCACCAGCCCTGAATTCAGGAGGACCCAAGTTCAAATCTGGTCTGACACTTAACACTTCCTAGCTGTGTGACCCTGGGCGAGTCACTTAACCCCAGCCTCAGAAAAAGAAAAAAATAAAATAATAATAATAATAATAAACTGCCTGCAAGTTTGAGTGTTATTTGGTTTTGAAGTTAAATTTTAATTCTTTTTTAAGGATATCATAACTTACTTAGGTCTCATGGAATCCGAGTTGATTTTGAATTCAGGTCCTCCATCCCCAGAGCCAGTGTTCTTTCCCACTCTACCACAAGTTGATAGTGTATTTTATAATTCACTTTACAGCAACAAGAACCACCAATCATGAAGCATTTTGTTATTTGATATTGCAGGGTTGAAAAAAAAATGACCATGAAAACAAAGCACATTATACATCAATGTTTCTGATCATCTAATCAGAAACATCTAATGTTTCTGATGATAAAAAGGTACAGCTGCTTTACAAAGAACTCAATAAGACTCCTAAAGTTAAATCAATATACACTTTTATATTCAATGGCGTCAATATGTAGAAGGAAAATAATGAAATGTATGTTAGAAAACATGGCTCTCTAGTAATGATAGGTTCATATAGATGATGGGACTATGTAAATGTCACATAGCTAGATACTTTCTTAAAGAAAAGAGTCAAGAGGTGTTATGGTTAGCACAATACCAAAAAAAGTAAATTAATCATATTTTAACAATTAGGAAATGACTATTTGCTGCAGGCACACAATCATGACTCAATCTAAATTTTTTTTTTAAATATTATGACAGCATCTTAGTAAAAATATTATTACTGAGTGGTAGGTAGGATTAGAAGGAAGAGGTGGATTTTGACTAAAG
The DNA here is from genome assembly GCF_048593235.1 of Sminthopsis crassicaudata. NCBI lineage: Eukaryota > Metazoa > Chordata > Mammalia > Dasyuromorphia > Dasyuridae > Sminthopsis > Sminthopsis crassicaudata. The sequence goes on from NC_133619.1 coordinate 99,037,393, forward strand.
CAGTAAAGGATGGGTAAATCAAAAAGGTGAAGGGAAGGGCAAGCCAGCAATTGCAGGCATAAGGAACAATGTAAAAATATATAAGACATACAAAAAGAAGTACACCTTAGTTATACCATCAAATATATGAAAAGAAAAATTATAAACTAAAGCTAAAATTCAAAATAGCAGCAGGTTTTTAAAGAACCTCAAAAATTATTTTATGAATTATAAACTTAAATCACCAACAATAGGTAATAACTAAAAAAGTAGAAGCAGAAAAGCAGCATCACCACCATATCTATTTTAAGGATGAGTGGAAATAATATGATCAATGTTTTGCAAAAAAAAGAGAGCACAGAGGTGGAAAAACCAATTAAGAGGTTAAATTAGATCTGTACTAGGATGTGTAGAAAAGAGAATAAAAACAAATGATGATGAAGAGGCAAAAATGAATATTTGCTAAAAACTTGAACATGAGAGCAGAAGGAAAAGGAAACCTTAAAAACAGGATTTTGAACATCAGAACAAAAGAAAATGGAGGAAGGAAGGAAGGAAGGAAGGAAGGAAGGAAGGAAGGAAGGAAGGAAGGAAGGAAGGAAGGAAGGAAGGAAGGAAGGAAGGAAGGAAGGGAGGAAGGGAGGAAGGGAGGAAGGGAGGAAGGGAGGAAGGGAGGAAGGGAGGAAGGGAGGAAGGGAGGAAGGGAGGAAGGGAGGAAGGGAGGAAGGGAGGAAGGGAGGAAGGGAGGAAGGGAGGAAGGGAGGAAGGGAGGAAGGGAGGAAGGGAGGAAGGGAGGAAGGGAGGAAAGAAGGGAGGGACTAAATTGGTAGAAGAGATAAGTTAATTTCTAAAATAAGATCTCATCATTGTACACAGCAACAACAAGGTTATATGATGATCAAGTTCAAGTCTGATAGATGTGACTCTTTTCAAAAATGATATGATTCAGGCCTATTCCAATGATCTTGTGATGAAGAGAGCCATCTACACCCAAAGAGATGACTGGGAACTGAGGGTGGATTACAGCATACCATTTTCACTCTTTTTGTTGTGGTTTGCTTGAATTTTATTTTCTTTATCAATTTTTTACTCTATTTTTCTTGGGCAGCAAGATAACTGTATAAATATGTGTGCCTATTTTGGATTTAACATATATTTTTACCATGTTTAACATACATTGGATTACATGCTATCTGGGGAGAGGGAGGAGGGAAGGGAAGGAAAATTGGAACACAAAGTTTTTCAAGAATAAATGCTAAAAAAAAAAAAAAAAAAAAAATTATCCTTGCATAAGTTTTGAAAATTAAAAAAAAAAATTAAGATCTCAATTTTTAAATTCCAGTTGTAAATTGATTATGACAAATTTATTTGTTCTACATTGATCTAAATTGATGAGTTTGAAGTATTCAGGGGATATACATATACTCATGTTCTGCAGTAAGTTAGGATGAAAGAACGACCTGAAAATCATCTTCCTAGAAGTAAACTAAATTTATGGAAATCAAACCAAAAAGGTTTAAGAAGAAATTGAAAAAATAGAAATGAAACAAAAAAATCTTTAAAACACTCATTTTTAGAAAGTCAGGAAAAAGAAAAGTTTAGACAAAAGATAGAGAGGTAAGAGGAAAATAATAATGTGTTCTCTGAAGCAAGAGAAAAAAATACCTACAGTGTGGCAAGAATCAATAGAATCATATGCTGTTGTGTCAAATTAGTAAGCAAGGAGAAGAAAAACTGAAAAAAGATAGCTTAGAATTTAATGAACAGGAGATAACAAAATAACAAATTAAGAAGCTAGATCTCAGACAATTACGGAAATTTTAATTATGGAAATAGAGACTCTAAGACTTTGAATGACTTGTCCACAACGTGTAGCAAAGAAGAGATTTGAAGGTCCTCTGATTCCAAATCGCAATTCATTCCACAATTCATGATTTATGAGGAATTTAAACAGACTGATAAGGAAAGACCAACTTGAGATTTTGTTGGAAAAGAAGTTGACTCACTAAAAATAGGAAGTTTGAGTCACCTATTAAAATTAAAGATAATATGCTTGAGGACTGTAATGGATACAATTCACATAAATTACAATAAAAATGTTCAAGGAATTAGTCATCTAATAGCAAAAATAAATGTCATACACAGAAATCTACAGTATTCCTTAAGTGAAAAGATCAATTTTGGCTGCCTGCTCATTTAGATATTTGTTCAAAAAAATTTGATTTGTGACAGTCTGAAGAGGATATTGACATGGTTCTATTAAAGTGAAATTAATATTTTATATAGGAACACTTTGATTAAACGTATTCATACAACAACTTTTCATCATTATACTTTGGCATAGTTTTGCATTGGGAAAGTGAGAGTTCCAACATGGAAAAATAATTTTCCTTTAGTTAATTACTTTTTAATTAAAAACTATGCAAAAAAATTAGATTATTATGCTGCTTCAAAATCTGATTGGCACCAGGGATATAGATTTCAAAAACAGAAAAACTTTACTAGAAACATATTTTTTAAAATTCAACACACAAAAAAATAAAGCTCTGCCCCCAAATAGAATCATATTTAATATTCAGAGTAAAGATATAACTTTGCAATATAGCACAATGTAAACAGAATATGGGAAAGGCTGAAAATTCCTGACAGACTTTGCTCTACATAAAGAAAAATCCAAATCAGAATAACTGAAATAGAAAAAAAGGAAAAATTTTTTTTACTATTTTTTACCCAATCCCCCCTTTCCAAAAACGAAATAAGGGCTAATAGAAACTAAGTATCACATGGAATTAATTTCATAATTTCTGGACAAAAAATTATATTCATAGAGATCTTCAACCATGCAGCAAAAGTACTGTTTGTAATAATTTGTTCCATATTTCACCTCACCTTGGAACAATAGGCAACTAGGTGGTATAAGTAGAAAGAAGTTAATAAGACTTAGATCAAATCCTGAAGAGCAGTGATCCTCAAACTTTTTAAATAGGGGGCCAGTTCACTGTCCCTCAGACTGTTAGAGGGCTGAATTATAGTAAAAACAAAAACTATGAACCTCAACCCAGTGCTGTAAGTCTGTGTCACTTCCGGTCTGATTTTGCCGTAAGAGGAGGGCCACAAATGTCCTCAGCAGGCCACACCTAGCCCACAGGCCATAGTTTGAGAATCCCAGCTGAAGAATATATCATATGATTCTTTCTCTATTATTAGAATTCAACACCTACCTTCTGCTCCTCTCTTCCTTTGTTATCCAGAATCACAGCATGTAAAATAAAATTCTTTTTTTTTTTTTACCAAATATCTCTCCACATATTATAATGCCTAGTCATGTCATAAATTCTTTCATAATCCTAAACATACTGTTCTATTCCATTAAACTCCCTATTTCGTTAAGCTTCCATAGGGAAACCTGCAATATAGTGAAACTCCCAATCTTGTAATAAGAATGAAAGATAACAAATGAGTATTGTGCATGTGTATTGTCTTGGTACCCATGAAATCTTAAAAGACCTATAAGGAAAGAAGGAAACACACACTTTTTAAATGACCACTATGTATAAAGCCATGTACAAGTACAAACATTATCTTATTTCACAATACTGGGAGATAGATACTGTTATTATCCCCATTTTACAATTGAAGAAACTGGGAGATACAGGTTAAATAAGTTTCCTGGAGTCAAATATCTAGTGTTTCGGACTACATTTGAAATCATGTTTTCCTGACTCCAAATCCAGTGCTCTATCTACTGTGACCCCTAGCTATTTCATGTATCTGACTAACATCAATCTGACCTGTTTATCAAAAGATGAAGGTAACACAATAGCTGGGAACATAGTTAACACAATAGATGTAAGAGTCAGGAATTTAAACAAATGAACTTGACATTATGTTAGAGCACATTTAATTAAAAAAAAAAAAACCTTTATAAGTATTTGACAGTATTTTTTTTTATAGCAGAGGGAAGTGTTAGAAAACTGTCAATGGAGCAAATGGATGCATTAATGAAAGATTGAGTCATAATATAGGATGAAAGGGATAGATTCAGAGAAATGAGAATATTTAAATACAAAGTAAAATGAGCAGAATCAAGAGAACAATTTATACAATGACAACAAGAAAGTAAAGGAAAAACATGTAGAAAGTCTTAGGAACACCCATCAAATATGTACACATATATTGTATTTAACATATACTTTAACATATTTAACATATATTGGTCTTCCTGCCATCTGGGAAAAGGAGTGGGGGGAAGGAGGGGAAAAGTTACAAAAAAAAGGTTTTGCAATTGTCAATGCTGAAAAATTATCCGTGCATACATATATCTATATAAGCTATTAAAAAAAAAAAAAAAAAAAGAACACCCATGAAAGCCTCAGAATGAAACCCTCTTGGTGGCTATGAATTGGAAACAAGGGGATACTCATCAGTTGGGGAATAGCTAAACAAGTTATGATATATGATTGTGATGGAATATCACTGTGACAAACAGGATAATTTTAGAAAAACATAGAAATACCTACATGAACTGATACAAAGTGAAGTGAGCAGAAACAATACATTGTATACAGTAATAGCAATGCTGTATGATGAACTGTGAATGACTTGGACATTCTCAGCAATACAATAAAAAACAATCCCAAAGGACTAATGATGAAGTATAGTATCTGCCTCCTGAGACAGAACTAATATTATCTGAATAGAGATTGAAACATGTGTATTTTTATTTTTTCTTTCTTTTTATACAAAATTATTAATACGAAATGTGTTATGTGATTGCATATGCATAAACTACTTCAGATTGCTTACCATTTCAGAGATGGTGTGGGGAGAAATGAGGGAATAAAGAATTCAGAATTCAATTTTGAAAGTGTCTAAAATTGCTTTAACCTTTAGTTAGGGGGGAAAAAATATATTTTTTAAAACAATGAAACATTCTTCCAGCTCCTTGGCAAAAACCTGATCAAGAGGTATGTTTTCTGATAAAGCCAATGTGGAAATTTGTTTTTTAAACTTCATTCCATATATTTTGTATATATCCAAGGAAAAACTTATCCTGGGGATTTGGACTAGGGGAATAGTGAGTGGAAAGGCAGTAATAATGAGGTATAAAAGAGAGGAAAAGCATTAATGAATCACTCAAAAAAAAAATATTCATGTGTATTGATGTTTAGTAACTTTATTTTAAAAAAACTTAAGAAATGAAATAAGACAAACCTTTTTCCAGTAAAAATAGACTTTTGATATGTCTTCTTTAGAAATACCTCAGTTACTATTTGTTCATATGAAGAGGTATCAGATAAATAAAGTAGTCAGATACCAGGTTGTGGGAGAGTGGTTCACAAAGTAAAAAACTCATGAGACATTTGTCACAGCCATAAAGGATGACATACAGTTCACAGTCTAAATCAAATATGATTGGACAAGGTTAAACCAGATACATTAAGCAAGGTGCTTCTGGTGGCATGGACCTTTAAAGTCAAAGGATAAAGGGGGAAGAGTAAGGGAAGAACTAGGAAAGGGTCAGATGGAGAACAAACACATGCACATCAAAGTGACCAGGTATATTATTAATTTGTCTTAGATATGTTAATCAAGAAAGTTTCAGGAGTTGGCCTGCCTTTGTGTGTGACCATGGAAATAGGATGGGTATTTTAAAGTTTTGAAAATGAATTGATTAAAGTTTCTGTTACACATCATTCCCTCTCTTTTAACTTTAGTTTCAATTCCCTAAACAGGAGACCAATGATTATTTTAACAATTGAAATATGATATAGAATAGGAATTTTAATCAACCATTATCAGATCAATATTAATCCATGCATCCTGTTTCCATTGTCACAGAGTTAGAACAACTCTTTAGATTATCTTATTAACATATCTAAAAAAGCATACTTCTTCCTGTGTTGTGTGCCTGGTGGACACAGTTGTGCATCCATGAGTTTGTTCTCAACTAGTCTCTTCCCTAATTCCTTCCTAATTCCCTAGACTCTAACCTTATTTCCCTTCGACTTGGTCGCTTAATCATATTTGACTTAGCCTGTGAGCCATTTCACAATATACATGGTTTCCTCATTTATACTCATTTATGTGTGTGTGTGTGTGTGTGTGTGTGTGTGTGTGTTTGTGTGGTGTTAATGTTAATATATTTTATATACATAGCAAAGATAATAGGATGGCCAGAATTTGAATAATTTTTGACAAAATTTTTTTTGCCAGTTTTGGCACTTAAGAATATATTAATTGTAATATATTTGACCTTTGTTGCCTAGCTTTCATCCTCTTATAAATATTCTCTATGCTTGATCAATAAAGCATATCCTGAAACAAACTTTTCCCACCTTTTCACACTCTCTGTCCAGAGCAAGTAATAAGAATTTTATAAAGGTTGCCACTAAGCAACATGGCAGATATATCTAAGGATTGATATTTTTAAGGACAAAAATCTAACAAAGTAGAAGAAATTCTGCTATAAATTCAAGTTTTATTTGTGCTATGCACATCTCCAAGAAAAATAGTAAAATATATATTGCTATTTCCATTATAGTCACATCTGAAAGCCATTCTACCTTTCTCAACGGAAAAGTTTCTCCTAACAGTTTTGCCTAAATTCTACTCACTTTCAAAAATCAGCCTTAAGATTTGGTTCCTCCATGTATACATATATTGTATTTAATTTATACTTTAATATATTTAACATGTATTGGTCAACCTGCCATCTGCGGGGGTAGGGGAGGGGAGCGGGAAGGAGGGGAAAAATTAGAACAAAAGGTTTGGCAATTGTCAATGTTGTAAAATTATCCATGCATATATCTGGTAAATAAAAATGATTAATAATAATAATAATAATAATAATAATAATAAAATTGGTTCCTCCATAAATGTAATGGAACCTGAACCAGGTTCCCTTGCCCAAAATTCAGCTAATTTAAATTAATATTGATTTCTCTTCACATTTCTACTAATTATTGTCTATACCATTTATTTGTCCTCTACTCGGGAATATTTCTATATGGCCTATCTCTCACTCCTTTCTTCAATGTTATTTAATATCTCATGTGTAGATGTCCCACACTTTTTAAAAATCTAGTGATTTTATAATTTTTAAGATCAATTATTCAATTGAACAATTTACCAGAGAGGTTCCTAGACTTTCATGCTGAAAATCTTAAACAACAGCTGAGGTATCTGAGTACCAAAAAAGTTAATTGACTTGCATACAGGCAGTAAAGGGGCTAAAATTCAAGTCCTTGGACATCCAATATTCTTTATAACATTACAGCTGCTACTCACACCATAGTTTCTGATTGACTATGGCTCTGACATACCTAGTTTCTTCAGTGGGTTAATAAATTATTCACATGGGAAAAACAATTATCTGAAACTGAAACATACTCAGGATCCAAATGTCCCTTCTAGCTGCAAATTCTGACAATATATGCCTCACACTATAAATGGCAAAGGAGTATCAATAAAAGGCCTCAGGACAAAGTGATGTTTTCCTGGAAAATATAAGCGACTATCTGCAATATAAAATGCAAAACAGGTGAATTCAAAATATTAAAATTCTTAATAATTGCAAAAGTAATCAGCCTGACCATCAGTGAACTAGAGCTATATAGGTACAAACCAGATGGTCAACCATGAGGCAGATTACTGAGAGTACATGTCAAGCATATGAACTCATTAAAATAAGTAAAAAATGGTTAGTTAACTAGATGGTCAAATGAGCACTGACATGGAGTCAAGAAGACCTTTAGTTCAAATCTGCTTATTAGTTGTGTCAGTTCACCTCTGCCTATCTCAATTTTCTCACTTGGAAAATGGAGACAATAATATCACCTACATTCCCAGGTTGTTGTTTTGTTGGTGTTATCTTCATCATCATCAGTAAGTCTCCCATCACTATGATATGATTCCTCTCTGCCAGGTTTGAAACCTATTTCCAAAATTCTTCATTCACTTATTCTTTCTGTATAGGTAGGCTATATTGTTCTCCTGAAATAATCTTGTCTACTATTTTTGCCTCACCCTAGAGTTTTCTACTGTCCTCCCCTCTGATTTCTATATTGGATCATATAAATAGAACTCCTAGCATACAATGCTGTTCTACTCCTCCCCCAACCCCAGTTATTCTCTTTCCTTTTGCTTTTGAATAATATATACTTTTTACTTAACCCAGATTTCATTCTACCATGTCTCCTCCCATTTAAGTTCTTTAGTTCACCTTACTTATTACCCATACTTTGCATGTATTCATTACAGGTACCAAAGGCATGGAAGCTTCACTGCTTGCTTCTTTACTAGATTTTTATGCTATGCATTTCTAGGTCTCCCTACTTTCTCTGATATCCATATGATATGATATGATATACATATACATCTAGTAGATTAAGCAAATTTATTCCCTCTTCTTTCACAGTATAATGCTTTCAAAAATTGCTAGCAAATACACTTTTATCAAAGCTCTTTTAGGTATATTACATATGTAGTGACAATGATATCGTTTCTATCTATAATCTTAAGTTATGGTATACAAATCTCAATCACATTCTTCAGATATTTTCTTAAATACCTGCTAACTCCCTATATTTTCTTCACTGTTCTGAAGCTTTTAACTTCAATTAGCAACAATGATGAATATACTAAGTACATCTCTAAGATGTTCAGTTTCCTACCCAAGATTTCATAATCTTTAGCAATGTTTTCTAGAGTCCTTTTTGAAGTATCATTTAAGTTCATATGAAACTCCAAAAGTACAAAACATTCAAATCAAATTCTCTTCCACATCTTGGATATAAACCCCAGAACAATATAACACAACACAACACACTATTATCTAGATTATCTGAATGCTAAATTGTCTCCTCAGCAAGAAGTTCTATCTAATTTCCATCTAAGTTCCATCACTATATAATGTCTTTTTCCTAATAAAAGATCACCTATAGCACTAAAAAAGCACCAAATCTTATAAAATATAGAATATGCAGCTGCTTCTTCCTGATATGCCCACCATCCATATCTTTGTGAAGAACATCATATTCTGATATTCATTTAATACAAGAAAATATTGACTTTTTTATGAAGAGTAAACTCTTACCATCATTTTTTCAAAAAGTGTGAGGATTTCTTTCTCTGACAGTAGCCTAGGATTATTTTCCATCATATCTGAGGATGTTGAAGGCCAATCAGTGCTTGAGGAAAATGTGTGCTTCAGATTAAGTAATGGAGGTCTCTCTTTCTTACTTCCTGGCATCCTTATGCTGGCAAATTTGTCCAACTACATAGAAAAATAAAAATAAATACAAATTATAATTATGCTTCCTGAAACTTAAAAAAAAAATCATTGAGTTTTGTGTTTCTTTTCAGCAACAACATAACAGCAATTTTAATAACATGTGCCTCTTAGTATGTGAAACGTAAATAGGAGTAGTAATAGTAGTTCATATTTACATAGTTCTTAATCCTTACACAGTATTTTATAAAGTGCTTATAAAGTACATTTTCTCATTTGAACATTAAAATCCTGTGAGGTAGAAAGGGGGTGTATCATCCTATTTTGCACCTTAGAAAAATTAAATTGCTTGCCAAACATAAAATGGCTTATGAGATTTTTAAATCACAGAATTTAGAGATCAAAAGAACCAAAGAAATCAGCTAACTTAATGCCTTAATTTTACAAAGAAACTGAGCCCAAAAAAAAATCAAAGGATCATAAAGCTGGAGCTGGTAAGGAATTCAGAAGCCAACATTAATCCAACTCATTTTTACAAGGAAGAAAAATAAAATCCAAGTATGTAACATGCAGAGTAAATATCAAAGTGAAGATTTAAACCCAGATCTTATTTCAGAGATAGTGATTTTTCAACTGTACCACACTGCCAAGTTAGAGGACTTTCCAAAAGATCATACAGTGTGATGCAGAATGGGAATCAAAATGAAGTAGAACTAATACTCAAACCCATATCTTCTAACAAGAGTTCTTGCACTACCCAAATATTTCCCCATAGTGTCTGATGATCTATGTCAAAAGGCACATGAAGACCCATATGACCCCTAAAGTTTCCTTCCTATAACATAAAATATCCCATAACATCAAAATCACAGTATTAGTTCCAGTTTCTTGGTCAATTTAAATCCTACAAGAGAAAAGAAATTCCATTAAGTGTGAGGAAAACTCAAGATACAAATCCAGAAGAAGGAAAAAACTTCAAAATGACTACAAACTTAGCTTCAAAGAAAAACACAGCCTGGGCAAAAATTCAACTTGAATTTCTGAGAGAGATAGAGCAAGAGTGTTTTTAAAAGGTAAAAAATGTTTTTTATCAATGTAGTAAGAATGGTAGTGAAAAAAGCTTGCAAATAAATGAGAATTAAGAAAAAATTGGAAACAAAATTAACAGCTTGGCACTAAAGGTACAAAACTCTGTTCAATCAGCTAACTCCCTGAAAATTACTATGATTCAAGTTGAAACCAATGACTTCATGAACCATAAAAGAAAATCCCAAATGAAAACATTATAAACAAAATTCAAGAACATTATAACTAAATTCAGAATCACCAAGTCAAAGAAAAATAGTGCAAGCAACTAGAAAGAAAGAATTCAAGTGCCACAAGATTACATTCTGGATCACACAAGATTTAGCAGTCATCTTTAAAGGAGTAGAGATTTTAAGTTTTACAATTTAGAATAACTCTCCTTTTTCAACTCACATCACTGAGATATGTTTTCCAAATATCTCCTACTTTACTGTCTCACATGAAGAGGTGATCATTCTCCTTAAAATCCTCTCAATACATACTTTTGATCCCATTCTATTCCACTTTTCTCCAGCTTATTAACTCTTCTATCATCACCACTCACCTTCAAATTCTATCCACTGGTTGCTTCTCTACTACCTTAATATATACACAATGAGTTGTGTCATCCCTTAAGATTGCTAATTCCCTGAAAAAAGGAATTGTAACTCATTTAAAATTTTGCTTCCATTGAGGAAACATTAAATACCTATATTGTGTGTTAAACTAACTAATGAAATGGATTACAAAGGAATGAATAAAAGACAAGTCAACACTATGCAAATTTCTGGGAATACAAAGATAAAAAACAATTCCTATTTTCAGGGAGCTAACAATCTAATGGAAGAGACAATATATAACATATAACATTGCAAACTATAGATATAAAAATATAGATAAATATGTGTGTATATGTATAATGCAAATACACACAGACACACACATACAATAAATTGGAAATAATCAACAGAGAAAACACTAGGATTAAAGATGATTATGAAAAACTTCTTGTAGAAACTAGGAAAATAACCTTTTCCCACGTTTGATGTGGTTCAGCGCAGGGCAGAGTTGTGGGAAGAACACCCTTCTGGTTGACTCAGGTCCTTCATAAGTGAATTTATGAACCTGAAAAATTATACTGGCAAAAACTTTTGCAGGCTGACTTCCTTAATGGCAAGGTCCTGACAAAGAAGTACAGGTCTAGCAGAGAAGTCCTGTTAGGGAAATGTGTGAGAGAAACAAAGAGAAGTTAAAGCTTTCATCAGGCAAAGAGTCCCTACAGACTGTTATGCCAAGGGAAGTACCTGGCATGATTTCTGCTTTTGGTCCTCTACAAGGAATTGACCTGAAGGAAGCTTGTTATGGTGGTAGCTCTTGGTGGAGTCTGGGAGCAGTTTGAGTTGAAATCAGAATAGAGAATCTTCCAATTGAATAAGTGTCCCTGGACTAATCTCTAACTCAATAGAGATCAATATCTAGATTTCCAGCTCTGGCCAAGTAGGAATAGTCCTGGACTCAACTAGTCCCACCCAGGTAACAGAAGGAAACCACTTTTTCTTCATTCTCTGGGGCGGTTCTCTCAGGGGGAGAGCTTCTCTGAGAGAGTTTCTCAAGAGCTCCCTCCAAAGTCAGAGAGAGAGAGAGAGAGAGAGACAGACAGAGAGACAGACAGAGAGTGACAGTTCCAAGGCTCCCCTCGTCACATTGAAACTTTAATAAAAAATACACTAAACAAAACAAATCAACACAAAAGATATTTCATATTGATTGTCTTACACAAAGGAGGCATGATTCATCATCAATCTACTGAAATCACATTTGATCTGATGCTAGAATATCCCTGTCTCTGGGAGGGAAAGAGTTTCAGGAATAAATGATATCCAGTGAGGACTAGCAATTGAGAGGTGTGTGTGTGTGTGTGTGTGTGTGTGTGTGTGTGTGTGTGTGTGTGTGTGTGTGTGTGTGTGTGTGTGTAACAATAAGGCCAGTGTCATTGGTCAAGGAATAAGGTGAGAAGGCAAAGAAATAAGATATAAGAAGACTGGAAAATTAGAAAAGGACCAAGTTATAAAAGGCTTTCAAAAGGTAAATAGAGGATTTCATATTTAATTCTGAAAATAACAGGTAGGAAAGGGGTTTTACTGAAAGATTAAAAAGTGTGCTTTAGGAAGATCTATTTGAGAAATAAATAGATGAGAGAAAATTGAAGCAGGGACACCAAGTATCAGAAGAGAGAAAGGGGAATATACGAGAGATGTTACTAAGCTAACTTGGAAATATATCAGATATTTGGTGGAGTGAAAGAAAATGAGAAGTGAAAGACGACACCTAGTCACCTGAATGATTGGAATCATGGTGAGTAATAAGGAAGTCAGGAAGACAAATTCATTTTTGGACATGTTGATTTTAAGCTGTCTAAGGAACATAGTTCAAGATGTCCAATAAGTAGTTGGAGATATAAGACTGGAGGTTAGGAGAGAAGTTAAAGCTAATTAAGTAGAATCACTGCATAAAAATGATCACTAAATTCATGGGAGTTGGTTGACAACATCACCAAGAAATATACTATAAAAAAAAAAAGGAAGAAAAGAGTACACCTCCTATCTGTCAGAGTAATGGCATAAAAATCTAATGAAAAGAATATCAAGGAGAAGGTGGTGAATAATAATGTCAAATGCTGAAAAAAAATCCAGAGAGATGAAGATTAGCTTTTGCAATTAAGAAATCATTAATACCTCTAGAAAGATCAACTTCATTTCAAGAGTCACCTCTTCATTTGAGACAAGGGTGAATTATATAGGAATATATCTGAGTGCTGGCGAAGAAGAAGAAAGAAGAGGAATTTCTCAGGGATTAGTTTCAATTTTTTCCAATGAAATAGGCAATATTCTCAGCTGAGAGAGTAGGGGATAATTTTTTAAAAGTCTGAAAAATTCAGAAAATCCACTGTGGTGAGTAGGATGGTGAATAAATTAAGAGGGTAAAAAGAAGGGTAAAAAGAAGTATTCTACTTCATGGAGGAGGTAGCTGAGAATATTATAACATAAATTTGCAATAGAACCAGTCAGCATAGTTTTACCAGTTTAACCCAACTTCATTCTGTAACAGTGAATAGGGGGGAAAAAAAGCTAGGAAATAGGAGTACTCCAAAGTTGTGGCTTTGTCAGAGCAAGATCACCAATAGGATAAAGGGGAGATGAGACTTGAAAAAAGATGAAAAGGAGGAATTGAACTGGTTCTCCAACAACTCAAGATGGGGAAGAAGTGAGAAACCAATGCAAGGGTACATACAACCCAGTGTTATGGGCCAGAACTTGAAACAAGGAGCTAAGAGAGTGGAATTGAGGAGACAATATAACCATCTAGTTTAATCTTACAACAAATAATGGTTTCCTAGTGACATAATGATTGGTTTATAGAGCTTATAAGCTAGAAACCTCAGCCAGGTAGATTCGGAGAAAGCTAGAAGCAGAAGCAGAGAAGACAAAGGACTGGCAGCAGGAGTTCAAGCTCTCAGGAACCAAGGAGAAAGGGAGGCCTCTAAGAAAACCAGGAAAGCCCCAAATGAAGGAGATAGGATTTTGAAAGAGATAACTTTAAAGATAACTTTAACTCCTGGTTACTCATGTGGTGATTACTGAACTGAAAGAAAGGCTGCTTCCAGAGACCCTAACACACCAACCAACATTACAACCCAGAAGGGAAAAAAGGGGGATAGAGGGACTAGAGGTGTCGATGAAGACACAAGAACAAAGTTAGGGCTGGAAAGACAAAGGAAGGGATGGAATAAGAGTAGATTATGATCAGATAAGAGAATTTCAGAGTTCATGGTATCAAAGTGGAATATTTGTGGGTGATGACAGGAACATGAGTAAGACTATCTGTGATGACAAAAGGTAGTAAAGTAGACATGAGAAATGAGTTACTTAAAGAAATGGAAGGTCTTTATGTATGTTGAACTCCCCACAGAAGAGGGCAGGCCTTGAGAAAGGAGAAAAATCTATGTATCAAACTCATTAAGAACTGTCCTGGAATTCAGTAGAAAACAGTTACTAGAAATATGAAATAAGTGAGTTGCAAAGGAGAAAGGGTTCCCAAGCCATAGTGGTAGAAGGAAAAGTCTAGAAATAATAATAAGTGGCAAGAAATATCCCCAGTTCTCCTCCTTGACCAATGAGTATAGGATATGAGTAAACATGCTAACAAGTATTAGGGTGTTTCAAAGTCTAGGATATCACCTCAAGAAAGATTCCTCCCAGGGTGTGAGACAACACTGAGTAACAACTAGAAAGGGATGGAAGAATACATGACTGGGAGTAGGGTCCATTAAGGCAACTGAAATAGAGGTGAAGTTTCAGAAGGCCATAGTTGGTACTAGAAAGGAGCAGGATGTAATGGATGGTCCAAAAAAGGTAGGACACTGTAAGCTCACTTTGTTCCAATCAAGTGTTCCTCTTACCTGGCAGACTCAGGTGAGAAGACAAAAACAGAGACAGAGAAACAAAGAAAGAACAAATGAACACTAAGTGAAAAAGAAAATAATAATCACCTAAAATTAATTAACTATAATGTAAAAAATTAAAGAATATTAATAAATGGTTTCTAATTGATTTGCATTCTTCAAAGAATTTGTTATAAACACATGGAGATTATACTGTAATGTCATTTAGAGGTAATAAGACATGTTAATTATTGCAGCTAGTGCTTTGTCTTCAATGAATTGAGTTTGTAAATTAATATCACTTATCTTCAAGGAGAGTTAAATGAGCACCCTATTGAGTATTATCTCATATTGAATAATCACAGTGATAATCAGTGCTGACAGTTTAAATAAAATTAATTAAACAAAAAGCAGAACTAAAGGACCTTATCTGGATTTTTAGACACAGAAAACTTTCTTGTAATAGTTCAAACATGGTGTCCTAATTGACAGCCCTGTCATGTATATTTTAACATTTTAAAAAGAAAAGAAGAGATATGCAGTTATTAGTCATCTTAACATTTCATTAAGTGTGAAGAATGTGAAATAGCAAGAACATTTTCTTAGTACCAAGAGCACAAATTTCCTTGAAAATTAATTAACCCCATAAATGACTATTCTAGCTGCAAAAACAATTTTCTTTAAATTCACATGGAAACACTAGGGAAAAAAAATCTTCAAAAATATAACAAAAGCAAATATGACCTAAGTCTGAAGTTGAAGTGTCAGTTTTGGTGAGATTACAGCAAGATAAATATAGTTGGTTACATTGTTAACTGGCCCAGCCACTGTGGAATCCAATTTGAAATTATGGACATTTAAGTAATTTCTTTAGCTTAATTTCAAAGTATATAATAAGTAACCCTGAGATCCCATTCAAGGCATACAAAGAAGTCAAAGACAGAAAGAAAGGAGACAAAATATCCACAGCAACACCTTTTATAGTAGGCAAGAAGGGGAAACAATATAGATGCCTACCTGTAAACATATTTTGATACAAGGAAATAATAGACTAAAAGAATTGAACATAAATCTAAGAGCATGAGAAATTCTTAACATAGACTTGAACATAAATCTAAGAGCATGGAAAAAAATCAGAATCAGGAAAAAAAATATACACTCAACAATATTAGTAGAACAAAGCAAAAACAAAACTGACTATATAATTACTATACCCAAGCTTGTACCAAAAAGAGAGGAATAATGAGTATGGAACAATGAATTATCTGATGTGCCAGTAAGTTATTTTACGCTATTTTTTTTCTCCTTCTGTATACTTTGTTTCAAGGAATGGTTTGATAGGGATTGGGATATAATTTGAAAATAACAAAGGTAATGTTAAAAACAAAACACATCAATGTAAACATTTAAAATAAACCAATAAATGATAATTATTTACAACTGAAAAGCATAAGCAAACTTGGAATAGCATTTTTATTAGTGAACCAAGTAATATACTGTATAAGTCAAAAAACCTAAGCTTAAAACAAAGTTTAAAATGTTTTAAAATTCAATTACTAGCCTTGTACTCTAGAAATCATAAGAACAATTACAGTTGTTCTTAGCATAGGAAATAATATTTTTCTAAATTTAAGAGCTATTATTTTATATGCATAATGGTGAAAAAATTAGAGGCCTCTCCAATAATCAGGGGTAAGAAAGATGATGCCTATTATGAAAATTTATATTTGACACAATGCTAGAATTGTTAGTGATAGTAAAATGACAAGAAAAAGAGAAAGACAATAAGCAAAAACTAAGGCAATAAACATAGATAAGAAAAAACAAAATTATTGCTTTTTTGCTGGTGATATTCTAGATAGAGAATTAAAATTTAATTGAAATTTTAAATAACCAAAGTGGCAGAATATAAGATAAATACAAATAAATAATTAGCATTTCTATATGTAACAACTTCAAAAAGAAATAGAAAAACAAATACTGTACAGAAGATATAATTAAAATTAATTAAATATTGCCATATTAATATCTACTTAGTTCATACCAGAAACATTCACCCTGGGGTTATATTGATCTAATTATAAAAATTATAAAACACTTCCCAGAAATAAAGACAAACCTAAATAACTAGAGAAGCATTCACTGCTCAAGGTTAAGCCAAGATTATAAAAATATTACTAAAACAAACTTATCAGCACTATACCAATCAACTACCAAATGCATAATTATAGAGCTAGAGGAAAAAAACAAACAAACAATAATGAAATCCAAATGTCAAAAATCTCAGGGGTATTAAAAAAAAAAAGTTAAGGAAGAGAGTAAATCAGTGTCAAATCTCAAACTGGACTACATTAAAAATAATTATTGGAATAATTTGATACTGACTGAGAAATAGAGATGATAATAAAGTGGAAAATATTAGGTAGATGTAAGGGGCCTTTAAATGGGTGCCACAGCGCATCGGGAGATTGAGGCCCGGAAGTAATTTCTGTGGATATTAGGACTGCCCTTGGGCGGGATCCTGGCCATATTGAGATAGCTTCGTAATGGGTGACTCTCTCGCTGATTGGCTGTGTGTGTGACCTCACAGGCCCTATGAAGGCCCACTGCAGGCAGCAAGCGCCCTCTTTAACCTGGCGCTCTTCACCTTGGCTTCCCAGCCTGGGTGGCCAAGCCAAGATGGATAGCCAAAAGCGGTAAGGGTTTTGGTAGTGAACACATGGGTCTTCTGACCAGGTGTTCACTCGGGAACCAACAAGTCAGGGCATCAGTTAGGGCATTATGTGAGTAGGTATAATAAAGGCTTTTAAGATTACACGTGGCTGTTCTTGAGTGCGCTACCGGTTATTAAGCTAGTAATTGTAATTTCCAGGAGAGCACGTTACAGGTAGACAACAATGGAAGCGAAAAATCCAGCAGCTGGATACAAAGACATTCCTTATGGAGCAGAAGCCTTAAGATTTGACAAAAACTACTAAGAAACCTGAAAAGCAGTCAAGAAAAAATTAGGTTCAGATTAGGAGTATGCTGAAGCCAGTTTAAATTGTCTCATGAGAATTTATTCTGACATTTTCAGAATGAGTATTTTATACTTCAGACCAAATTTCAACAGAATTTTATCAAACATTCGAAGAACAATTACTGGCAAATTTATATAAATTATATGTATATAGATATTTGTATAAATTATTTACCAAAATGCTTGCATGAGACAAATGTACTTCTTATATATGAATCACAGAAAGATATAAAGCAGAGAAGAAAACTGCAGATCAACTTCCCTAATGAATATCAATGAAAAAATATTAAATACTGTGAAAGCTGTCATCATAACAAAAAAAAAAAAAAAAAAAAATTCTATCCATGGAATTTATATAACAATTTGGAATTGGCTCAATAGTAAAATTATAAAAATAATAATAGATTAAAAAGCAAAAATGAAATCAAATTACATCAAAAGATGTAGATAAAGCTTTTGCCAAAAGAAAAATTTTTAAAAATTGTTAAAAACATTAAAAAGTGTAGGAATATATGAACCATTCTTTAATATGACAAACAGCATCTATCTAAAAAAAATAAAATAAATTTATATAAAATCAAGACCTAGCATATCAGTGAAGAAAAAATGCTTGGAAGTTAAAGCCAGCTATTAGAAAAAATAAAGAAAAAGAAACTGAGGTGGGGGCAAAGGAAACATAGGAAAAGAAGAAACAAAAGTATTATATTTTGCAAATGATATCCACTTTACTTAGAGAACCTTAAAGAATCAACTAAAATATTAACAGAAACAATAATTATAGGCAAGTAGTAGGTATAAAATTAAGTTACCAAAATCATCAAGCCTTCTGAACATCCCCCCAAAACACACCCACCCACACACCCACACCCACCCACCCACACCCACACACACACACACACACACACACACACACACACACACACACACACACACACCAGAGCATAAACAAAAAGGAATCACATTCAAAATTGCCACATAAAAAGCCTATGATAAGAAAAACTAATCCCAATATCCTAGGAACAAAGTATTAACTTTTAAAACAAGAAGGGAACAAAACAAAATTCTAATTTGGGGGATGAGGGGTGAGGCTAGAGACAAATGGAGAAAAATTCAAACCTAACTCAATTTTAAATGCAAATTCCTCAAATAATCCAATTAAACAAGACAGTAACAAATTAAAAAAAGAAAACCCATAATCTATTACTTATAAGAAACAAATCTAAAAAGCAAATATAAATAGAATAAAAATGAAATTATAGAATAAAATTACTACAAAATGTAAAAAAAAAAAAAATTTTAATTGATAAAGGAATATTCAGTGCTCAAGGTTGAGCCATGATAATATTATAAAAATAACAACACTATTACCAAAGTTAATTTTCGGTTTTAATACTATACAAACTAAATTCTCAAAAGCATACCTTATAGAATTAAGAAAAAAAAAAACAAACATTTGTTTTAAGAAACAAAAGATTTAGAACATCAAGAAAAATAATTTTTTAAAAAGTAGAAATGAAGGGCATATATCACTTCTAAGGTTCAAATGATATGAAAATGAAGTAGTCATGAAAACTATTTGACATTGGTTAAAAAAAAGAATAGATTAGCTGAACAAACTAAATAAGGGAGACTCAGAAAGAATGGAAGTCAATAACCCTGTATTCAATAAAACCAAGAACATAAATAACTTGAAGTTCCTTATTCAGTAAAAATGGCTGGGAAACCAGACAGTAATCTGAAAATAGACTTACATAAACATCATATGCCATATTCCATAATAAATTCAAAATTCAAAAAAAAAATTAATATTATTTGAAAAAATCAACAGAGAAGATCATGTCTTTTGCAACTGTAGGCAGGAAATACCGGAAAATAAGATAGAGGAAATTACAAAGGACAAAATAGATAATTTTGATTATATGAAATTGAAAAGCATCTGCACAAATAAAATTAATGCACCGAGGTTGCAGCTGAATGAAGGGGAGAAAAAAGTAACGAATGTCAATTCTTTTGAAAGCATTGCAAACTAGTAACAACCATGTTAAAAAAAAAAAAAAATTCCATATTACTACTAAAAGAAAGGAATACCAAAACAAGCAAACTTTTATGGCCCATTGTACAAATTGGCAAAAATGAAAAAAAGAGAAAACTGTCAACATTGAAGAAATTGTGGGAAGGTTGTCACACTAGTACATTGATGGTGACATTTAAAAAACAAATGAAGTTAAATAAAATGTTTGACCTCTTTGACTCTGGCTCAAGAAGCCAATGATTTTTTTAAGGTCCCCAAATAAATCAAAATACGTATAGCAATACTTTATAGCAGCAAAAAATTAGAAACAAATGATTATAACAATGTAAATGAGAAGAATCACAAACCAAATTTAAGTGAATATGGCAGAATTATGAAAACAAGTATAACTTCAAAGAAGAAATTTGAAAAGACACCTGCCCTAATTCCTTTGTAGTGGTACAAGGTCCATCAAAGTAGAACAACATTTCCTGCATTTTCAGGTTTTTTCAATGAATTGGCTGGTTCTGTTTTTTTTTTCTTTTTCCTTTAAAAAATAATGATGTTTAAAATGAGATAGCTTTCTTAAAAGTGGGAGTAGAAAAGAATACTACTGAAAGATTGTATGCCCTGACTAATGGCATATTCATCACTTGCTCATCTTAAGCCCAGAATAGGTCTTTCTTATTATGATCCTATGAATTCAAGACAATACCCTCCCAGTGGTCCATACCCCTTACTTTGGGTGCCATGAAACAAATCAAAGTGAGATATCCTTGCCTAAATAAAGAAGGCATCTCCTGTGACATACTAACTACAAAAGAAACTGATGTGGTACTATATTCCCCTATACTACTTAATGCTATTACACATACTTCAATCAGACGCCACATTAGGAAAGGATTTCCTTCCTATTTCCTAGTTCTAGGTACTTCCTCTCTACTGCATTTGCCCAGTTTTACCATTTTCTCCAAATAAGGACCAATGAGACTATTTCTCAAACAAAAATGTATCTTTCTGAATCCAGCCATTCTGGAGAGCAATTTGGAACTATGCCCAAAAAGTTATCAAACTGTGCATACCCTTTGACCCAGCATTGCTGTTATTGGGATTATATCCCAAAGAAATACTAAAGAGCGGAAAGGGACCTGTATGTGCCAAAATGTTTGTAGCAGCTCTTTTTGTTGTAGCTAGAAACTGGAAGTTGAATGGATGTCCATCAACTGGAGAATGGTTGGGTAAATTGTGGTATATTAAAGTTATGGAATATTATTGCTCTGTAAGAAATGACCAGCAGGAGGAATACAGAAAGGCTTGGAGAGACTTACATCAACTGTTGCTGAGTGAAATGAGCAGAACCAGAAGATCACTATACACTTCAACAACAATACTGTATGAGGATGTATTCTGATGGAAGTGGAAATCTTCAACATAAAAAAGATCCAACTCACTTCCAGTTGATCAATGATGGACAGAAATAACTACACCCAGAGAAGGAACACTGGGAAGTGAATGTAAATTGTTAGCACTACTGTCTATCTATCCAGGTTACTTATACCTTCGGAAGCTAATAATTAATGTGCAACAAGAAAATGGTATTTACACACATATATTGTATCTAGGTTATATTGTAACACATGTAAAATGTATGGGATTACCTGTCATGGGGGGAGGGAGTGGAGGGAGGGAGGGGATAAATTGGAAAAATGAATTAAAAAAAAAATGTATCTTTCTAGCATTCTCATTAGTTTTCTTTTTGTCACTATCTAAGTGACTTCCCTTCATGTTACACATACACACAAAGAGAAAGGATTTAGAAAGAAATAGATTTTAATACACAGAATGGTGTTTTCCCTTCTGATTATTTTTCCTATCCTGTTAAAGCTTTAAGTCTCTTAAACCCCATTCTTTCTTTGATTGTCCTTAGCTTCTCTTGGGTTTGTAACCTGGAACAGCCTATTTTGCTATTCCTACTTTCTTGTTAATTATGCCTTTCTTATTTTTCTTTCTGAAATAGTTGAATGTTAAATAGACAACTTACTTTAGGTTTCTTATGGCATGAGTCAAATGCCTCTCTTTGGTCAAAAGTTAATTTTTTTCCCTTAAACAATTAAAATAAGTATATAGACTATATTACTCTCAGTGGTGAGGTTTAGATTTGGAGTGCCCAAATGAAATTAGGGTTTCTCGTGGTCAGGGAGTTAAATGAGGTTTAAAAAAAAAAAAAAAGATTAGAAATGCCTTGAGATGCAAAGGAAGGTCCTTTGTCTCTGCAGGGGTTTGGGCAAAAGGAGTTTCCTCAAGCCAAGCATCTGCTCAAGGAAGGATTTTAGAGGCAGAAGTGTGTGTAGATTGCGGACAGGTTTAGTTTTCCCAAATTTTTGCAGAATCTCTAGTGTGTCTAGAAACAGAGAGTGAGACAAAAGGAGACTTTTTGTCAGTCCCTAACAATGGCCCAAGTTTGTCTTGGGTGTCCACAACAGAATAGGGAAAGAAAAGTCTTTTACCTCATCTAGAGTTCAGGATTTCCTGGTCCTGCTATCTCTAAAATAGGATGTGACAAAAAAAAAGAGGCCTTTTTGTCTGAAATGCAAATACTCTCCACAGGAGAATACTGCCCACAGTCCAGACCTGGTCTGGGGGCCTATTACTTTTACAGATAGGGTGAGCCGAAAGAAGAAACGCAGATATTCTTCACAGAAGAATACTGCAGAAACAGCTTAAAACCCAGATTGGTTATGAGTTGGGTTGCCAAATTATGTCTAGGTTTCAGGGATTTGGTCAGGGAACCATTAATGATGAGGTTTAGACTTAGGGTACCCAAAAGAAATTAGGGTTACTGGTGGTCAGGGAAATGAGGTCTAGTGGCAGGTTCAGGGTTCAGGGAGTCAAATGGAGCTCCACTGCAACCCTTCAGGATTGGGTGCAAGGATAGGGAGTTAAATGAGGTCTAGTGGCAGCACAAGACACCCCTGTAAAGGAATTTACAGACTCGAAAAACCTAGATTGATAAAAGAGGTTTATTATGGGGATTGGAAGTAAGGTTCAAATCTAGTTAGTAAAAGGTGTTAGGTAAAGAGAGGTTGGCACTGGAAACATAATTCCAGTGGGCAGAGGCTCCTTGGGATGCCAAGCATGGCATAGCTGGCATGTTTGGAACCTCTGCAAAGAGAGGACTCCAGCTTAGCTCTTTTTAATAATGAGAGATTTAGCTAAAGGGGCCCGTGAATGAAGTCCCAAATTGGCTCCTTGCTGGGTTTCAGCTAGGGCTAGAATTTGCTAGGTGGGCTGGGACAAGCCTCGATCTCCTATTGGAATGCAAAGGGATGCTTTTGACCAGGATTTGTGAATCAAAGGCTTCCTGAACTGATAATGCTTCAGCCAAGAGGGGCTGGGAGTAATTTCAATAAGAAAAGATCACAAATCAGTTTCTTAAAGGGACCACACCCGCTTCATTAGGTACATCTTAATTTTCTATTTTTTAGAGTTATACATTCCAAACTTTTTCTCTCCTAAAGATGTGTGTGTGTGTGTGTGTGTGTGTGTGTATGTGTGTGTAAGAAACTCTTCCCTACCAAAGCAGATTAAGGTTAAATTTGTCTGGGAGCGGCCTGGGGTATTTAGAAGTGACTTGCCCTGGGGTAGTCAGAGGTAGGGATTTAAACCCAAGTCACATTCATAGGTCATTAAAACTGATTAAAACAGGTCTGTAGCTTGATTGACTGGCAAAAAAATATGCCTCACAATCTAAAAATTTGTGAGATTCTAGGCAAAACACTTAACCTCTCTGATTCCAGGCTCTCTCATCTATAAAAAAGAACTAATAAAAGAACCTTTGTTATAGGGTTGTTCTAAGAATCAAATGAGATTATTTATATAAAGTGCCTTGAAACCCTAAAAGTACTATATAAATGTAAGATAGAACTATTAGTAGTAATAGTAATTATCTACTAATTAAGTTTAAAAACCACATTTTGGGGGGATAAAGGTTTGAGTTTCTCTGATAACTATGGATTATAACATAATACATTGTATTATTATTTGGGTGGTGGTACAATTTTCTTCTGCTTTTTGCAATATGTAATTTAGGTTTTTCAATTCACCGTTTTCTTGGAAGACCAATAAGTTTCAAATTATCTCTGTGAAGCCTATCTACAGGATAGTTGCTTTTATTTGTATGGAACTCATGCATTCTTGCAATGGCACCGCCTTTGTTTTTCTCTGAGATCAAATTTTCTCTGAGATCTATTTTCAATAACAGATGTGACATTATTTCATAGTCATGTTAGGAGAGATTTTTGATCAAGTATTCTAAATAGCCCATTGTTTTATTTGTCTTATTGTTGTGCCACTGTTCTCTTTTAATGTCCAGACCCAGTTTCCCTAATTGTCCCATTCAGTTACTCTGCCTCAGGTTATAACCATTCCCTCTTAATGTTAGTATAAAAGATCTTAGACCTTAGGCTATAATCATTCCCTCTTAATGCTTGATGGGATAAAGGTCTTTATCCATTTTAGACATCATTAGAATATCTGGAGCCTCCCCAGTACCTACCCTCCATTAAGTCATCCTCATCCTAGGTTCCTCCCCCCCATTAAGGTACCTCCCCCATTATGTCATTGGTCTTGTAACCTGATAAAAGAATCTTGTATCCAACATTCAGTGCTGGATTCTTTGAGACAATAGTCTCATTCAGCCCTGGGACCAACCATGGATCCATTTGGTCCCAGTATTTCTCTCCATCTAATAAATTATTGAATTGTTCTCTAATCTCTATCTTACTCAGTTTCTCCAGCATTACATTATATGTTTCTTGAGACCTCTGATTTCTAATTTCTGTCTTTCCATACTTTCTCATTCCCCATTCAATATTACAAAATATTTCTTCACTGCTTTAAAATCTTTTCTATTTTACTTACTCAATTTTTTTTTTTTTTTGGATACTTGATTTATTCTTTTCTCTGTCAAGCTTCTGGTCATGCAGAAGCTTATCCTTTTCTTCTGGTAAAATACTATCTACAACAGAGGCTGCTGTTCAATCTATATTGGCTTCTTTGTTCTCCAGCTATAGTCCATCCCATAAAAAAGAAAGGGATCTACTCTTTTGCCCTCTGGGTGATTTTAATTACACTACTTTATAAACAGCCCATTTTTACTGGTTACAAAATAAAAGAAACAGTCCAGGATAGTTGTTGATAGTGTTGAGTGTGTCACCCTCATCCAGCATCTCCAATCAAATGCAATTTTTGCAAGAACCCCTTTCTCTTAGCAACTCCATTTGTGCCAGTCACTTCTTTGTGAACTGGTCTTTCTACCCTGCTTTTGGACTGGTAATTGTTAAATAAAGTTCCAGTCACTGAATTTTAATTAATTAATTGATCGATATTAATTAGGCCTCAGTTAAAGAAAGGGTCTGTAAATGCCTGTTACCCTTTTGGGAAATAATTCTCTGAAAATTGATTTTGGCCAGATATGCTGGATGTGGATGACACACCCAATACTATAATCAAAAAAACATGGGCTTCAAGCTGGAGAGGACCACATGGGCCATCTAAATTGATAGATTTGCCCAAGATTCGCACAATAAGCAAAATTGGGAACTGAACACAGATGGTCTGACCCCAAATATAGCATTACTTTCATAACATAAGGATTCTCTAAATCAGGCTTCCATACTTTTTGTTCTTTCTCTTCAAACCACCAAAGAATGGATGATTTCAAAGCCCTCCTTACATTAAGGGATCAGAAACTCTACTGGAGAAGAGGAACACAGAACTGGTATTAACCTTATTGTTGTTATTCATTTTTTTTTCAAACATATATGACTCATGACCCCATTTGAGGTTTTCTTGGCAAAGATAATAGAGTAGACTGCCATTTCCTTCCTTAGCTCATTTTACAGATGAGGAAACTAAGGAAACAGGGTTAAGTGACTTGCCCAGAGTCACACTAATAGATGTCTATAGCCAGATTTAAACTCAGGAAAATGTCCCTATTCCAGGCCCATACTTTATCCACTACACCAGTAAGCATTTCAACATAAAAGATAAGTTATAGACTCAGAGATCTCATCATTCCCAGCTGTTTAACTCTCTGAAGATCAAAAGAATAGTTAAGGTCAATACTCTTCACTTACAGAGATAAGATGGCACCCCAAAATAAAATCACAAGAGAGCATACAGTAGGTCCCACAGTAAGTGGAGAGTTCCATAGGTAAAGGTATGATGAATTCTTTTAAATTCTAATTTAAAAAAAAATTTTTAATTCTTTTTTTATCTTTACATTGTTATTTCAAAAGGCTTTACCTTGTGTGAAATAGGAATAATAACAAATTATTTCCTATTAACTCTTCCCATCACAATTTTGATTCTAGCTGCCAAGAATTGCTTACTCTACTGATCATGTGTTTATTATTTCAGTTGCAGTTTTTAAAATTTTCTACAGTCTAGTTAGTCTATGCATTCTCATGCTAATGTGCTTATATTCCTCCTTTAGTAATCTTATCTTCTTTTCAATCTTATTTTAATTCTAACCCACACTAATCCCAACCAGTGATTCACAAGATTTCATGACCTCTATGGACTCATTCTGTAAAATGAAATCAACTATGAAATTCATACCTTTTTCTTTACCCTTGGAATTCCTTCCTACACTGAGTTGAAAAGGATGTGGGGTAGACATCTGGAAGCTCCTTCCAACCCCCTAAATGAGGAGGATTCCCAAGGAATTAATCCCAATTTCCTACCAGGCTGAATTTCATGATCTTCAGAATTTCATCATTCTGTAAGATTAACTCAATTCCATAGCTCACTTCTTATTCCCATCCAAGCTCAGGTATACATCCCAGCCTGAACTAGATAATCCTCTCCCTTTTCAGTTTTGTATTCCGCCATCAGACTGTGAGATCCTTAAAACCAGGCACTTTAGCCAAGCACATAGTAGGCACTTAATAATTGACTCATCTGATCTAGATTACATCTCTAGAAATGTAGCTGCTATTATTGCAGTCCTAGTTCTTTGCTATTAAAAGTTTTTACTTTTCTACTCCATAATAATGCATATATATATATGTTTACCCTGTTTTACATTTGTTTTAATTTTGTCTCAGCTTTTGTATCCCCCTTTTCTAGCAAAAAGCTTTAAATAAATATTATGACCATTAACTAACTACTGCTATAATTTGCCATCTCCATGCCTTCCTAATATTTCTGCCTAGGCCTGAGAAGCCAATCTAACCCTTCTCTTATAACTGAATCCTTTAAAATCTAACCCAAACAGTGCCTGCTCTAGAAGAAACACTTCCTTAACTTTTTGCCCCCAAATTATGCATATTCTATATTCTGTTGTACTACTCTGTAGTGTCTGGACTAGCTTTCTGGAAGATCTCTAGATGAACCTTAGTCTTAGGTAAAGGAATGATGAAAGCAAGAAGGCCACCAGGAGGAAGGTCAAAGATGGAATGTGGGGCATAAGAAGCAGCAGCTTCTGAGAGCTGTTTGAGAGTAGGATCCTGTTAGTAAGAACTAGGTGCTAAGGTGCTAAGTTGGTACTTAACAATTCTCTAGCTCGGGGTTCACACCTTTAAAAGGAGTTCTGAAAAGGAGTTTATACACCTTTAAAAAGAGATAGTCCATTGGCTGTAGAAGTTCCCACAAGCCCATTCTCTGGGAGGATAAAAGGAGGCAACATTGAGCCTGGAGAACAGTCTGGATTGGGTCAAGGACAAGACTTCCCAAGAGAACTTCAGGGAAGCTGGAGGAGATTCAGAGCCCGGATTCAGGAAGAGGATTCGAGATTCTATCTTTGCTCTGGCTGGAGGCTCCAGAAGCCTCAAGAAACCTGCTCACAGAGAACAGGACTTACAGAAAAGAAACCTCCTCCCAGAGAAGGATTGTAATTGAGAGACAACAGAACATTACAGAGTTCCTTCGGTAATCCATGGGGAAGGAAAGGGAGAAGAGACCCAGTAAGACTTTTTTAGTTGAGGTAAATGAATGGGGCCAACACATCAAAGGGCCAAACCAGGAAATTGATAAGAGACTTAAATGCCTGTTCTGACTATAGTCCTCTTATTTGTTTGAAAGTTGCCTCCATGACATCTCACAACCATCCAGAGATGATACTGCTGCTTTGCATTCCTCAGTGTGTGGACTCAGATAACAGCAAATACACAAACTTACTGACCATGCTGTGGGGGGAAAATATCCATAAAACAAAAAACAGGGAATTGTTAAGGACCATGCCTAGGTGAAGGGACAGGTCAATTCTCCTAAAGCCTCCACAGCTGTGAATCATAACATCTGAAGGAATTGCAAAGCAGCCTTTATTGACATAGATGTTGCTTGTGGACTGGGAATGAAATAAATTGGAGGCAAAGGAAAGAGGAGAGAGGTCAGATAACACAACTGCCTCTTAGTTTCCTTATATCATCATCATTCTCTCACATGAAGAGATCCATTCTACAGGTCTGAGTTAGACCTCCAGCAGCCACTGGCAGATGGCTCCCATATCACAACACTACTCTAATATGTTTTTATTTTTATCTTAACTTCTGTCTGACTAGAAGCACTCTGAGAGCAGAGTTTTATCTTAACTAAATTTTGTATCACCAAGATCTTCACAGAGTAGTCAATAAATATTTGCTAAATTGAATTCTCTGCTTGAAGATATCTACAAAAATAATAATAATGCATTCAAAATGAGGCTTTTGAACAAATACTTTTTGATAGAGTAAATCAAGAAATAACCTTGAAATGTGAAGCACTTTGCAGACCTCTAACAAAGCAACTTAAAGAGATGGGATTTAATATTAATGCTTCCCATGATATTCCTTTTAAATGTTTCTAGCAAACTATTATTCAAATTTATGGCTGCAGCAGAACACCTTTTTTGTGTTCCTTCTCTCAAGTCATTTTTTGGGGGAAAAAAAAAAGGTTATTCACAGTATTAAGCAATTTTATATGCAAAGAATATGTGTGATTTCTATCTTACAGCAAAGAGTAATAGGAAATTAGCATCAGATTGGTGCATACAGAATAAACAAGAAAAAGTAATATTTTGCTCATTCTGTATGACAAACAAATCCATATCCATTAAAAGAATTCCTAGGTATTTACTCTTGGTAAAAACTGAGCTATAATATACAGTCTTATCCTCAGAGTATGTAAGTTTGTACATTTATCAGAGCACTCACTATAAAGAAAAAAAGAAAACAGCTTTTGACTCTGGGTCAGAATTTTCTTTTCATCAGTATTTCTTGCTAGTGGTACCCTTGCTAAATAAATCTAACTTCTCAGACTTAGCATCTTTTCTATCTTCTTGGCTCCTTCCTATTGATTTAAGGCCTCTAGTGCTACTTGATCTGTGCTTGCTGCCAACTGATTTCACTTCTTGCTTCGCCATGTCCTTCTAGCCTGGACATAGTCTCAGGCTTACCCATTTCATGCTGAACCTGATCTGCTCCTGCCCAAATGTAAAAATGGATTGAAATATTCATTTTTTAATGATTCTAGGGATAAAAGTACTAATTTGGTGACATCAGATAAACTTCAAAGTTCCACACAGAAGAATAAGTCTATATATAAAACAGCCTGACTACATACCATGAAATGTTTCTCATATTTAATATCATTTAATATAATGGAACCCTCAAAATTCTTTAAATCCCTGATTTTATCCACTTAAGCTTTTCAACAATTAGTTGGGGGCCACGAATAGACTAAATTTAAAAACTATATTAAATTTGATCAAATATAAAAAAAAATTGAGATAAAAATATTCTTAAACTAAATCCTATTCAATTAGAAACTACAGAAAAATTAAGCAGATAATCATGCCCTTGAGTGTAAGAATTTATCTTCTAAAACTTAGTGCATAATCCTTGAATATAAGAGTTTATCTTTTAAGAACTGGATTGAGTCACTATAACATTGTAAATCTAATTACAAATACTGAACCCCATAATGTGAAAGAAAGGTAACTCATAATGTCCAAAAATGTCACCCTAAAATTTTAGATATTAATCAAACAAAAAAAAATTGCTAATTATTTCTAGTTGATAAAATGACTATTCACCATTTAAATAACTGATATTTTATTAGAATTTCAGATGCATTTTCTTATATAATATAAGTCTTTAAGGGCAAGAGTCATGATCATTCACCTATTCAGCAAATAAATAACAATTTGTACTTATTAGAAAATGATATTTTGAAAGTGTGGACTTAGAAAATGTTTTAAATTAGCAACTACATGTTCTTAAGAGTTGATAAAATAGCTAATTTTGGACTTAACTTTTAAGCCATGCTAATCAAAACAAATGCATGTTAATATGATCAAACTAAAATTGACTAACAACTTTTAAGTTAAAAATATGAACATGCATATTATGAACTAATTTCTTTTTTCCAATCCAATGCAATAATATAAACTCTTCAAAAATAAATGATTCAGTAACTTATTGACTATTTTAAAAATATTATGCTTGTACATGCATTTTTTAAAAATAATTGAGTTAGAGCAACACAGTAGAATTGTTAGTTGAGCTCTAGAACACAAGAAAAATTAAGAATAACCTTACCACATCATCAGTCAGTGTCCTAATATTTAAATGCTGTAAATACAAAAAAAGATCAATCTTTCAGTAATTTACAATTATTCCTCTCCTCCCCATCTTTTTTTAGATGCTAAAGTATTTTTGTGGAAAAAAGAGAACTTCTATGAAGTTAAATATGGAGTTATTTTACCAACATCTTGACTATTCAATAAAAAAGCAGACGCTGGCAAATTAAATATATATTCCCCTAAATGAGTTTTTTTTAAAAAGGGTGGGGAAGTTATAAGATTCACACATGTAAAACAAAGTATTTTGCTGGCTTACTTAGCTAAAACAATCCTATATATAAAGCAAAGAAAAAATGTTGATATCTGTTGATAGTGGACACTTTTAAATTTCATTTCTAGACCCAAAGAATCTCTTTGGCAAAGCAATCAAAGAAAGTATCACAAGACCAGTTTAAAAAAAAAGGAATAAATTTTCCTGTTTAAAAAAAAAAATACAGAGCCAGAGCAAAAAATATAAGTAATTCCAGAAAATGGAAAATACAGATTTTTAAATAATTCTAAATAGTCAAACACATTCTTTAATTCAAGTAGAAAAACAATTGACAGTATCTTGTCCCTCCCTCAAAGCACTGTTAACCTCTTGAAAGCAAAACTGTTCTAACCAATGAAGAATTCTTTTCTTCTATACAAAAGCTTAAGTGAATTCTACTGAAAATAGCAAAAGTTCATAACATGTTTCAAATCACAAAAGCCGTTTTTTTTGCCTGTACCTTTATGTCATCTAACTCAGCTTCTTCAACTGTGGTTCGGGATTCCATATGGGATCTTGCAACTAAATGTCAGGGTCACAAAATTATGATTTATTATCAATAAGTGTTTGGTTTGTATTCCTATTTTATATACAAATATACTTAGTCACCTAAAAAATTCTCAGGTGAAAAGGGGTCAAAAGTGAAAATAGTTTAAAAAAGAACTACTCTAACATACTTAAAATATTTTATTATTCTTACTATTACTTCATTTATTTATTTTTGCTGAGGCAATCTGGGGTTAAGTAACTTGCCTAGGGTCACACAGCTAGGAAGTGTTAAGTGTCTGAGATCATATTTGAACTCAGATACTACTGACTTCAGGGCTGGTACTCTACCTACTGTGCCATTAAAATAATTTTACATCATAGAATGGAATTAACTTCCCAAATACTCTGTTCTTCACAGTCATCCTTTAAAATTCAAGCATTTTTTTAAAAAAATAATAATTGTAATAATAAAATCACCTTTGTCTCTAAAAATAGAAGCAAAAAAAATTTTCTTAAACCTATTATTTATTTTAATATTCTGGGCTTTTTTTTGTCTCAGCCCTCACCCCTCCACTAAGAAAATATGTTATCAATAATATCTGCAAAGTCATGCAAAATATATTTCTATAAAAATATAGCCATATCACCTTCCCCACCAAATTTCTATATTACCTATATTGCCCCAATGCACCCCAAACAAAGGCAGGAAAATTATACTTCAATTTGTATTAAAAGTTAATCAGTTCTCTCTCTGGAAGTGGGTAGTATTTTTTATCATTGATTTTTGGTTTCTCCACTTATGGAAATGATTAAAGTGGGAAGGACAGAATAAAAATGATTAACCAAGAGTGTGAACCTAAAGTAAGAGTAAGAAAATAATCATGTATTCAGAAAAAAAAAAAAACAACTAAATCTCAGGGTACTGAAAAATACTACATATATATATATATATATATATATGATTACTGAATAACTGACAATGTGAAATTGTGTTAAAAAAGAGAAATACCAACAGACTAGAGATAAATGTTTTCCACATTCATATTATTAAATTAATGAAGCTCCTGGTAAAATTATAGAGGTAATTATAACAGTAGTCTGCAAACTTAAAAAGTATGTCTCCTTAAGAGAAAGTATTAATTCATACCAGATTAATCTTAGACTTTCTTTTCTGACATCTTTACTAGATGAAAAGAAATGTCTTTAACATAATATAGCTAGACTTCAGAAAGGCAAATGCCCAACTCTTGAGTATTTTCAAAGGTGGAGATGGAGACAAACTAGATCAAAGAGTAATTTCAAACTCAAATAGAAAAGGATCCCTGCAGGGAACACATAGACTTAGAAAACCACATTAACATTATCTATTATTGCAATACATTTTTTTTTATTTTGTTAAACATTTTCTAACTACATTTTAATCTGGTTGGGATGAACATTGGATTTTTGCAGTTTGTTAAATCTGGCACTTCTGGGCTAGATAAAAGTAGATTGAAATGAATTGAAATGAAAAGATTCAGAGACAAATTATCATTTCAAGTCTTCAGTGCTCAGTATTACATGAAAAGAAATCTCTGGAGGCCTGCTAGAACATTGTACCACTAAGCTTGCTTTATTCACCATATGTATCAAAAAATCTGAATAAAGGCATAGATGACATATATAATAAATTTTCAAAAAATAAAGCTGGAAAGGACAGAGAGCATGCTCATTGACTGAATTATAATCTAAATACAACTCAACTAAGAGAAAGCATTCCATGAAGCAGGCACAAAATTGGGGAGACACTTAATGAAAGTTCACATTTAGACAACAGGCCTAGTGCTTAAAGTAATTTGAAATAAAACTAAAAAGATATGTTAGTGCTAAATAGTAGGAAAATTTTGAATAGCAAACTAAAGTTATCTGGACTTTGTTCCCTAGGCACCAACCAAATGAAATATAACAACCTAGAAAAGAAGGAATAAGGGCCTATACTAGTCAAGTAGAAATTACAACATGGTGTCTTCAGTTCCCTTTTCATTTTGGGTAATGTGGTAGAAATGATGATAAAGATTATCAACCACCAAGCAGAAGTACAAGATATCTCTTGTATACCTAGTGTCCACAGCTTCATTCAACCTTCCAATTCTCTAACAAAAGAAGTTGTTGGCTCTATTTACTAAATAAGGGTCACACTCCCTTGGTTGTAGCATTTGCAAATATAGTTAAGCAGGGAAATTTCCAGCAGGGAAAAATTCTGCATTACTTTTAAGGGGATGAAACTGAAAATAAATATATGGCTGAATGTGAATGTATAATCTGTACCAGCAGGGGAGGGCTTCTGATCCTTTGGCTCCCATTGCTTCATCTCTTGCTAACTGAGAAGAGAGTGGTTGGCCTAGTGATTCTGTTCCTACTTTTCTTCCCTCTCTTTAAGGTGGCCCAAGAGAACTCTAGACCTCTCTGCTGGACTTGCCTGCAGATCTGAATCAAGAGATTGAAGTCAGTGAAGTGACAAGAGGGGCTTTGCTCTTTCACTCTCTTTCCTGTGCTTTACCTTATGAAGTTTATCTTAAATCTAAACATATCCTACTAGATTTTAAATAGGCATTACAATAAATAATCTAATACTCAGAGAAATAAACTATGCTTATGACAATTTATGACAATTACTCTGGTTTGATTACATAAAATTTATTATTAAATTTAAATGTTGTTTAGCCAGCTAACAATTATGGTGATGGCTTCAGGAATTTAACTTATATAGACTGAATTGGAATTCCTACAGAATATCAGAAATTTATTTTTATAGCAAAACCACATCTATTTTGTGGTTTCAGTGTATCTAGCACACAAAAACAATAAACCAAAAGATCTCAAGAGTCCTTATACCTCAAAAGATCAAGGAAAAAGCAAATTCAATTGGAAATTACAGATTGTTTCCATTTCTAGGGAGGCTCAACTGATAGAATATGTGGGAAGAAGGAAAAATCAAAAATGACTTCCAGTGTTCAATAAAAATCAATATTAAGCACCTACTAAATAAGCACAAGAGATTGTGCAAGGAACCAAGGATAAGAAAACCAAAACTCCTAGTCCCTGCCCTCAAGGAACTTACATCCTATTAAGGGAGAAAGGAAATGCACAAAGATAAGTAATTAAAAGCATATACAAAAATTATACAAAATAATTTCAAAAAAGGAGGAAGCATTAACAATTGTGAAGGGGTGAGGAGGAGAATGTCCAAAAAAGGCATCAAATTAAAAGTGACATCTGAGCTGTTTCTTGAAAGAAAAAGAAGAATTCCAAGAAACAGCTATGCGGGAGGTATGCATTCAAACATGGGGAACCTCTGTTCAGAGCCCAGGAGTAGGAGCTATGTGTAAGAAACAGATTAGAAATAAAAACTGTAGAAGGTTATAGAAGGCTACTATGGATTAGGGTACAAAATGATATATTTAAAATCACAGTCTGAATTTGTTTTACTCACTACAATTCTTTGTTAAAATAGCAAGCCTTTATTTTCAAGGGGGAGAGGAAATAAGTAGCAGTAGAGAAGGGGGAGAAAAAGTATCAGTGAAAACTTTTAAAAATACACAAAAATGAACAAGAGGAAGTTCAGAATATGACAAGAAAGATAGTATTATCGTGACAAATTTAATTTTTAATTGGATATCATAGAAGTTCATATTTTCACATATAATCCTCAAATTATATGCATATATGTATATATATGAAATGAAACACCCATGTTTATTAAGTTTTTTTAAAAGGGTAAAAAAGAATGTATGAAGGGATGGTGATGTAAATTATAATTATAAAAACAGGAGCCTGATTGTGGAAGACAATAAATGTTAGGCTAAAATTTTGTATTTTATTCTATCTAGTACCAATAGGTAGCCACCAAAGGTATTTGAGAAGGGATGGGGAGACAATCAGATCTGTATTTGGGAAATATCAGTTTCAGCAACTGTGTAAAGAATGAAGCTGAAAATAAATATATTATATATATTTAATATATAAATATGTTATATATTATAAATATATTATATATTTCTCTAAAAGGAGAGATTGGAAACAGTAAGACCAATTATAAGGATATTACAGTAGTACAAGGAAAGGAACACTGCCAAAATTACTTAAGAGAATGGTAATACTTTCAAATAGGAACAGGAAAGTTAGGGGAAAGAATAGGCTTGAAAAGAGAAGATAATGAATATGGGTTTAAAGTTCTCCAGTTTAAGGAAAGAGTAGGACATCCTGGTAGAGCTGACATAAAGGACAGAAGCTGTTACTTACTCCTTTGTCTGTGGATAGGACAATCATTTATTTATAAAGTTGTACTTTCCGACTTAAGTTTGGTTTCCCTAAAATTAGCTTGTCCTGTACTTAAGTAGGGGGGTTACATTAGTTTCCCAAGCAATAGATCTTGGGGCATAAGAAAGTGAGGCTCAAATCCACCTATGATAAACTGCATTGCCATTTGGGGGGCTGGCAGAAATGGGTCATGAACATCTTTACCCTTAAATTTCTTTTAATACTTTGCAATTTAAAATAAGAAACTGATCAGAATCAGCTTAGATTGCTAGGTGAACCAGGAAATATTAGCTACAGATAGCATACAAAACCAGAGATCAAGAATGGTACTAGATATGTTGTATGTAGAACATTGTTTTACTAGACTTTGGAGGAGATAATGACAGGATTAGTTTATTTATCATATTCTTTGAATGAAGATTCCAATAGATGTAACTATTTTATAGGATACATTATTTGTACCAAAAGAACTAAAAATGGTAGTATTCTCAAAACCACCAGCCCTGTTTCTAATCCCTCAGACTTTGTTGGGACCAACCCCAGAAGTGATATTGAGGTAAAAGGAAAAGGAACCGTATTATTTGAAGGAATAGTTATAAAAGTAATGGAATATATCATGAAGGAAAATAGAAAAATAACAAAATATAGAGTAAGTAGTGAACCTAGCACCAAGTGCTACAGAAAGAAAGAATGAGAAATAAGAAAATGCCATAAGAATTGACAATAAGGTTATTAGTGACCTTTAAGAATAGTTTCAGTAAAGTGGTAAAAGCTAAAAAACCAGACGGCCAGCAAAAGCAGAGAGAACGCAGTCAATTTATTCATAAAATCTGGCAGTGACAAAGAGAATAATAGATCAGGGCATTAAAATTTCTGAATATTCTAACATAAAATCTCTCAGTGATCCATATTTTCTTTTCTAATTCCACTGCAACTAGCCTAGCCTAGATGATGGATCTATTTCTTCATACAAACTAATATAATAGTCTAACTGGTCTCCTTATCTCCAGTTAGCTTCCCTCTCACTAATTATTATAATGATAATAATATAATAGGATCATGTTGCTACCAGATTAATGTATTTACTATGATATATAATTGCTTTAAAAAAAGCTTCAATTTTTACCTGTTACTTACTAAATAAACTATAAACTCTTGAATCTGGCATTAAAGAAGGTCCCTTACAATGCAATTCCAACCTGTTCTCACCTCTAATTACTCTTTTCATAAAAAACACAATTTAGCATAGTCACCATTCCTTTTCCCAACCCCTTGCTTTTATTTATTATTCCATATGCCTGTAATGTTTTTACAATGTATCCATCTTTTCTATGTACCCCCTTCCACCATTACCACATTCTTTAATATTCATCTTAATTACAGCCATTTCATGTAGCTATCCCTCATCTCCCAGTTGGCCAAATTCTTCCTTCTCAGGGTGCCGAATGTATGATTTACATATATTTAGGTCCTGTATATATTATAATTTTGTAAATATAGTATCTTCTTGACTAAATTTTAAGATCTTTTGTGGTATAATGTGTTCAAACTATATGCTTAATGTTTACTTAATATTAAATAGGTTTAGATAAGCTAATGTCAATAACCTGACACCATTGGACAGGCAATATTCCTAGAAGCCTGAGGTTTTTTTTCTTAGATTCTACTCCAAACAATGTCAAATCTGGTTTGGCTTTGTTTGTTTGTTTGTTTTTAATATCAACAGTAACAAAATGAAAATCAGACAACAATGGAGGTTTTCTAAGTTATGCTATAATTTATGTTATTTGGAGATTTACTAAACTTCAGTTTCTTGCTATTTAACCACAACTTAAATTGCACAGCTTTCTATATGTGTATCTTTTAACAAAAAATTGAGTGGCCTCTTTGTAAGAAACACAAAATGAGTGTTACAAAGAAAAGTATGAAAAAAATCAATCCCTTTATCTGCCTCTCTGTCGTATAAAAGTGGCAAGGGAATCCCCTTGATGGCTAGCCCACAGTAGCAAATGCAATGGTCAGCAAAGTAGGGACAAGGCCAAACTCTTCATTCACACCACGATGTTTCAGGCATACATAAAAGTCTAACAGACTAGTAAACTATAGTAAGATTCCCATTGGTACAAATAATGAAGCCTATGAAGTAGTCACATTGATTCTTCACTTAAAGTTATAATTATTTGAAATATGGTAAATAAGCTAATCCTGTTATCTCCTCCCAAGTGTAGCAAAACAGTATTCTGTGTACAACAAACTTTTTAATAAGTATTGAAACTGTTCAAATTTTCAAGATTTTTACAATCAAGTAGAAAAGGCAGGATTTATATGTAAAAGACCACCAAGATCATAAGTGATAAATGAAACACCCTAAGAGATCTGAACACTAAAGGAAAAAAGAATGAAAATAAACAAGCCCATGCTTTCATCACACCTTTCACAGACTCGGGCCAGGAGGAAAGTTACTCTTAAGGCCCTTCCATGAAAAAAGGTGCAGTGGCAGAATATGGCATATTTGGAGAACAAAGAACTACTTTGGCTTAAGATAATTCCAATTAGGAAGTGATGGGAAATAAGTTTTGAGAAAGAGGTTGGAACCATATTTAAGATGGCCTAGAATGTCAGGTAGGGAATTCATAATCCTGCAGGAAACAGAAGGATCTTCAAAAGCTGAAGAGGTGACATGCTTAAATAACTGCCATAACAAAGCATCCAAATCTCTAGCTGCAGAGTATAAAATAGATTACAGGTTTGAACATTTATTCAAATGCTTTGTTCATTTTCAAGAGTTTCAATAATTTATCTTACAAACATAGTTCCTGAAGACAGTTCATTATCTCAAACTACATTATGACACAGTGTCTTATTTTACAAAATGACAGAATGACAGTTTGCTGACTTACCCAGCAAGTGTCACTTTGCTTTTAATTATAATTGTGATTCATGTACATGTTGAGGTATCACTCAATTAAAAAAAATCTACACACCACTGCACTCCTTTCCCCTTATGATATTTAGAAAAATATATTTTATAAGCCTAATGGCAGCATACCTTATCCGTACCTGTATTTATTTTACTATTAGTCATCAAGAATCAAAGATCATTCACAGCCATTCCCATTCACCAAGAAAATTGCAGAGATCAAACACATAAAGGGCCCAAAGAATATTTCACAATTTACCAAAGTCCCCAAACAACACTGTTATTATTTTATTGATCAATTATAAAATCCAGATAACTCTTTAATATAACTGAATTTAGAGCTAGAATCATTGATTTGTTTGGAGTATTTTGTTGGATTTAAAAGATTTAGGAGGGATAGAGGAAGTCTAGGAAGAAACCAAAGAGGAGGGCAGGAAAAAAGCATCCTACTCCTGCCTCTCCTTGAGCAGAGAAATCTTCTGTTCTATTCACTGTTCTGTTTTATCTTCCCTCAGTCATATCACCAAATAAGTGGTGAACATTCCATATGGATCTCCTTGAGGAATCTCAAACTCAACATGACAAAAAGAATTTATTACCAAGTTCCTGATTTCAAATAGAAGGTTCCCTATTGTCCCCTGGACTGCAAAATTGTTTATTTCCTCATTCTCCCTGATCCAGACATCCAAGCATTTGCTAGATCTTGTCATTTCTATCTCTACCATGTCTCTTGCATATATAACACCTCTCCATTTACAAGGCTTCTACCACCTAAATCAGTTGCCAATTATTATAATTGAATTATATATAATATTTGAATTATATTATAATTATTATAATATTCGAGTAATTAGTCCATCTATATCAAATTATTCCTACACATCAATGCCAAAATGTTCCTTCTAAGTTTAATTTTAAACTCCAGTGACTCCTTATTACCTCTAGAATCAAATATATACATGCTTGACATATAAATTTTTTCAATAACCTGACTCCAATCTATCTTTCCAGCCTTAATTTATATTACTCTTCTTTGACTCCACCAAACCAGCCTTCTTAATTTTCCTCGTATACTGTACATTGCTTCCCATCTCTGTACCTTCACATTGGCTGTCCCATAAATACTTTCCTCATCTCTGCCTCTTGGAACCTTTACTTTCCTTTAAGACTCAGCTAGAAGGCCTTCCTCTCTAAGTCTTTCCTTCAATCAGTCATCAACCAATAAGTATTTTTGTACCAGACAGGTATCAGAAACTGAAGTTTTAAGTGCAAAGAAAAAATACTTACTCCAAAGGAGCTTACAATTCATGTATAAATATACATAGCATAAATATAAAGGCAGTTAAGTAGCATCCTTCATAGGGTGCTAGGGCTAAAGACAGGAAAACCTGACTTAAATTCTGCCTCAGACACTTACTATCTGAATCTCTATTGATCTTAGTCTGTCATCTATAAAATAACGTAGTAATAATAATCCTTATTTCCCAGAGTTATCGTGAAGACAAAATGAGATAAATTCTGTAGCATACTGTGCAAATCTTGATATATGAATGCTAACTATCATTATGATTACAAAGTGGAGAAAATACAAATATGTACAAAGTAGTTGGAAGAAAATTTGGTTAGGAGTGTAGTAGCAATGGAAGGGAATAGGAAAGGCTTCATGCAGAAAAATTATGACATTTGACCTCTGTCAAAAAAAAAAAAAAGAAATTCTGACAAGAAGGAAAAAAACAAAGTATATTTCAGGTATATTAGGATAGTCAGTGCAAAAATGTAAATAAGGAGATGGAATGATGGGTTTGTGAAAGAAAGGAAAAGAGGGAGGAAATTGGAGAGGGAGAGCAATGGCAAATGAGTATAGAAAAATTAGGCTGGGGGAGTCTGGTTGCATAGATCTTTAAAAGCTAAGGTTAAGAGTTTATATACCAAAAGAAGCAGCTAGAGTTTACTGTATAGATGAGTCACTCAGTGACATGAATATATTTAAGGACAATTACTTTGACAGCATTATGTTTGATAAACTGGAGTTGGATAAAAAGGAGATTTAAAGCCCCCCTCCCCCCCAAAAAAGAGACTAAAATAGGTAATAGCTATGTGAGTAAAAAAAAAGGGGTCAAATAAGAGTGGTAGTGTTGATTGAGAGTGGAGTTCAGAGCAATGCCAAATTACAAGCCTACCTATTTGAGAAAATGGAGAGAAAA
The DNA here is from genome assembly GCF_048593235.1 of Sminthopsis crassicaudata. Classification (NCBI taxonomy): domain Eukaryota; kingdom Metazoa; phylum Chordata; class Mammalia; order Dasyuromorphia; family Dasyuridae; genus Sminthopsis; species Sminthopsis crassicaudata. Next base: position 99,077,926 of record NC_133619.1, read on the forward strand.
ACAGAGAGAAATGAGAATAGGAAAAAAAGATAATGTCCATTTTGGACAAGGTGAGTTTAGATGTCTCTGGGATATCCAATAGGAAATGTCCATTAGGAAACTGGTAATGGAGGACTGAAATTCAAAGTAGAGACTGGATAGATAGATTGATGGATAGATGAGAGAGAGAGAGAGAGAGAGAGAGAGAGAGAGAGAGAGAGAGAGAGAGAGAGAGAGAGAGAGAGAGAAACTAGATGGATGGATAAATGTACATCTATATAGCACCCATAATTGGATGATGTGATTTGGAGGATGAGTCAGCAAGGATACTGAAAAGGAGTAGTTAGACTGATGAGAAGCCAACCAGAAGAGAGTAGTGTCAAAAAAACCAAAGGAGTATCTAGGAAAAGAGGTTAATCAAAGTGTCAAATGCAGCAAATAGGTCAAGAAAGATGAGGCTTGAAAAAAGATCATTTGATTGAGCAGATTAGATATCACTGGTAACTTTGCAAAAGGCAGTTTCAGCTGAGTGATGGATGACACTGGAAACCAAAGTACAAAGTGTTGGATAAAGTCAGTGGAAAGCCCATCCTTCTTCCCTCAAACCCCTAGCTTCCTAATACAGGACTCCCCCTACACCTACATCTACACCTACACTGCAGTTCAGGCAAACTAATCTCTCTTCCTCACCATGGCATCCAATTTCACATTTCTATGTTCTTTGCCTTGGCTCTCTCATACACACCCCCCCCCATGTCTGTAAGGAAATCTCTTCTTACAATCACCTCCCAAAATCTCTTTTACTTCCTTGAGATATACCCAAGCATCTTCTATAAAATATCTGCTTTGCTCATTGGCTACTTGATATTTAATCATCTTGTACTTAAATTATTTCATTATTCTGTACATATCTATAATGTTATAAGCTCACTGGGAACAGAAATAATATTTTTTTTCTTTTTCTTTTCATTTTCTAGCACAAAGCATGCACTTAATAAACACTTAATGATTGACTTCTAAGGGAAAGAGACATTTAGTTCCATTTACCTTCCACCAGAAAACCAAATCTACCTCTTATCTCAATATCTTAAAATTTAAAACTGGAGTGGATTTTAGGAATGACTCTTCCCCAACCCTCTGTTACACATAAGGAAATAGGACAAAAGGGGAACATGACTTTTCTATCTCAGGAGGTTATTTATCCATTACTAGAAAGTTAAGGAAAGAGAGTGAATCTGAGAGAAAGTCCTAACAAAATATTAGATTCTGAGAGAATCCCAGAAAGAAGTCTCCCTAACAAAGCTGATTAAATAATAATAGGTTTTCCTGAGGCTTCTTTGGAACTTCACAGTATTTGCCTTGCATTTTGTTCTGGAAATTTTTTTTCCTTTTTTCTTAGTCTAGCATAATACCTAAAAAAAAAAGCAGATTCAAAAAGCAGATTCACCTTTTGAAAGGAAGCAAAAATATTTAGAAAATATATAGCAAGTATAATGTCCCTACTTTTTCCAAGATCACTGTGTAAGTAATAAAATAAAGTAATTACTTATTTTATTTGGCAATAGTAACTAATAAAAATACACACATACAAATTGCCCCTCCTTCAAAAACAATTACTTGGATTTGTAAATTGATATTGCCACCTACTACTTAATTTCAATAAAACTAAGAGGTTCACTTTATCACTATGACAAATACTTTTGACACAAATTCAATTTCTGTGGCAACAACATATTGCATTAGTTTTATTATTTTTATGTTTTATGACACATAATAATAGCATGAACCTAATGTAATTTATCTTTATTCCAAGTTAAAAACTATATTGTACCATCTTGATAACATTAGTTTATACCACTCAGTGATAATTACTTACCATTAATGAGAACATGATCACTAAACACAAACATAAATGACATCTGAGGTTTACAACATCCAATTTTTCAAAAAACTAACCTAAAAACACAATAAATATTTCCTTTTATAAAAAATGTTTAAATGAACTGCCTTTAAAAGAACATTTGGTGAAATAGTGGAATAGCAACTTTCAAAACAATACCTGCCCCCAACCAAAAATTAATCTTGAAATACAAAAATTAAAAGGAGAAATCAATAATATTGAAAGTAAAAAAACTATTGAATTAATAAATAAAACCAAGAGTTGGTTTTATGAAAAAGCCAATAAAATAGATAAACCTTTGGTAAATTTGATCAAAAAAAAGAAAGAGGAAAATCAAATTGATAGTCTTACAAATGAAAAGGGGGATCTTTCCACCAATGAAGAGGAAATTAGAGAAATAATAAGGAGTTACTTTGCCCAACTTTATGCCAATAAATTTGATAACTTAAGTGAAATGGATGACTTCCTCCAAAAATATAGGCTCCCTAGATTAACAGAGGAGGAGATAAATTGCTTAAATAGTCCCATTTCAGAAAAAGAAATAGAAGAAGCTATTAATCAACTCCCCAGGAAAAAATCCCCAGGGCCAGATGGATTCACATGTGAATTCTACCAAACATTTAAAGAACAATTAGCCCCAATGTTATATAAATTATTTGAAAAAATAGGGGATGAAGGAGTCCTACCAAACTCCTTTTATGACACAGACATGGTACTGATACCTAAACCAGGTAAATCGAAAACTGAGAAAGAAAATTATAGACCAATCTCCTTAATGAATATTGATGCTAAAATCTTAAATAAGATATTAGCAAAAAGACTTCAGAAAATCATCTCCAGGATAATACACTATGATCAAGTAGGATTTATTCCAGGAATGCAGGGCTGGTTTAATATTAGGAAAACTATTAATATAATTGACCATATTAATAATCAAATTAATAAGAACCATATGATCATCTCAATAGATGCAGAAAAAGCATTTGACAAAATCCAACATCCATTCCTACTAAAAACTCTTGAGAGTATAGGAATAAATGGACTATTCCTTAGAATAATCAGGAGCATATATTTAAGACCTTCAGTAAGCATAATATGCAATAGAAATAAACTGCAACCTTTCCCAGTAAGATCAGGAGTGAAACAAGGTTGCCCACTATCACCATTACTATTCAATATAGTACTAGAAACGCTAGCCTCGGCAATAAGAGCTGAGAAAGAGATTCAAGGAATTAGAGTAGGAAATGAGGAAATTAAACTATCACTTTTTGCAGATGACATGATGGTATACTTAGAGAACCCCAAAGACTCTGCTAAAAAGCTACTAGAAATAATTCAAAATTTCAGCAAAGTGGCAGGATACAAAATAAATCCACATAAATCCTCTGCATTTTTATATATCACTAACAAAATGCAACAGCAAGAGATACAAAGAGAAATTCCATTCCAAACAAATGTTGAGAGTATAAAGTATTTGGGAATCCATCTACCAAAGAAAAATCAGGAATTATATGAGAAAAATTACAAAACACTTGCCACAAAAATAAAATCAGATTTAAATAATTGGAAAGACATTCAGTGCTCTTGGATAGGCCGAGCGAATATAATAAAGATGACAATACTCCCCAAACTAATCTATTTATTTAGTGCTATGCCAATCAGACTCCCAAGAAACTATTTCAATGACCTAGAAAAAATAACAACAAAATTCATATGGAAGAATAAAAGGTCGAGAATTGCAAGGGAACTAATGAAAAAAAAAAAAACTCAGAGGAAGGTGGTCTAAGTGTACCTGATCTAAAGCTATATTATATAGCAGCAGTCACCAAAACCATTTGGTATTGGCTAAGAAATAGACCGGTAGATCAGTGGAACAGATTAGATACAAAGGACAAAAAAGGGTACAACTATAGCAACCTAATCTTTGACAAACCCAAAGATACCAACATTAGGGATAAAAATTCATTATTTGGAAAAAACTGTTGGGAAAACTGGAAATAGTATGGCAGAAATTAGATATGGATCCACACTTAACACCATATACCAAGATAAGATCAAAATGGGTCCATGATTTAGGCATAAAGAGGGAGATAATAAATAGATTAGAGGAACAGAGGATAATCTATCTCTCAGACTTGTGGAGGAGGAAGGAATTTATGACCAGAGGAGAACTAGAGATCATTATTGATCACAAAATAGAAGATTTTGATTACATCAAACTAAAAAGTTTCTGTACAAATAATACTAATGCAAACAAGATTAGAAGGGAAGTAACAAATTGGGAAAATATTTTTAAAAACAAAGGTTCTGACAAAGGTCTCATTTCCAAAATATATAGACAACTGACCCTAATTTATAAGAAACCGAACCATTCTCCAATTGATAAATGGTCAAAGGATATGAACAGACAATTCTCAGAGGAAGAAATTGAAACTATATCCACTCACATGAAAGAGTGTTCCAAATCACTACTGATCAGAGAAATGCAAATTAAGACCACTCTGAGATACCACTACACACCTGTCAGATTGGCTAAGATGACAGGAACAAATAATGATGAATGTTGGAGGGGATGTGGGGAAACTGGGACACTAATACATTGCTGGTGGAGTTGCGAAAGAATCCAGCCATTCTGGAGAGCAATCTGGAATTATGCCCAAAAAGTTGTCAAACTGTGCATACCCTTTGACCCAGCAGCGCTACTACTGGGATTATATCCCAAAGAAATACTAAAGAGCGGAAAGAGACATATATGTGCCAAAATGTTTGTGGCAGCTCTTTTTGTTGTAGCTAGAAACTGGAAGATGAATGGATATCCATCAGTTGGAGAGTGGTTGGGTAAATTGTGGTATATGAAGGTTATGGAATATTATTGCTCTGTAAGAAATGACCAGCAGGAGGAATACAGAGAGGCCTGGAGAGACTTAAATCAACTGATGCTGAGTCAAACGAGCAGAACCAGAAGATCACTGTACACTTCAACAACAATACTGTATGAGGATGTATTCTGATGGAAGTGGAAATCTTCAACATAAAGAAGAGCCAACTCACTTCCAGTTGATCAATGATGGACAGAAATAACTACACCCAGAGAAGTAACACTGGGAAGTGAATGTAAATTGTTAGCACTAATATCTGTCTGCCCAGGTTGCATGTACCTTCGGATTCTAATGTTTATTGTGCAACAAGAAAATGATATTCACACACATGTATTGTACCTAGACTATATTGTAACACATGTAAAATGTATGGGATTGCCTGTCATCGGGGGGAGGGAATAAAGGGAGGGAGGGTATAATTTGGAAAAATGAATACAAGGGATAATATTATTAAAAATATATATATAATTAAAAAAAAAAAAGAATTTTGTTCTTCAAATCTATCACCTCTGTCTAAGTATTCTTTTATTCATGTTGGTTTTCAGTATTATTTTCTTTTTGCTAATTTTGTCATTGTCTTCCATAAAACTATATGTTGTTTCTTGAATACATTGTTTTAATTATTTTCACCAACTTATCATGTTTTTATTATTTTATTTCATAGTAATCATGCTCTAATACCTCATATATATCTTGCACAATAAAAGGATGTTTTAGGAGGGGGAAAAAAAAAAAAAAAAAAAAAAACAATACCTGGAGGATCACCTAGTAATCCTAACACCTTTCTTCCAGTCTCAACCTTAAAACCACTTCCTGTACAAAGTCTAACCTTCCAAGTGTCTCTTAAATTAACCACTCCCATCCTTTTAAAATATTCCACTAACCATATGCCCAGACCCTCCATTTATATACCTTGCTCTTCATTCTGAAGAGCTTTTAGGTTTCATGCCTGTTCTGCCATAGCTTCTTCAGTTTATTATAAGGTCCTCGAAAGTAACATATATCCACACACATCCACACTATACACACACACACACACACGGGATATTGCAGGTTCAGTTACAGACCATCACAACAAGAGCAAGTGTTGCAATAAAACACATGACATAAATTTTACAGTATATCATAGTCTATTCTTTTTGCTGGTAAAGAGTTTTATCTCAATATTGATAGATGAATGGTGATTGTTGAAGGTTGGGGTGACTGTGGAAATTTCTTTAAATAACTTTAACAATAAAGTTAGTCAGATCAATTAATTCTTCCTTTTGCTTAAACACAAAGAGGCCACTTATAGGATTATTTATTGGCCTAATTTCAATATGGTTTTATCTCAGGAAACAGGGAGCCTCAAAGAGATGGAGACAATCAGTGGAGCAGTCAGAACACACACAATATTTAACAATTAAATTCGCCATCTCATGTGGTGTTCCAAAACAATTAAAACATTAACATCAAAGATCACTGCTCATATTTCATCATAATAGATATAATAATAATGAAAAAGTTTAAAATATTGAAGAATTACCAAAAAGTAACAGAGACAATGTGAGCACATCTGTTGGAAAAATGACACCAATAGATTTGCTTGATGCAGGTTTGCTACAACCTTCAATATTTTTATTTTTTTGGGGGGGAAACCCTCAATATCTGTGAAGTGCAATAAGAACAAGGTGCAATAAAATGAGGTATGCTTGTACCCTTTGTTCTCTCAGAATCTACCTCTCTGCTTTCCTTCCATACAGAAAATGTTTAATGTGTTTTAATATATATATAATATAAATCAGGGGTCCTCAAACTGCGGCCTTCTGGGTTATGGCAAAATCAGACTGGAAGTGACAATCGACCTAAACTCGCGTTTGCAAGGCACACTTCCAGCACTGGGCTGAGGTGGTGGAGACAGAGTGTGAGACGATACCGAGGTGAGGTGAGTTTCCAGGCCGAGGTGTATGGTGTGGGGAAGTGAGAGAGATGCAGAAGATGGAGAACTGATGGCCAGCAACCTTGTAAAGTAATGGAAGCCACCACAATAGACAGGCATGAGGGATGTACAGTGCATGCTGCACATGTCACGGCTGCTGCAGGGGGAATATATGGGCTGTGCACGGGTAGAGTAACAGTTAGTACTACAAGTCCCAGCTTGACTCTATCACTGTCATTATTCTGTAATGACAATGTAACGGCTTCCTCTCTAGTGCATGTTGTGGTACTGACTGCTATTGTCACCCAGAGTGAGGTTCCTGGTACCAGGCCGTGGTCCTATATCCATAGTGACCTCATGTCTGGCTGTTGTGGTCATCAGTTTTATTATTGTGTGTATGTTCTGTAGTTTCATAAAGAAATGGAATATTGCTAACATATGTCATCATCTTATAATCACTAGGGATCTGACCTTACTGCCTCCCCACTTTCCTGAGTATGAGGAGGTGCAGAGCTGGTGTACCCCCTCCAGATTCTTAAAGTCCCCATACACTTGTGCAGCTTCAAGTCACATGATGACCTCCCCCGGAAACCCCAATGTACGATTTGTCACTGAAAGCTCATTCTGTACATACAATATATCACGCAGTTATATACATATATGCACAGCTTGCCTGCGATTATGATAAATTATAAGTGCAGCACATACGATCATGCAGTGCTGGATCATAAGAATTGATCCCAGGATTCAGAGGAAGCCAGGGCATTTGGGAGGGCCGCCTGAGCGGTGACTTGTGTGCTGTGAAGGTCTGAAGCGGAGAGTGCGGGAAACAGAGGCATCACAGCACAGAGGCAGCTTGGAGAAAGTTGGGCATTGCATTCTTTATGTCTCTGTGTGAGCAAAGTTATTGCTGGTATATTGTTTTTGTAGTGCTCTCTCTCTCTCTCTCTCTCTCTCTCTCTCTCGGTATTTTACTAATAGCAATTTGGAATCCCTTAGAAATAATGTCAAGAAAAAGAAAAATTGACTTGGAATATTCAAATTTGATATTCAAAGAACAGTGGACTTATGATTACTTTTTCATGCAGTACAAGGAAAGAGCTGTATATCTGATATGCCAGAATATAGTGTCTGTGTTCAAAGAATATAATTTGCGGACACTATGAAATTCAACATAAAGATAAATGATTGTTTGGTTGGAGAAGTAAGAAAAGATAAAATATTAAAAGTAAAAAATACATTGACAACTCAGCAAAATATTTTTGTGAAGCAAAAGCAGCTAAATATTTCATCACTGGGAGCAAGTTTTTAAGTTGCCAAGCTAATAATATGCACTAGCAAACCATTCGTAGAGGGAGAATTTGTTAAAGAATGTCTTCTTTCTGTTGCCAAAGAGATGTGTCCAGAGAAGGCCGATGTATTTAGTACAGTGAGTCTTTCAGGATGTACAATTACATAGAGGATTAAAGAAATGGGAGACAATCTGCATCAGCATTTGCAAAACTCCACAAAAAAAAAATTTCATATTTTTCCTTGGCACTCGACGAAAGCAATGATGTTTGTGATTCTACACAACTTCTAATTTTTATTTGTGGGACGAATGATTATTTTGAAGCTGCACTGCAAAGCATCAAAGGAACAGCTATAGGAGAGGATATCTATGAAAAGGTTTGCCAAACTATGAATGGTTTGGAGTTGGACTGGGCTAAACTAGCCAGCATGACAACTGAAGGTGCCCCTAGCATGGTGGGGTCTAAGAAAGGAGTAATTGATCGCATTAACCAAGAGATGGACAAACATAACCATTCTCATCCAATAGCCATACACTGCCTCATCCACCAAGCGCTGTGTAGTAAATCACTGAAGTGATATATTGTGTTAACTTCATTAGAGCTAATGCAATAAATCAATTTCAGGAATTTCTATCTGAGCTAAATGTTGAGTATAAAGATGTTCTATATTGGCTGAGTCAAGGGAGAGTTTTGAAGCATTTCTATGACTTACTTCCATAGATTACATCTTTTCTGCTTTCAAAAAACAAAGAAGTACCAGAGCTCAATGATGCAGAATGGAAATATATTACCTTTCCAACAGATGTAACAGAGCTACTCAACAATTTCAATATGCAACTTCAAGGAAAGGGGAAGGTCATCTGTGATATGCAATCACATGTCAAAGCATTTGAAGTAAAATTAGGCCTCCTCATTAAACAAGTGAAGGAGGAAAACTTCTGCCATCTCCCCATAACCGCTGATTGTATCCCCAAACAAAACATGTGTGGATTCATTGGTAAAATTGCAAAAGGAGTTCCAATTTAGATTTAAAGAGCTTCTTCTCCATGAACAAGACATACAGATTTTCTGTAACCCATTTTCTATTAACATTGAAAATGTGGATACAATTTACCAAATGGAACTGGCTGAACTGCAGATTTGTGGCTCTCTGAAAGATGCATAAAGGACAAGCAGCCTTCATAATTTTTTTTTTAATTTTAATAGTTTTTATTTACCAGATATATGTATGGGTAATTTTACAACATTGACAATTGCCAAACCTTTTGTTCTAATTTTTCCCCTCCTTCCCCCCCCTCAAATGGCAGGTTGACCAATACATGTTAAATATGCTAAAGTATTAATTAAATACAATATATGTATACATGTCCAAACAATTGTTTTACTGTACAAAAAGAATCGGACTTTGAAATAGTGTACAATTAGTCAGTGAAGGAAATAAAAAATGCAGGACAAAATTAGAGGGATTGGGAATTCTATGTAGTGGTTCATAACCATGTCTTAGAGTTCTTTTGCTGGGTGTAGCTGGTTCAGTTCATTCCTGCTCTATTGGAACTGATTTGGTTCATCTCATTGTTGAAAGTGGCCACATCCATCAGAATTGATCATCATACAGTATTGTTGTTGAAGCATACAACAATCTCCTGGTCCTGCTCATCTCACTCAGCATCAGTTCATGTAAGTCTCTCCAGGCTTTTCTGAAATCATCCTGTTGGTCATTTCTTACATAACAATAATATTCCATAATATTCATATACCACAATTTATTCAGCCAATCTCCAATTGATGGGCATCCACATAGTTTCCAGTTTCTGGCCACCACAAAGAAGGCAGCCACAAACATTCTTGCACATACAGGTCCCTTTCCCTTCTTTAAGATCTCTTTGGGATACAAACCCAGTAGTAACTGCTGGGTCAAAGGGTATGCACAGTTTGATAACTTTTTGAGCATAGTTCCAAATTGCTCTCCAGAATGGCTGGATGTATTCACAATTCCACCAACAACCTGTTTTCCCACATCCCCTCCAACATTCTGCATTATCTTTACCTGTCATTCTAGCCAATCTGACAGGTGTGTAGTGGTATCTCAAAGTTGTTTTAATTTGTATTTCTCTGATTAATAATGACTTGGAGCATCTTTTCATATGACTAGAAATAGCTTCAATTTCTTCATCTGAGAATTGTCTGTTCATATCCTTTGATCATTTATCAATTGGAGATTGCAGCCTTCATAATTTCTATGCATCTCTCCCCTCTGAGACTTATCCTCGTCTCAGGAACCATGCACTCAAAATGGCAACCATGTTTGGCAGTTCTTATGTCTGTGAACAGACTTTTTCTAGAATGAAACATTTGAAATCTCCATCCAGATCAAGACTAATGGATGCACACTTGTAATCACTTGTTACAACAAGCAGTGACAAATATGGAAACCGACATTGACCATCTCATTAGCCAAAAGCAGGTCCATAGTACTCATTGAAATACTGGTAAGTTTGTTGATGTAACTTTACTTCATTTTAAATATTGTATTTGTTCCCATTTTGTTTCTTCACTTCAAAATAAGATATATGCAGCATGCATAGGAATTTGTTCATAGCTTTTGTTTTTACTATAGTCCGGCCCAGTCTGCGGGACAGTGAACTGACCCCCTATTTAAAAAGTTTTGAGGACAATTGATATAAATGTTTATTATAATTTCCACTCTACAGTGAAGAGTATGGAGTTCCATTTATACAGAAAGTTTATGTGAATCTACAAACAAGCACAATTGACTAATAAGTGTCAGTAAGAGGATTTGAAGCCAGATCTTCCAGACTTAAGAATTAGATAACAAAAATAATTAAAGGTAAGATGAAAAGATCTGTTAGATTCAATGGCCTCTGAGCTCCCTTATAATTCTAAGATCCAGTGAACTTTTTCTTATCTGGGATTATAAAAGAATGTGGTGTCTTGGTGAGGTACTTTATAGTGGTTTGCAAATGTAAATTTTGATCACATATCCTTAGTTTAAAAAAAAAAAAATTTGAACATATACCAAATGAATATTTTATTTAAGTCTTATAAATTGTAAAGGTAAATGTTAAACATGTAATTATGTACATATATGATCATATAATTATGTACGTTATAAAACACAAAAAAGACACTAAAAATGTATGAAGTAACATTTGATCCTGAAGTCAAAAGGGAACCTACTGGATTCCTGACCTGATCAGAAGGGCACTTTAGGAGAATCATCTTGGCAGCTGTGTGATGGATGGATTAGAAAGAGGAAAGAAGGCTGACATTTAGGAGGATATGGCAATAGTTCAGACAAATGAGCAGAACTTAAATGGGGTAGTAGTTGTTAGAATTCGAGAAGTGTTATAGAAGTAAATACAATAAAATTTGGTAACTGATTGGGATAGGTAGAGGTTGTAGACTTGGGTGTCTGAAAGGATGGTCAAGATATCCTCAAAAGAAAATAAGCAAATTTAGAAGAGGAGTGAGGTTTGGGGAAAAGATGAGATCTGATTACAAATCTTCATTTCCATACCTCTTTGTCAAATTCATGCTGTCCCACCCAAAAGGAAAAAGAAGGTGGGGCTGGAGTTTTTACTCCAGAGTCAGAATAGTCAACAGCCAAGTGATTTAGGAGACAAAGAATAAGTATACCTGGGGGTTTGTGCTAGTGTCTAGCAGTTATTAAATGATAACTGAAGGGCCATGTCTTGGCTTAGAAGGGGAAAGCTAGAAGCTTACAAAGAGGGAGGAAGGAAGGAATTCAAGAACAAGGAGGACAGTGAAATCTCATAATTGAATGGGATAAGACTACTCCTCACTAACCTAATTGTTATCACATAATCCTTGAGGTTGAGCAGGTCCTCACTTTGAAGAACAATGATAACACATGCACTAATAGTTCAAAAAACACATTGTCACAAACATTACATAATCAAAATCTTCAAGGTCATTTCCAACTCTAAAAATCTAAATTCCAGATGCATTGGTACACAAGTAAACAGCATTCAATTCATAAATAGAAAAGAGTGGGGAGTATGAGGTGTTAATAGACACTTTAATTAAACTAATACAGAGCAACTAAGTAGCACAATGAGTGGTAGGCCTGAAGTCAGGATTCAAATCAAGTTTCACACTCTTAACTGTGTGACCATGGCCCAGTCAGTTAACCCTGTTTGCCTCAATTCCTTGTCTGTAAAATAAAACTGGAGAACCAAAATACCACCACCACTCCACAACCACCCCAGCTACAAAGTGCCAGGCCCTATGCTGGGATAAAAAAAAAAAAAAAAAAAAAAAAAATAGGCAAGACAGTATCTGTCCTTAAAGAGCTTACAGTCTAATGATAATAAGCAAAAAAAAAAAAAAAAAAAAAAATGTACAAACTAGCTATCTACAGCAGAAATAGTAAATGATTAACAGAAGAAAGGTATGAGAATTAAGAAGGAACAGAAAAGGTTTCTATACAAAGACATTTTAGTTCAGACTTGAAAGAAGCCAAATGAGGAGAGGGAGCCTTTCAACCACAGAAGACAGCCAGAGAAAATGTCTGGATCCAAGATATAAGTGTCTTGTTCATGGAAGAGTAAGGAGGCCTGTGTCACTATCAAAAAGTATATGGCACATAAGCCAGGTATAAAAAAGGCTGGAAAGATAGGAGAGGCCTTTAAATGTCAGAGGATTTCATATTTCATCCTGAAGGTAACAGGGAACCACTGGGAGTTTATTGAATGGAGGGATGACCTACACTTTAGGAAAATCACTTAATGGAGTAGGGAGAGACTGGCAGATCCATTAATGAGCCACCACAACAACACAAAGCATGAGATGAGGGTCAGTGCCAAAGTGGTGCCAATGACAAAGGGGGAGAAAGCAGAATATTCAGGAGATGGTAAAGATAAAATTGAGAGGCCTTCCCAACAGATTGGATATTGAGGATGACAGACAGAAAGAATGATATTGCCCTCTACAATAAAAAGTTAAAAGAGGGTGGAGGTTTTAGGGAGAGCAATAATGAATTCAGTTTTGGACATGTTGACTTTAAGAGCTGCTTCTTAGACATTCAATCTGAAATGTCTGAAAGGCAGTTTGAGATGTGAGATTAGTGGTCAGAAGAAATAACAGGGCAAGAAAGGCGGATGAGACCAAATTTGAGATATTTGGTAAATATATGGAAGCTGATGATATCACCAAGGGAAATAATAAGGAGAGAGAAATGATAAAAAGGCCCAGAATAAAACCCTTTTGATAGAGAGCATGATCTGGATGAGGACCTAACAAAGGATATGGAGAAGGACTGGTCTGGTTAGAGGAAGATGAACCAAGAGAGAGTAGCTTCCTAAAATCCAAAAGGAAAATGAGGATGAACAACATTATCAAAAGCTACAGAGAGGTAGAGGAGAATGAGGCCTCAAAAAAGACTGGGGGGGGGGGGGGCAGGCAGGTAGATGGAACCTAGATGGCACAGTGCAGAGAACACCAGCCATGGTGTCAGGTCTTACTTACATTTAATACTTCCTAGCTATGTGACCATGGGCAAGTTCCTTGATCTCAAATGCTTTGCAAAAACAAAAATAAACAACAAGAAAAGAACATTGGATTTAGCAATTCAGAGATCACTGGGAACTTTGGAGAAAGCAGTTTCAATGGAATGATGAGGTCACAAGCCAGATTATAAGGAGTTATGAGGAGCTATCTATTATGGAAACATCCTTTTCAAGGATTTTAGTCACAAAGGGCAGAAGGACTGTGCTAAATTATATAGATCAGCAGTAACAATATTTACATAGGTCTTTAAAGTTTTCAAAGCTATTTATTTATTTACATTATCTAAATGGGTTTCCAAAACAATGCTGTGAGCTTAGCACCATAATTATTATTACAATCCACATTTTACAAATAAGAAAACTTGGAGAGGTCAAACAAGTACTAAGTATATGCCCCACCTAGCTGTCCCCCCAAATTTTTAGCAATTAAAATTTTATCCAAAAAAAAAAAAAAAAAAAAAAAAATAGGGACAGCTTCATCTTCAGAGATACCTCAAGGGGGACAGCAAGGTGGCGCAGTGAATAGAGCACCAGCCCTTAAGTCAGGAGGACTTGAGTTCAAATCTGGCCTCAGAAACTTAACACTTCCTAGTTGTGTGATCCTGGACAAGTCACTTAACAAGAAAGGGAAGGAAGGAAGGAAGGAAGGAAGGAAGGAAGGAAGGAAGGAAGAGAGGGGAGGGAGGGAGGGAGGGAGGGTTGGAGGGGAGGGAGGGGAGGGAGGGGAGAGAGGGGAGGGAGGGGAGGGAGGGGAGGGAGGGGAGGGAGGGGAGGGAAGGAAGGGAAGGGAGGGAAGGGAGAGGAGGGAGGGGAGGGAGGGAAGGGAGAGGAGGGAGGGAAGGGAGGGAAGGAAGGGAAGGAAGGGAAGGAAGGAAGAAAGACTTAGAGGTGTTTCAAGGCCAAAATACAGATCTCACTTGTCCAAACTGGTGCTCCCCACCTTTCCCACATCCAATACAAACAAGTTAAAATACTGGGTTATTGGTCCTGTCCCCTGAAAGCAAATAACTCAATATAAACACAACATATTCTGTAATGGAATAAATATCAACCAGAGCTAGTGAAGGAAAGGGAATGGAACCAAGAAAGGAGTCACCATAGTACAAAAGACTTCAAGAGAATTCCCATGGAACTATAAGGCAGCTACAATTGTGTCCCCAGGGATTGGTATAGTATATGGCACATAGTAGGTACTTAATGAATATGTAATGCTGGAGAAACTGAAGCACTTAGCAATTAGCAAGTAATTCCAGAGACTTTTATAGGGCTCCAGCTATCAGGGAAACAAAGGCAAGGCAGGGCAGAGCACTGGGTGAGTAGAAATTCTAGGAAAGACCATAATTTTAATTCTGACAGATTGGGAGGCAAGAAGATGGTTGAGCAGGATACAGGAGTCTTGAAGCAGGAAATAACCAAACATTTGAGATAAACCATCTGGAGTTTTATGACTTTTTTGTGAGAGTAGTCAGAAGCCCCTATTCTCTCAATTCCAAAGGGGCAAGGAAGGGGGGTTGCCACCATGGAAAGTGAGGCAGGGATAATGAGATATTACAATTCAGGAAAACTGAGGCATTACAAATATTTACTGACCCAACTCTCCCCACGGAGTTTCCACACACTAGGGACCCATATCACTCACAAATTATCATATAAATTATTGGTACACCTACCTTCAATAATACACAGATATATATTGTTTTACTATATTTCATTTTATTGAGCACCGCTTTTTTTTTTTTAAACAAATAGATGGTTTGTGTCAACCCTGCATAGAACAAATCTATTGGAGCCATTTTTTCAACAGCATGTGCTCACATAATATCTGTAACACATTTTGGCAATTCTTGCGATATTTCAAACTTTTTCACTACTAGTATCTGTTGTGGTGATCTATGACTGGTAATCTTTGATAGTTAGCATTATAATTGTTTTGGGGTTCCATGAACCATACTCATATAAGATGGCAAACTAAACTGATAAATGTTGCATGTGTTTTGGATGTTCCACTGAACCAGTCAGCAGCCATCTCTAGCAGAAAAAATATTATGATTCACTTAAAGTTCCTATGATAGCTTTTTTTTTTTTTTTTAGCAATAAAGTATTTTTAACTAATAAATGTACTTTTTAAAATATATATTATTTCATACCTAATGTACTATGGTACAGTGTAAAAATGTGAAATCAAAAAAATTCATGTCATTCACTTTATAGCAATATTTACTTTATTGCAGTAATTTGGAACCAAATTGACAGGCTCTCTGAGAAATGTCTCAAAAGCCACCCAAGGACCAAAACAGTCTGAGGCATTCATCCACAATGGACTATGTATTATGATACAACCACAGGGACTAGAGGGGTCAAATAGGTGTTTTAAAAGAACTAGGAAAGAAAAGTGCATGAAATTTTAAGGAGGTAAAGGTGTTCAAGAAAATGGTGATCAACAGTGTTGATGCTTAAAAAGCAGGTAAGAAGAATTAGGACTGAAAAAAGGTTTGGCAATTAGAGAACAAGGGGTAATTAGAAAGAGTAGTTTCATTTGAGACCAAATGGAATAATAGTTATAAAGGACTTTACAAATCTTAGTATTTTAAAGATTCTTGAGCACAAGAATGTCTGCCTATTTGAGTAGATACTTAGTTGAAACATTTAATAATAAAGATTGGAATTTAAAGACTAGATGACTAAAAACAAATTATGTTATAGTGAGGATTATTGTTCTAGAATGAGTAAGCTAGACACTCTGAGATCTTTTTCCAACCCTGTGATTCTGTGATTCTCCCTGCTACTAATTGGTCTGTGCTTAGAAAGCACAATTTTGCTTCAAGTCAAATTGGTCTGTGCTTAGAAACCACAAATTTGCTTCAAGTCAAGTCACCAAGCACTTACTAAGCTCCCACTATGTGCCAGGACACAGTCAATAAATAAACATGCCTATTACATTCCTGATACATTTCCAGAGATAAAAAAGTACACACACACACACACACACACACACACACACACACACACACACACACAAAAGAAAAAAGAAAAAGATCCTGTCTTCAAGCAGGTTACAATCTAATAAGGGAAGACAATATACAAAAAAGGGAAAAAAAAAAAAAAAGGCAGAAAAGGATTGGGGGGGGGGGGGTCATGATAGAGAAGTTCAAAGTAATACAATGAACCTGACATTCCTGGGTTCCCTCTTTAAATAGATTCTGGCAAGAGTTCACAGATCAATTTTCACCATCCAGTCAGAGAGAGGGGGAAGTGGGGGAAGAAAGAGTTCCAGTACTCAGTCTGATTGGGGAAATGACAATGGACAAAATAACCATGAACAAACAAAATATAATAATTTTGGGAGAGAATGCATCAAAGAGGATCTAGAAATATCAATGAAGCATTTTTTTAAATGAACAGAAAGAAGTTCAGAATTAGATACATATAGCAGTGCAGCTGTGTAACAAATGCATTGAATGTATATATACTTTAAAAAGTTTGTCAAGTTCAGAACAAAAAAAGTTTTTAAAATATTAAGTTTTAGTATATATAATAGGAAACTAAATCTAATACAAAATTCACAATTTGACTTTGGAAAGAATTTTGCTATTACATATAACACTGCTACCTAGTTTTGGGTAAACAAATAAGTAAATACCTAGCTTCAGCTCTCAAGATCTTTCTTCAGAGCTATCATTTTTCTACTGACATTTCCCACTTTTTCTAAGATATTCAAGACTTGATTAACTTGCAAAGCAGAAATACATATATATGGTATTAAAGATTATGCATCTATGATTATGAAATAAGAGTGTTAAACGCTTAAATTTTTCATACAAGCTTCAGTACTGAACACCCTTACTACCTTTGGAAAAAGACCTTACTATTCAGAGGAGAGCCATTTTACTCAAGTATGTAGTTCAAGAAGACCAATTATGAAGGAATGGACAAATGGAGGCTAGAAGAACTCCAAAATTGACATTTCTATATTTGCCCAAATGCATGAGGCAGTTATCTCTATTATGTGTAAATTTGCTAAAATAATTCTTTAAAGAACTCTGAAGACACTCTCAAGTGGTAATCAATCTGTATCAGTCTTTGCTGCTCCAATGCTTAACTCTGTAACTTTTATATATTCAAGCTATTTTTTTTCCAAATGAATTGAATTGAACTGACAACCCAACATCAGAGAGAATAATCTTGTTAACCTGATGTGCTTTTAATTATGTTTCATTTGTTTACAGAATAAAAGATAGATATGTAATTTCTATTACACTGAGAATAGGAGGGAGGAGCTTTGCTCAAGATTTAGAGGTTAAGTGATTTATCCAGGATTATACAGTTAAAGGTAATACTGAGGACTCAAAGTCTTCCTGAACCCTAGGCTGAACTTCTAAATACTACTCCACATTCAGACTACAAATCCATACAAATTCTACAACACAATTTAGATAAAATTCAAAATAAGCTGTATAACCTTTCTTCAAAATTGATTCATCAAATTATCTTGTGCCTCTGTCCCACTTTAAATTACCAGAGTTTTCCTCAATAGATTACATTTTACTTGCAAATGTCTTGGAAATTTTAGCAGAATTGTGGGGCAGTTTTTAAAGACTTGGTAACATAGTATAACTGCACATCAGACTCAGCAAAACCAAACCACAAATTGAATATAATTATCATATTTACATTTCTACTGTAGTTGGAATTTGGCACTCAAACTTTGTTTCCACCCACCACAGTTCCAAAGAACTCATGATAAAAAAATGCTATTCACTCCAGAAAGATAACTTATGGACTCAAAGTGAAAAATGAAGCATTTTTTGGTATTTTTTTCTTCCCCACCCCTCCACATATGGTTAGTGTATAAATGTTTTGCATGACTTCATATCCATAATGCATTTTATATTTCTTGCTGTCTCTATGGATAGAGGACAGTTGGGGGACGGAGAGGATCTAGAACTTAAAAATACTAAATTGAAAAAAGAACTTTTGTGTCATCCTCAGTCTTGGCTATTGATGCTTTTAATTTTTGGTTACTCAAATGTCCTGGTTTTGCCTAATTAGCCTAAATGGGAATATATGCAAAAATATACTTATTTGGGATTTTTTTTGGGGGGAGGGGGTTCAAAGGACGAGGAGAGTTAAGCAAATGCTAGTCATTTAAAAAATCACTTCCAAGGCAACTCAAAAAGCAACCATCATTGATTGCACTCAATAACTAAGTCAAGACAAATTTCTTGGTTATATTTTTCATTGGATTGAATGGCTCTAATTGGCTGTAGAGCAGACACAGATAACAGAACTAACAGATTTCTGAGTGCATTTACCTACCTCTTCAGCTTATTTTTTTCAAAGAATCTTTTGTACTGTTTTATGAGACCTCAAATTCCAAGGAATAAAGTTTGAGAAATGTATTTATTAAGTAATAGCCACCAGCTAGTTGAGGACTGCCATTAGTGGCCTGACCAAAGTTTCTAAAGTCCCTCCCTGACTTTTTCTACCACAACCCTTGTTTGCTGTTCCTAAAAAGGAAAAGGCAACTCTATAGCTATTAAATGTTTAATATTCCTAAGAATGGATTAAAGTAATGGTTCTCAGTGTGTTATCCAGGTATTCATGAGGTACCCAAGACTTTTCAGGAGTCTTCAAATGTAAAGTCCGTGCTCGCTCCCTGAAGGGCTCAGAATCAGCCAAAGTCAGGATAAGCAAAAGCCCTTGCCCCACGTTGGGCGCCAAAATGAAAAAAGTCCTGTTGTCTCTAGATTGTAATCGTTCTCTGAGAAGAGATCTCTTGGGGAGCTTCTGGGGAGGCAGCCTTAGTTTTAGTTCCAGTATCAGTAATCCCCAAAATGCAGCCAGGAGTTACTGTCTCTTTCCAAATCTTCTCTCCTTGATTCCCCAATGAGCTCTTGTCAGAATGTCTCCAGCAAGCTTCAGTCTCTAGCTCCCTCTGAATCCAAAGCCTCCAGCCAGACATGGGAATGAATCAGACTCTGCTTCCAAGAGTGTGGGATTGTGGCTTTTCCAGAATTCAATCCTAGTTGTAAATCTCCCAGAAGTCCATGAACAGGCTTTTCCTTTAGACTTGTGAATCTCCTGGACTTGAGAGTCCACTGAAATCTGCCTCTCTGAATCTCCTCCAGCTTCCCTTCTCCCTTTGACTGACCCAGACTCTAACTCTCCCACTCAATGTTGGCTCCTTATATCCTCCCAGAGAATGGGCTTGTGGGTACTCCCTGAGCTTATAGGAACTCCTTACAGAACCAATGAGCAAACTCCTTTAAAGGTGTGAACTCTGAACCAGAGAATTGTTAAGTGCCAGACAACCGACTTAGCACCAAGTAATAATCCTAATATCTCCCCCTTTCTTTTGATTTAGAACATAGGGTGGTCATGACCTTGAAACAGGTATACATAAATCCATCAATATGGGAGATATTACACATAATTACATAAGAACATACTAACATAAAATCCTGCAAGTTTTGAAGTCCTATAATAGTCTCATCTTGTGTTAGGGAATCCAATGATTCCTGCTGGTTTTAAAGTTCTTTAACAGTCTCCTTATCAACCATGCTCTTTCAGTGTCAGATGTTTCTTAGATCTTCTCCATTGTTTTGAGTTTTTCTCTTTTTAAAGGTGTGAACTCTAAACCAGAGAATTGTTAAGTATCAGACAACCGACTTAGCACCTAGTAATAATCCTAACATTCAAGGTCAAAACTATTTTTATAATACAACATTTTAAATGTTTATATGGCATTTATTATAAACCTACGTTCTTGGGGGTCAGGAAGAATAGTTTTCAAACATTTTTAAGAACATAAAATATTTCTGAGACAAGAATTCTGAGAACTTCTGAATTGGTCATTTTATCTAACAGGATGAATAACTCAACTATTGAAGCCCAGACCAAAACCAAAAACACAAGTCAGGGTCAGAAATGGAAGCAG
This sequence comes from Sminthopsis crassicaudata, assembly GCF_048593235.1. Taxonomy (NCBI): domain Eukaryota; kingdom Metazoa; phylum Chordata; class Mammalia; order Dasyuromorphia; family Dasyuridae; genus Sminthopsis; species Sminthopsis crassicaudata. Next base: position 99,098,380 of record NC_133619.1, read on the forward strand.
AAGAATAAAACCAGTCTGGCTTACCAGTATGACAGCCAAGAGAAATCAGAACTGGAATAAAATTAGTTTAAAGCTAGAATATATGCCACTTTTGTCCAAATTTTAATCAAATAAATATTTGTACTTTGGAGTGTGTGTGTGTGTGTGTGCACGTGTGCATGTGCATGTGTGAGATCGATCATACCTCTCTCTATATCAGGTACATCTGAGATATTTTTTCAAAAAAAAAAAGTAAAGTCATTTTTTAATAAGTACTTTCAATATGTATGTAAAGCAAGTTAAACAACTAAAAATGATTTTTTTCCCTTATCAACGGAAGAGTAATATTATATATGTAATACAAATGGAGAAAGAATGTGAGAGATCAGTTGGAAAAATACTCCTTCCAAGAAGCAAGAAAAGCAAACTAATAGTTTTTGAATGCATACTATTTTATTAAAGCAGTCACAAGATCATAGAGCTAGAGTATCAAGAAAAGATTTATATAATATTTTCCATTTTAATTTAATGGATAATCAATTTTTTATTAATAATGAATTTTAATTATTTTGATTTTAACAGCCATTTTAATAAACAGTTTAACTATAGAGACTGTATTAAATTTATAATTTAAATATTGATAAGTTATCTTCTAAGGTTCCTTCAAATATTAGAAAGTTTAGGTGTGATCCTATCACCAAAGTCCCTGTCCTTCCTACTTCACCCCACCAGACTACCAGTTCTGCATCCAGACTAATATAATAATATAGAGAAGGAGCCAGCCATTTCTAACTAAATGCCACTTTGGAGGAGCAAATCAGCTTAACTGAAGTATTAAAACAAAAGGTAGCTTGAGCTAGTCTAGTAAAAGCACCATGATCATTCTCACACCATTGGAGACAGCCCTAGACTTTTGACCAAAAAGCCCTGGAAACAGCAGTACCCTCCAGACTATATTCCTATTTCCAGTAAGAGCCTTACAATCAGCATAAAGGGAACAAATTCCTGAGAAGATAACCCATCTGAACCTGTGATTTCACTGAGTAAAGGGACCTCAAAAATAAGGAAATGCCCTATTTCAATGCAAGTCAGCACCTTCTCTGTGATTTATAGTTTAAGAAATTTGTCCAAACACATTAATGCATTACTGGTGGAGCTGTGAATTGGTCCCCTACTCTTAAAAAAAAAAAAAAAAAAAAAAAAAAAAAAAAAAAAAAATTATGTCCAAAGAATGACTAAACCGTGTGTGTGTGTGTGTGTGTGTGTGTGTGTGTGTGTGTGTGTGTGTGTGTGTGTATCCTTTGACCCTGTACCATTACTATCAGGCCTATACTTCAAAGAAAGGAAAATGTCCCAAAGTATTTATAAATTTATTTTCACAGGAGAAAGATATTTGAAATTCACCATGATAGGGATAAGTATAAAGATTAGAGAAGCGATTTCATTAGTATAAAGAAGTCTCAGCAAGTGGAATCTAAAAAGAAACTTGATTTTGATTTTGAGAAGACAGAAGGTAAATGAGATGCTAAAGAATGATTAAACAATTTTAAAACCATTTAGAAACACATTATAAAGATTTGATACAATAATTGCAAACCACTCCTCTGTCCATTAAGATAAAGCTTCAAGGAATTGGCCTAAGTTTTTTTTAATTTTTTAATTAATTTTATAATTATAACTTTTTTTTTGACAGTACATATGCATAGGTAATTTTTTTTTAACATTATCCCTTGTACTCCCTTCTGTTCTGAATTTTTCCCCCTCTTTCCCTCCACCCTCCTCCCCTAGATGGCAGGCATTCCCATACATATTAAATATCTTATAGTATATCCTAGGTTCAATATATATGTGCAGAACCGAATTTTGTTATTGTTGTTGTTGTTGTTGCAAAGGAAGAATTGTATTCGCAAGGTAAAAATAATCTGGGAAGAAAAACAAAACAAAAAAAATGCTCACAGTTTACACTCATTTCCCAGTGTTCCTTTTATGGGTGTAACTGATTCTGTCCATCATTGATCAATTGGAATTGGATTAGCTCTTCTCTATGTTGAAGATATCCTCTTCCATCAGAATACATCATCATACAGAATCATTGTTGAAGTGTATAATGATCTCCTAGTTCTGCTTGTTTTACTTAGCATCAGTTGATGTCTCTCCAAGCTTCTCTGTATTCCTCCTGCTGGTCATTTCTTACAGAACAATAACATTCCATAACCTTCATATACCATAATTTACCCAACCATTCTCCAATTGATGGACATCCATTCATTTTCCAGTTTCTAGCCACTACAAAAAGGACTGCCACAAACATTTTGGCACATACAGGTCCCTTTCCCTTCTTTAGTATTTCCTTGGGATATAAGCCCGGTAGTAGCACTGCTGGGTCAAAGGGTATGCACATTTTGATAACTTTTTGGGCATAATTCCAGATTGCTCTCCAGAATGGTTGGATTCTTTCACAACTCCACCAATAATGCATCAGTGTCCCAGTTTTCCCACAGCCCCTCCAACATTCATCATTATTTGTTCCTGTCATCTTAGCCAGGAATTGGCCTAAGTTACTAAAGGCATACTATAGTAACAAAACAAAAAATACTTTTAAAACTCAGTTGTTATTGTGTAAGTCATGCCAGACTCTATGATTTTATTTGGACTTGGGGGTTTGTTTGTTTTTTGTTTTTTTTGGCAAGGGTAGGAAAGTGGTTTTCAATTTCCTACTCCAGTAAATTTTACAGATCAGAAACTGAGTTAAACAGGGCTAAGTGACTCTTCTGTAGTTAAACAGCTAGTAAGTGTCTGAGGGTCACATTTGAACTCAAGCCCAGTGCTCTATCTACTGTACTATCTAGCTGCTGCCTCTTAAAAATTCAGACTTTTTTTTTCATTCAAATTCATCTTCTACACAATTAGATCAAATTAATGAAATTTCATTTCGAAGGAAAATCAGTATGTATGGAATGACATTTGAGATTCAATTAAGCACTCTAAAACAAATAAGAAAAAAAGACTTGGAGGGGAAAAAACAGCTTAGAAATCAAGAAAGATTTCAGTGTACTTTTTAAAGAACCAGACTACAGCCAAGAATCATCAGCTAGCTTAATTGGTCATAAATGACCAATAACTGGTTATTTAGATGTTCTGATCCCAGTAATTCAACTCATCTAAACTTTTAAATGCCTCCCTACATTAATAACATCCATTACAAAATACCATTTGGGAAAATTAATCCCTTTGGATTAAGATGTTTAAGTGACACTATTAATAACAGAGAAAGGCACCTTTGTAGATGTTGTTCAAAGATTTACCTGTACTTTGATCTTCAATATCCCATGAAGTTAAAAGGTTATGTTTAATCCATATTTTATAGATCTAAAAGTCAAATCAGTTTTGGAAATCAACAAGGAAAACTGCACACATTCTGTAAGCAATCATTTATTTTCTATTTCGGAAGGTACTAAGGGCTAAGAGTTAGGGATAATTACACTTTACTGAGGCATACAACAGCAACACACTTTATATGAATTTAAAAATTCATGTAACATGAAAAATGAAATTCATTTTGTAGGATAATAAATAAATAAAAGGATGCTACAATAAAATTAACCCATAAAGCAAAGTTAATTCAAGCCAACAACAATAAAAGCATGAGAATTTCAATATTCTATAAACTCAAGAAAAGCATATGAAGTGACATCTCTTCAGAAGAAATTCACACAGCAATTGAATGGAAATGTAGAGTACAACAAGGCTGTAACGAATACATTTACTGGAGCCATAATTAAAAATGCTTCTTAAGCAATTAAGCTAATTCCAAATCAAAGAGCCTTTCTCTGGTATTTTTAACTTTAACTTTGTTATTTCTAGTTCTGTCCACTACTTTTTGCCTCTTGGGCTTTGGGGCTTTTTTGGCCAAGTTACTGAAGTGATTTGCCATTTTCTTCTCCAGCTAATAATTTTACAGAGGAGGTTCTCAGGCAAATAGAGGATAAGTGACTTGCCCAGGATCACACAGCTAGTACATGTCTGAGACCAGTCCTTAGGCTTCAGGATTACAAAGATATTAGTAGGATAGAATGAAATAAGAGTTACTATAAATGTACTTTGCTGCAATAAGGAAAAGTACATTGAATTTGGAATCCAAAAACCTACTCTTTAGAGACTAGATAAGCACTTAACCTAAGTCTCATTTTTCTTATCTAAAAAATGAAGATAATATTTGCACTACCAACCTCACAGGATAATTCTGAATATCAAAGATTAGTCAATAGGAAGGGCTTTGTAAACCATGAAGGGCTATATAAATGTCAGTCATCTTTATTAACTGCTTTCACTGTGACAGACAAGCAAAACAGGCTACTCAATATTCTTTTACAGACTAAAAACATAAAAATTGCTTTGTGTTTCTATGGCAAATAAAATACCATAGCTAAGCAATTCCAGGCCACTTGATTTATCTTAGCATTTGACTGAAGAATATCTTAACTTGTTTCAGTAAGATTTACCAGGCTTTCCACTATACTTCACAGAATGCTGTTACTAAGCCTAAAATTCTCATCTGAAAATCAGGTCTTTCATTCTTTACAAACAAAAATGTCATTCAAATTAAGGATTCAAAAGTGGAAATGAGTCTTGGGAAAATTGTTTAAAACTGAACTCAATCCAAACTTTTCTTAAATACAGGCCAGTGTGCAGGTCTGATGATCCAGAATAAATAAAACTAAGTTCATCTCTGCCCTTAGGAAGCTTTCTGTAATATCTACCATGATGAAAACTCTTGATTACTTCTTCTAAAAGTCAATCTTCAAACTTAAATTAGCAAGCCTTCCATAAACAAAAATAAGTGGCACAGAGAAAGAAGTATTGTTTTTGTTTTTAAAGACTAAGGAAGGTCTACTATATCTTAAATGGCCCACACAGGAGAACAGGGAATAATTATACAGGATAAGACAGGGAGATCACAAATTCACTGGAAAACATATCAATAAAATAAACTCCATGACAAAAGATTGCACTCCAGTGCCTCAATTTTCTCACAAGTCTTAACAGTGCAGTATGGAATTTCTCACTATGAAGTTACTTGGGGACTGCTCCAGAAGGTCAAATCTTTAATATGAGGTAGGTCAAAGGAAAATGACAGTCCTCTTAGAGCATATATCACATATATTTGCATGTGTATGGGATATTAAGGTAAGACTAGCACCTCTGTGGCTCATCTACCTTTGGTGTCCAATCAGTCACCCAACATGTGGTTCTAAGAAGCAATAGTATATGCAGCAACCAGAGCCTGGTAACCTATCTTGGCAGAGGCTAAACTAAGTTGAGGATAACCAAAAGGCCTCAAGCCAATTGGTCAGTTAAAACAATGTCTACCCCACCCTCACCCCACAGAATGGAGAGATGAGAACAATTTGTTCCAATGGCCATGACAGCAGCTGAAACAGGTCCAATGCTTGGTCAGATATAAAAGGTGCCAAAGTAATCCATTGCATCCCAGGCCATCAACATGCCAGGTATTTTTACTTTTTGTCTAGCCATTGGACTTCTATGACTTTGGAAGAAATAGATGACTTTGTGCAACTCTGCCTTGCCTAAATCCAATTCACATGCAAGGTAAAATGCCACAAAGGACACACAACAAATATGATCAAACATTTCATCGTGACTACCTTGTGTAACCATACAACCATATAAAAGAAAGTCCTTGAGGGCAGGAACAATCTTTTCTGTTTTGTCTGTGTATCCCCAAGTCTTATACAGCATTTTCTGTGTACTGACTACTTTTAGTAGGGTTTTAGACTACTTATCTGTCTGTTTTCTACCTAGTCCTGAAATTTGGTTACTTACCTATGAATTCCTGATAGTTTTTTATTTGCTGTCTTAGACCATGGCATACTATGATAACTTGCCTCAGAAGACTCCTTTTTCCTCAGGCCCTATCAATTATCCTCTAAATACCATCTCATTGAGCTCTGGCAATTAGGATTCTGGGAGCCTAAATTCTTCAATTGCAATTGATCTTTTTGACCTGAAATTAGTGTCTATCTGTCCCTGTCTCTGTCTCTGTCTCTGTGTCTGTCTGTCTGTCTGTCTCTCTCTCTCTCTCTCTCACACACACACACACACACACACACACACAACATTATTAATTGCATTATAGTTGTTTGCAGATTTCTTATGTCATTATACTAGATAGTAATCTCCTTAAGAGCAAAGACCACTGAAGCTTGATTAGTCTGATTCAGGCTCTCAAAAAACAGAAATATAGATATGACCACCTCTAATATAACTAAAAGATTTATGAAAAGCTCATAAACCAACAGAGGAAAACACACACACATACACAAACACAAGATACAAGGAAACATATTTTTCTGCCTCATCACCACTGTTGAGCCCCAGCCTCCTTCTGTTTCTGGGAAACTTAAATCACATCCATTACCAAAATCAAAAAATGGGCTCTATTCAGAAGCTCAGACTAATTAAAAATGGAATAGAATAAATAGATTTGTGGTGGGTTTTTAAATGAGATAGACAAAAAGAGAATGTGATCCCAGGAATTTTTGATATAGCAACTATGAGTAGGCTAATTAAGAATAAATAGGAGTCTGTCAAAGTTCTTCATTGTTAGAATCTGAACCTATACATTTATTTTTGTCACTCTAGTTGCTTGTCTACTTGTTCTTCCAGAAAGAAGATAACTAATCTAACTAACCTGCCCCCCCTGGTATGGGTGGAAAAGCTATGGCCTTGGAATTAAAAGAGCTGAATTGTAAATCTACTGCTGGCACTTACTAACACTATGTACCCAAGAACAAGTGCTTTCACATTAATGCTCCTTAGTTTCCTCATGTATAAGAATAGGGATCATACCCTTCCTCGTAGTTTAGAGGATCAAACAAATTAATTAATCTATAGACAGAGCTTTGCAAATCTTAAAACATAGAGAAGATTCTTGATATAACTTTTACTGACTCGTACTAATAAAGAAATGAGGGATTCCAATAAATAGCAATGGAGAGATCCATTCCAGGCTTGGAATGTTATTCTGGCTAAAGGCCTAGAAACCAGAGAAAGCCAGGTAAGAATGAGAGAAGGAGAAGTCCAGGAGCAAATCAAATGCTATAGGAATTTAAAAGAGAAAAATATCTTTCGGGGGCTAGAGGTTAGGGAAGACTTTCAAAAGAATGTGATATTTTATCTGGGCTTTAAAGATAATTAAGAATACAAATTCAAAAAGCACGTCAAAGTGATCTTGCTCACAACATCCCTATCATTATTATACCCATTTTGCAATTAAGCAAGCTAAGGCTTTGCTAAGTGAAACAAGTTTCCCAATACCACACTGTTAATAAGTTTAGAAGTGGGATTTGATCCCAGATCTTCTGATTAATTCAGATGTGCTCTGATATATGTGATATTCTATAAATAGTAGAAATTCTATAAATATAGCGACTATGGGGTTTTGAAGGAAAGCAGTCTTAAAACACTGAAAACACTGTGAGCTAATGATAGAAGGCAAAATAATTTGAGAAATATATGGAAGAGGAGAAGGTTGATACATGCTGTTCAGTTTGACTGAAGCATAGATTATGTGGAGTGGTTTTTGAGATAAGACTGAGGGGGGGAAAAAAAAAAAAGAGTGGCACCAGATTGTAAAGAGCATATTAAATGCCAGGATAAGAAATCAGAACTTTTTCAGATTTCTAGGGAGCCGCTGAAAGATTCTGAATGAAGTGACATGACCAAATCTAAAAAGATTAAGCTAGCATGAATATGCCAGAGAAGAAAATTAAGGCAAAAAGCAGGGTTTATATATTGCCACTGTCCATGAGGGTAAGGAAGGCCTATAGTTCCAGTGAGATCAGAATAGGAGGTATTCAAAAGACATGAAGAGAAAAAAATCCAAAACCAATAGACTATCAAGATAGGATGTGGCAGGTAAGAGAGGAAGAAGTCAAAAATAACATCAAGGTTTGGAACATATGTACATAGGTAAATCATAGTGCTGACAGAAATTCTGAAAGAAGGATGGATTTTAGGGTCCTAATATTCTGGACTCATGGAATTTGAGGAGCCTATAGAATATTCAGGTAGATACTTATATAAATATTTAAAAATGTGAGTGTGGGCCTTCTGTGAGAATACTAGTGCGGCAAAAGATTGTAACCTCACTTAGTACAACAAATCAATCCAAGAAAAATTAAGGTTTAAGTGAAAACACAATCTCTATCTTACAATGTTTACATTGTTTATTAAGGGGATGAGACACAATTATTAATTCTTGTAATGCAAAATCAGACAAGTGCATTAGAAGGTTAAAATGTATTTTTCTCTATAGAAGATTAAAAATAATGGAGAGGTACTCAGGTTAACTCACAAAAGCATATTAACTCACCTAAGCAGAAGTGTACTGCTAAATGTTTAACAAGTGGCTATCTAGAAAAGAATTATGCAAGACATATTTTAAATTTTAATCTACTTTTATCAATTTACTTAATTTATGGACAACTAGGTGGTACTATAGATAGAGCACCTGGACAAGAATCAGGAAAAGTTCAAATCCAAAAAAAGAGTTCAAATCCAGCCTTAGTCACTTACTAAGTATACGACCTTAGGCAAGTCCTCAGTTTCCTCATCTGAAAAATGAGTTGGAAAAGGAAATGATAAACCACTCCGATTACATGACTGTAAGTATAGTAAACTAGGTGAGCAAGCAAGTAAATTATGTTGTAACTGGAGGAACTAAATTGGGTAAAAATCCTTAGTGTCCAGGCTCAGAAACCTAATCTACCAGAAAAGTATACAACCATTTTGCCTGTCCTGAGAAGCTTCTTCCTAGCGTCCTGGATTGTCTCATTTATTCCTTCTCCACTCCATTCCAACTTATTCAAAATTTTGGCAAAAAATTTTACTAAATCCACAAGAAGTGTGAGAATATTGTATCTACTATTTAGAGTCAGTTCAAACTGTTTTTTCACATATAAAAAAGTACAAGGGCATTTCTGTCCACTGTCCAGGATGACTCTGACTGGCAAAGCAGAATGGATATTTATTGCTGAATGGAAGCAAATCTATTCCAGTTATTAAGTTATTAAGCATGTCTTGCGGACAATCCTCCCCAAAATCCACCATAGACATTAGTAAAATAACCACATTGGATTTACTGCAACTTTTCCAACTGATACAATATTATTTTGCAGCTATGGCATCATCCAGTTGCCTTATTCCTTTGCTACAACAGTGTAGCATGAAGCAAGTGGCACCTATTATTGTTGTTGTTCAGTCATATCTGATTCTTCTTGATCCAGTGGACCATACTATCCATGAGGTGTTCCAGGCAAAGACACTAGAGTGGTCTGTATGAAGTCAAATTTGAACTCAGAAAGATGTCTTCTAGATTCCAATCTTGATACACTATTCACTGTGCCAATGAGCTAATCCTGAGAAAGGGAGAACTAGTAATACCTGAGAAAGGTCTTAAATAATAATGCTATTACTCTTTTTATTGATAGGTCCCATTTATATTGCCCTTTAAGGTTTGCAATATATTTTATATATACATTTACTCAATTAAGATGAAAAATAACAGATGATAAATACGTTTAAAATGTGCCAACAAAATAATCGTGCAAGGTTGGAGGACTTAAAAGGAAGAAATCAGAAGAGGAAGAGATTGAAAAATGAAAATATCATAAAAATAATAATAGTAATAGTATCTACTATATGCCAGGCAATGTGCTGGGCATTTCATACATATTATCTCAAATGATCCTCATAACAACTCTGTGAGGTAGGTGCTATCATTTATATTTTGCTGATGAGCAAACTGAGGCAGAGGTTAACTGATGCCCAGAGTCACATCACTAGTTAAGAGACTGTGATCAGATTTAAATTTAGGTCAGTGGAGAAATAATTAAGTAAGAAACCAAGCAGAAAGAAGATAGGATCAAGGGCCTAGGCTGAGACATTAACTTTGGTAAGTTGTAGGCTCACCCCATCTTTGATACCAGAGAGAAGATTCGTGAATATAAGATTCAAGGACTGGTCAACTAAAAGGAACGTCAATACCTTTGTATATCTCTTTTTTCAAATAGCCCAGGGATGAAAGGTCAGAGTTAGTGGTGCAGCTATGCTGTTTGTCCAATAGATAAAATACAGAAGGATAGTTATTAAAAAAAAAAAAAAAAAAAAAAGCCTTGTTAAGAAAACATGTTTTCACACCCTCCAAAAAAATCATCCCTTCACAGCATAAGGCTTGCCAGTAAATAAGCCTAGGCCACCAAGAGCCAAAAGAGTGAAAAGGCCATGGGACTGAAGGAAAGGGGACACACCACAAAAAAAAAAAAAAAGGGACTGAGAAGAGATCAAAGTGAAACTCAACCGTGGATTTTGTGACTATAACTTCACCAGTCTGGAATACTTGAAGCCATTTGACTAATTTCCAAAAGCATCTTCCTCTAAGTTGACCCAGTTGGCCAAGCCAGGCTAGAACACCTAATATAAAAATCCTGAGCTTAAACAGTACACAAAAAGCCCAAACTGAATTTACCAAGGCCATTAAGTGTTAATTTTCAAACCACTGCTCTGGGATATCTTTGAGGATATCAGAGACCTCTAAATTCAGTGTCCTAACAAAGGGAAATGTCTTAAATCACTTACCAGCACACACACATACCCACATACTCACACACTCACACAGACACACAGACACACACCCATTTTCAATCTCCTAAATTCACAACTAACTCACTCAGCATCTGGTCCAGAAGAAGTTTCAAATTCCACTTCTGAAGAGTATTATCTATATGAGCCTGAGCAAATCATCTCACCTCTCTAGGCCTCAGTTGTCTCATCAGTACAGTGAAGGAGTTGGGCTACATGGCTTCTGTGGCTCCTTCCAGCTTTAAATCTTTGAGCTTATAACCCCAGCCTTAAATCCTGGTTTTGGACCCATGTCAAATTAACATTTCTCAAATTTTGGAGGAAGGCAGAGAAGAGCCATTTTAAAAATTATAAAGAAAGCTGATTTCTTCAATCAGCATAGGTACTCACCAAATTTTAGGGATGGAATAAAAGCTATTTCCCAAGAGATAAGTGGTCAAGTATGGGGGAAGTCCATCAGCAAATTGTTAACATCACTACTCACTACGACCATCAAATCTCCGCTAGGTAAGTCAGGCTACTTTTTAGTCACCTAAAAGATATCACTGGGTCTAATATCATCTAGTTGATTGGCCTGGGTCTTGACTAAGGCTTAAGCTCCATATCCTTAGCTGAAGCTTCCTGGCCAGAATGATATAAGTCCCACCTTATGGAAGTCCAGAGACTGAAGGAGCCACCACATCCTACCCTTTAGACAGATTGGCAGAAGCAATCTGACTAAATATCCTTTTTTAGGTTAGGGTTAAGTAAACTTCTTTTGGTTAACCACTGAATGAGCTAATATTCATATCAATTTAACACCTAAAAAAACAAAGGAACAATTTAGTCAGACCTGCCCTTTATATAAGGAGGTGGGAAAAAAAAAAAAGTTCCAAATCACTAATTGGAGGAACACAAATTTTAAAAAATAAACTCAAAGGTATCACCTATCAAATGGAAAAAAGAGTGTAAGAAAAAAATTATCAAAATTTTGAAAAATAGTCACACTGGAAATCTATCATATAAATATATGTTAAAAACTAGAAAAAAGACATAAATAACAAAGAATGAGAAACAGCTGAATAAAGCAAAAACAAAATTCATTTATAAACCACTAAAGGACTATAATAACTCAAATAGGGTTTGACAGTAGATGACAACCTGGCTGCTTATGGGAAAATGGTCTCCTAAATCATTAGGATTTTTCCTGAAATTATAGAACAATATGGAAATTATTTTCCCCATTGTCTAAATTCTTAATAAGAGAATCTAGCTAAATTTGAAAAGGGCTCTCTATTTTTTCTCCTCAAATCTTTTTATGCCTAACTTGTATTTTAATATTTAGCAAGGCATCGAAGAGGATAGATGAACTTATATCCATGATTTTTTTTAACAAAGTAGAAGGCGAGGATATTTGCAAAAAGCTCAAGTGAGTAGAACTGAGTCTGAAGAGTGTCAGAGATCTGGAATAATTAGTAGGATGAATATGATTATGAGATAACAAAAGAGGAACTAAAATATTAGCGTGAAGTAGTTAAATATAGTTGAAGTCATAAGATCATATAATGTCATACCTAGAAGGGGCCTTCAAAAGACATTTGTTCTAACTAACTCCAATGCTATGTAAACTATTTGAAAAAATAGGGATTGAAGGAGTCCTACCAAATTCCTTCTATGACACAGACATGGTACTGATACCTAAACCAGGTAGATCGAAAACTGAGAAAGAAAACTATAGACCAATTTCCTTAATGAATATTGATGCTAAAATCTTAAATAAGATATTAGCAAATAGACTTCAGAAAATCATCCCCAGGATAATACACTATGACCAAGTGGGATTTATACCAGGAATGCAGGGATGGTTTAATATTAGGAAAACTATTAGTATAATTGACCATATTAATAATCAAATTAATAAAAACCATATGATCATCTCAATAGATGCAGAAAAGGCATTTGATAAAATCCAACATCCATTCCTACTAAAAACGCTTGAGAGTATAGGAATAAATGGACTATTCCTTAAAATAATAAGGAGCATATATTTAAAACCTTCAGTAAACATCATATGTAATGGTGATAAACTAGAACCTTTCCCTGTAAGATCAGGAGTGAAACAAGGTTGCCCACTATCACCATTACTATTCAATATAGTACTAGAAACTCTAGCCTTGGCAATAAGAGCCGAGAAAGAGATCCAAGGAATTAGAGTAGGAAATGAAGAAATCAAATTGTCACTTTTCGCAGATGACATGATGGTATACTTAGAGAACCCCAAAGACTCTGCTAAAAAGCTATTAGAAATAATTCATAATTTTAGCAAAGTCGCAGGATACAAAATAAATCCACATAAATCCTCAGGATTTTTATACATTACCAACACAATCCAACAGCAAGAGATACAAAGAGAAATTCCATTCAAAATAACAGTCGATAGTATCAAATATTTGGGAATATATCTACCAAAGGAGAGTCAGGAATTATATGAGCAAAATTACAAAACACTTGCCACAAAAATAAAGTCAGATTTAAATAATTGGAAAGACATTCAATGTTCTTGGATAGGCCGAGCGAATATAATAAAGATGACAATACTCCCCAAACTCATCTATTTATTTAGTGCTATACCAATCAGACTCCCAAGAAACTATTTTAATGACCTAGAAAAAATAACAACAAAATTCATATGGAAGAATAAAAGGTCGAGAATTGCAAGGGAACTAATGAAAAAAAAGTCAGAGGAAGGTGGTCTAAGTGTACCTGATTTAAAGCTATATTATAAAGCAACAGTCACCAAAACCATTTGGTATTGGCTAAGAAATAGACTAGTTGATCAGTGGCATAGGTTAGGTTCACAGGACAAGATAGTGAATAAAAATAGCAATCTAATCTTTGACAAACCCAAAGATCCCCAATTTTGGGATAAGAATTCATTATTTGACAAAAACTGCTGGGAAAACTGGAAATTAGTATGGCAGAAACTAGGCATGGACCCACATTTAACACCACATACTAAGATTAGATCAAAATGGGTCCAAGATTTAGGCATAAAGAACGAAATCATAAATAAATTGGAGGAACATGGGATGGTTTACCTCTCAGACTTGTGGAGGAGGAAGGAGTTTGTGTCCAAGGGAGAACTAGAGACCATTATTGATCACAAAATAGAACATTTTGATTACACCAAATTAAAAAGTTTCTGCACAAACAAAACTAATGCAAACAAGATTAGAAGGGAAGTAACAAATTGGGAAAAAATTTTTACAGTTAAAGGTTCTGATAAAGGCCTCATCTCCAAAATATACAGAGAATTGACTTTAATCTATAAGAAATCAAGCCATTCTCCAATTGATAAATGGTCAAAGGATATGAACAGACAATTTTCAGATGATGAAATTAAAACTATTTCCACTCATATGAAAGAGTGTTCCAAATCACTATTGATCAGAGAAATGCAAATTAAGACAACTCTGAGGTATCATTACACACCTGTCAGATTGGCTAAAATGACAGGAACAAATAACGATGAATGTTGGAGGGGCTGTGGGAAAACTGGGACACTGATGCATTGTTGGTGGAGTTGTGAAAGAATCCAACCATTCTGGAGAGCAATCTGGAATTATGCCCAAAAAGTTATCAAAATGTGCATACCCTTTGACCCAGCCATACTACTACTGGGCTTATACCCCAAGGAACTACTAGAGAAGGGAAAGGGTCCTGTATGTGCCAAAATGTTTGTGGCAGCCCTTTTCATAGTGGCTAGAAGCTGGAAGATGAATGGATGTCCATCAATTGGAGAATGGTTGGGTAAACTATGGTATATGAATGTTATGGAATATTACTGTTCTATAAGAAATGACCAACAGGAGAAATACAGAGAGGCTTGGAGAGACTTACATCAACTGATGCTGAGTGAAACGAGCAGAACCAGAAGATCATTATACACTTCAACAATGATACTGTACGAGGATGTATGCTGATGGAAGTGGATTTCTTCAACATAGAGAAGAGCTAATCCAATTCCAATTGATTAATGATGGACAGAACCAGCTACATCCAGAAAAGGAACACTGGGAAATGAATGTAAACTGTTATTTTTACCTTCTGAATCCAATTCTTCCTGTGCAACAAAAAATTCGGTTCTACACACATATATTGTATCTAAATTATACTGTAATATATTTAACATATATAAGACTGCTTGCCATCAGGGGGAGGGGGTTGGGGGAGGAAGGGAAAAAATCTGAATAGAAGTAAGTGCAAGGGATAATGTTGTAAAAAATTACCCATGCATATGTACTGTCAAAAAATGTTATAATTATAAAATAAAATAAAAAATTAAAAAAAAAAAAAAAAAAAAAAAAAGAATTCTATGGAAAGGAATATCTTATTTAAAAAGGATACACTAAATAAAGAGGTGAATAGAATTGCAAAAAAAAAAAAAAAAAAAAAAAAAAAAAAAAAAAAAAAAAAAAAAGACATTTGTTCTAAATCCTTCACTTTACTGATGAGGAAACTAAGGAGAAGTTAAGTAATTTTTGTCTTTGCACAAAGTCACAAAGATAACAAGTGACAAACTCAACAATCTAATCCAAGTTCTCTAATTTTTCAGTATCCCATACCAAAACCACCCTACTCTTTTTACTATTTGGAGAAACCCTGTCTTCCAGAGCTAAGGCTCAGGAAGCAAATTGTCCCCGAACTTGGCACAACAACAATATTTTGCATGCAACCTAGATGAACTCAGCCATAATTCTAGCACCTGGTGGTCCTTGAGTTCAGACAAGTATCTATAGGATCTATGTTCTGGTCACAAAGCCCTGCTATGAATCAAACTGTCTTGTTGCTGTTATGCCTTATTGCCAGGACTACAGCTTTGCTGAGTAATCATTGCTGTATGTATTGAGCTTTGCCCACACTAAAACAGGCATCTGTATAAGTATATAGTATCCCTCCAAAAGAATAAAAAAAGGTTTTGTTTATGACCCCTCTATTTTTAAATTTTATTTTTATTTTATTTTATTTCTTAGAGCTAACTATGGTTGTGATGACCTATGTGAGCCCTGATAATTAGGGTTAACTATGGTTGTGATAGCCTGCATGAGCTATTTGGCAAAATTAGAGTTAAAAGATAGTTTCTTAAGCTCTGTGACTTTTTTGGTCATTTGCTTTCAGATTTGACAAACTCAAAAATCAAATGATCATTTCATTCTTTCAAGTTATTTCCAAAGTAATATAGACTTGTGGACCAGGATACTACTTCTAGAGTATTCAGCAGTTTGGCTCTAGAAGTCTAGTTATCCAAGGAAGAATCAACAAATATACCAAGGGTACATGGGAGTTAAGGGATGAAGAAAGAATAACTTCAAATTGGGTGGCCATGAGGCCATACATATATAAGATCTTATCATTCCTCAGAACTGTTCTATCTCCAAAATCCAGAACAAAGAAATGTTTCTCTCTGATTACAATATCCGGTCCTCATGGTCCTATGTCCTCAATCCTCAAAATCTCTTCACCTTCATCATGACCTCTGATCTCTTACTGGCTTCACTTTTCCCCCTTATCCTCATTCCAGCTCACATTCATGTTTCTTAGTTGAAGATAGAAAAAACAGATGAAAAAAAATTATTCTGATACTAAGGAAACTAAAATCAAAAGCCAGAAGATCATTAATCCTCTCTGAGGTTATGTCCATATTAAATTCTTTCAAATCAATTTGAAAAGAATATATTAAGCAACTACTATGTGCCAAGCACTACAAGGTGCTACAGATAGGGACAAAAAAAAACCCAAAATAATCTTTGTACTGAACAGACTTGGGAAAACACATATATAGATGCCACTAAAAGAACTTAGTAAGTTCCTCACCCTCATAGGCCAAGATTTACATTCCACCCACCCCACCCCCACAATATAATGCACACACATAATGCAAAAAGCTATTAAACTTAAAACTGCCCTAAGATTTTTGGGATACTCTTATTATGATTAAGATTTTTAGGATGCTCATATTATGTTGTCAGTGTATGCACTGTTCCCTGCCTCAACAAAATGTAAACTATAATGACTTTTCATTTTGACTTTGCATCCCAAGTGCATGGTAGGAACAATAAATGTGTTAAACTGAATTGAATAAATGTAAGATAGAAACAAAGTTCACAGGGTGGAGAATGCACTAAAAACTAGAGAGAATCAAGAAAAGTCATATGTAGAAAGGAGCACATGAGATGGGCCTTTACTAGAGACACAAAAGTGAGCATTCCAAGCACATAAAGTGAAACAATTCTCTATTGGGGCAAACAGCACATGAACCAGCTTGGCTGAAACAGAATGAGGGGGAGTAATGTGAAATCAGGGAGGAAAGAGTTTGAAGTTCAACTGTATCGGACTTTAAATACCAGAGTCAAGTATGTGTTAATATAAAGTTAACTAAAGACAATGAAAACTCTTCAACAAAAACAGATGGATGAAGGGAGAGCTTTGGACAAGGTGACCAATTAGGAACCTGCTTAGCATTTATACAGTGTTTAAGGTTTGTAAAGCTCTTTATAAAGACTATCTCACTTGATTCTCACAACAATCCTGAGAAGTATTATTATCCCTATTTTACAAATGAGAAGTAAGGTAGACAGAAGTAGTAAGTGTTAGTAGCTGGATTAGAACTTTAGTCTTCCTGACTCCAGCCCAGGACTCTGTCCATTGTGCTCTTGCAAAAATCTAATCAGAAAGTGAAGAAGGCCCATACTGGATTAATAGCCAGGTGAGTGAAAGGACACTGTGGACAAATATAAGCAACACATGTTGAGGAGGTAAAACTAGAAAGACTAAGCAACTGATTGTATGTGGGGGTAATTGAGATGACTTGGAGGTTGGAAGCACAGATGATGAAAGTTGAAAATGGAAGGATGTGAAAGCTCTAGAAACAGAAAATTTGGGGAGGAGGGTAAGTTTCAAGGGAAAGCTAACAAGCTCCATTCTGGATGTCATAAGTTTAAAATCTCTACTTTGCATCCAAGTGAAGATGTTCAGCAGGCAGTTAGAAAGTCAGGACAGAAGTACAAGTGAGAAATGAAGGAGGACATTATGAATCATCTTCATAAAGAATCTGAGAAGTATTATGGCATAGTGGATAGAGAGCCAAAGCAGCACAGTCTGTAAGAGAACTAAAACAGAACTGGATTCAAGTCCTACTTCTGACATAGTCACTTAAGTCTCTTTTGGTCACTTAACCTCTCCAGACCCTATCACATTCAGGGGTTCTCAAACTATGGCCCTCAGCCCACAGAGGACGTTTATGCCGCCTGCCAGGTTATGGCAAATGGGCTGAGGGGTGGAGACAGAGTGTAAGTTTTTGTTTTTACTATAGTGGAGCCCTCCAACAGTCTGAGGGACAGTAAACTGGCCCCCCATTTAAAAAGTTTGAGGACCACTGAGAGAAATGATTATTAAAGCCCTGAGAATTCCAGTCCAGTCCAGTCTTATATCTTTACAAATTATGTTAGCCTGAGCAAGTCACTTAAACTCTATACCCTCTCTCAGTTTCCTCAATTGTAAAATGGGAATAATAGCTCCTGCCTCCCTGAGTTATTGTGAGGATGAAATGAGATGATTTTTACAAAATGCTCTGCAATGCTCAAAACCCCATATAAATGCTAGCTATTGTTTAAAATATAAAAGGAAAAAAATGCTCAGGATTAAGCCCTGGGATACACCCACACTTGGCTGGAAAGAAGATGATTCAGCAATGGAAACTGACACTTAAACCACCATATATCCCCATTATGTTATTATTTATATATATATATAGTAACTGGTCATAATATATATGCAACCCCTGTTATTGCTAACCAAATATTTTGATACAGTCTCTGTTACTGCTAACTAAAAAATTATGTTTAATGATACTCTCATAGTTTGAGCATTTTTTAATTCTTAAAAGCAATGAAGTCACTATTAGTATTTTTCCATAAATTCATAGCAATGTCTGCTTATTTTGTAGCAGACGTGTGTTTAAATTGTAATATCTGGTATATCACAAAAATAACTTTATATATTACTATGTCAGAAGTGAAAAGTCAAAGGTTAAGCTTCCTGTGTGGGACTCATCCTATAAAGATCTAAAAATTCTGTAGTAGGTTAGTAAACAGGAAACAAAAGTAAGAGCTATCGCTAACAAGATGACAGACAAACTGCAAGAGGGCAAACCTATTCCTCCCTTGCGGGACGTTTATGGCAGTAAGTGGGAAAGTTTCTTACTTTACAAATACATTCCTCAGGAGTGACTACAGGTCCTGCCTATCCTGCCAAGATTTAAAACTAAACCGTCTCCAATCCCATCATGCAAATTTTCTAATCTTACTCAAAGCATAACGGAGAAACGATTAGCAGAATTTTATTAAAAACAAGATTGCTCTCAAACTTGCTGCTCAGCCCGGAACGGGAGGTCAGGCGGATGTTTGTTAGATGCTCCCCACCCCCAAGGGCTGGGGTCCCCTTCCAGTTGGCTACTAATGACGTAAGTGAAACTTACGTGGGCTTTGCTAGGTTCGGGTACCTGGCCTTCAAATCCCGATCAACTAAAGGAGTGGCCGCCCGCCCAGAGACGATACTTACGAACTTGGCTCTTTTCTCCCCCGGCTCCCCCGGAGGTGCGTGGCCCGACGCTTGCCCCTTTCGCCGCTGCGGTTTCGTGTCTCTGCCAGCACGGCAGGACGATGAGGAAGACGAAGACGACGAAGATGAGGAGGAGGAGGGCGCTCCGGCCAAGCCGTGAGGCTGGTGGGGACGGCGCGACCGGCTCCTCTCCATCCTTCCCGAGCTCTGCCGGCGGAGCTGGAACGGACGGCTGCGGCTCCGCCCGGAGTGGGGAGGGAAGATGGAGTTGCTCACCACGCGCCGCGCCGCGCCAACCCACGGGACTCGGCGCAGGCCAGAAGCCGGGTATATGGACGGACCTGATCGCGGCACTGCGAAAGCCCGGATGCGGCCAAACCCAACCGTCACCGCCGCAGCAGCCACCGCAGTCCGAATACTCCCGCCATCGCCGCCCCACCCCCGGCCCGACCAATCCAGAACCTCCCGGGATCTGACGCACAAGCATTAGACTCCTCCCTCTTTCTGCGGAGCGTGAGTTTATTGGTCGGAATTGTCAAACCGGGAACTGAAACTGACTTAGAGTTTATGTGCTTTATGTACTTTGTTGTATTTCGCGCTGTAACTCTTCCTCCTAGGTGACTTAATACGCTCTGCATTTCAACTGTCGGGGCTTTTTGCCTAGCTCTCCTCCCCGCCGGCCGATCTGCTCTTTGCCAGCCTGGCTATCCTCTCAACGCGTTTCAGATTCGCGAGGCCTTCTGGGAAATGTAGTTCTATCTCAATTTCTCCAGAAAATGACCAGAAAACTACAAGCTTTGAGTTTGTGCAGCAGCTGTTGGACCTTGTTGTGCTCTCTAGCTCCTTTAACGATCAACCAAAACAAAGAAGATTCTGATAAATATCCAAAGGACTTCCCCAAATGGGGATCCCCCAGAGGACTCATGGTGAAAAAAGCTATCCACTTCCTCAGTGAGAAGGATGGAATCTGAGGACAGATTGAAACGTGTTTTTTTTTTTTTTTGTTTGTTTTTTATTCTTGGTTGTTATTTTTAACATGGCTAATATGGAAATGTTTTACGTGATTTCACATGTATAATGGGTACTTCTTGCCTTCCCACTGGGTTAGTGAAAAAGCTGGAGAGAGGAATAGAATTTGGAACTCAACATTTAAAAAATGGATGTTAAGGAAAAGTAAGTAAAAAAGACTATTGTTCATCATAATGACTACACAACACTACAAGATTTGCAAAGCATTTTATATTTATCAAATAAAATATGAATAATATAATGAATCGTCTGATGCTACAACTATGCTGTGAGTGCTATTATTATGTCCATTTTGCTGGTGAGAAAACTGAGAGATGTTGACTTGCCCTACTATTGAAATTCTGGTTGTTTCTCCCAGCCCAAATCTATCCCATCCCAGCCCACAGAAATCATTAATCATGAAATAATGATCCGGTCAACAAATTCTGTAATCATAGCACCAAGTTACTACCTGATGTTTCCCACAAAACATAACACCGAAACCAGCCAACAAGAAAGTAGCACCAACTGTATGCAGAACCAGACATTGGGTCATAAACCTCAATAAGTCTTTCTCCTGACACGGAACATAAGTAGTTCTCCTTTGCTGTATTTGGGTGAACCATGCTAGGTAAAATATCACCATTCATTAATATAGTCCTTCCCTCTTTGTTTTTTCAGTATGTATTCTCTTTAGGACCTCCCTGATCTAGCAAGCTCCTCCTATAACATCATAATTTACATATCTTGTGATGTAATCATTACTACTCTATAAAAAATACGTGGCGTTTTTTTCTAGTCGGTTAAGTCCTTCAGAGAGCTTGGCCCACCCAGTGAGTGCATAGATCTCATTAAAATGCTTTTACTGATTGGAGGCTATCTGATTATTATTGCCATTCAATAAATGAGTAAACTCTAGGAGAATTTTTAGTGATTTGCACAACTAGTGTCTTCGAGTCTGTATTCGAATTCAGATCTTACTAAACCCCAAATCCATCATTATGCTACAATGCCACTTAGCCACTTAGAATTAGCTGTCTAGGCACATTAAAGTGTATCATTATGTGTAAAATTTAGTCCTTACCTTGCTTGCTTAAAGACTGGGACAGGTGGGGAGGTGGGGGTGGAGTTGATGAGAAACATATAGCAATGATCATTATCTGAACCTAGGTTGCTGGTGTGAAAAACAGTTAAGAAAGTAAAAAGCACATAATTTATTATAGTTCAGAACCAGAAGATACATCTCATGAGAGAGTTAGAAAAATGTAGAAAATATAAAGCATTATTTTGTATTTTCAAAGATGTTACATATATACATTTAAATATAAATCTGAATGGTAGTAATATAGAATACAATAATAATGAAGAAATATATATTTTGTAAAATATTGCCTGCATGGCTTGGGTCTATGAAAAGAGAGCATAATGAGGAGACTGGTTATTACCATTGGCATATATCATAGTAGACAGACACCAACCATTAAAGCTTTCCTATTAGGTACTCCCTAAATACCAGGTAACACTGTTGCCTACCATGTTACACTGTTCAAGGTTAAAGTGTTGACTCTCCTCTGCAGAAATACCCAAAGAAAGGCAGATTAACTTAAATTCCCTCTATTCAATTCCCTTCAGACCACTACAGTCAAGATCTAAAAAAGATATGGAAGCAAACTATGAAATTATACAATAAGAACTAGGAAAAAGTAGTAATCCCATTGAAAACTACTTGTAAAGATGACATCTGAGGAATGGGGAGAAGTATTAGATAACATTACATTACATTATTCCAGAAAGCAAAAATTGGAAACATTTTAGGCTTATGTGCCCATCTGGGAAATGATCAAATGAATTGAAAAGTTTATTTATTGATCATAAAGACAGCTAGGTGGTACAGTGAATACAACTCAAGGTCTGGAATCAGGAAAACCTGAGTTCAATTTTTATCATAAATGCTTACTAAGATGCATGAGTCTGGACAGTTTCTCTGTTTGCCTCCTCAACTATAAAATGGGAATAATAATGGCACCTGCATTGTACAGTTGCACTTAATATATGTCATATAAATGCTTATTCCCTTCCTTCTTTCTCCTTCCCCAATTACTGTTATAATTCCTCTTCCTTCCTCATAAAATTATCTTTTGCATTTTATCTTTACATATACATATATATTTACAAAAAGAAAAAACTAGAAATTCACCAAAAGAAAAAATGTTGCTTTATTGTGAGGGAAAAACTTGTTTAATTATTAAGGAATTAGAAGAACTGGACATTGTGAGGATACCCATGAATTGGGGAATAACTGAACACATTTTGGTATATGATTGTGATGGTAGGCTACTGTGTTATAAGAAATGATGAACTTTTCAACAGTGAGGTGATTGAGGCCAATTCCAATGGTCTTGTGATGGAGAAAGGGACATCTAATCTAGAGAGCTGACTATGGGGACTGAGTGTGGATCACAACATAGTATTTTTTTTCTTTCTTTCTTTTTTTTTTTTTTTTTGCTGTTTTTTTGCTGTTTGCTTGCTTTTTGTTTTCTTTCTCATTTTTTTTCCTTTTTGGTCTGATTTTTTTGTAATATGATAATTATGGGAATATCTATAGGAGGATTGCGTAAGTTTAACATATACTGGATTACTTTATCTAAAGGAGAGTGGGGGAAGAGAGGAATACGAGGTTTTGCAAGGAAGAATATTGAAAACTATACATATATTTTTAAAATAAAAAACTATACAAAAGAAAAAAAGAAATGATGAGCTCAATGATATTTTAAAAACATAGATAGGCTTGCATGAAATAATTAAGAGTGAAATAAGCAATTGTATACAATAATTGCCATATTGTTTTTAAAACAACTTTGAAAGAATAAATAATTTTGACTATTATAAACACTCAAATTAAGAGGACATACAAAGAACATATGATGCTGCCTGCCTCCAGAGAAAAAACTCATAAATAGAATTCTGTATAGAATAATTTTTGTATGTATGTATATTATATATAAAGACATATTTACATATACAAACATATATATATACATTTGTGTCTAATGATAGCCATGGGGGGAGAAAAAAGGGAGGGGGGAATTTTTCATGATAACTTTATTATAAATTTAAAAGGAATAACATATTGTATATAATAGATCTGCAGTTTCATATGCAATTATCTTTTTATTATACTATGTTGTGAAAGTGCTTATGTTATTCCATAAATTAAAAAATTAAATAAAATGTTTTTAGAAATTAGTGATTATTGACCCATTAAAAATAGAGAAATAGGCTTCCTTAAATTGAGCCTGTTTCTCATCAGTTGAGACCTTCAAAGGATGGGACTCTTAAGGTCCTTTTCCACTCTGAGAAGAAAGGAGAACATGTTAATAATGTAAATTAAAATTAAAATGTGTACTTTGTACATTTTTTTTCCAGAGAGAAGTTGTGAAACATTTACTTGCATATTCCTGGCTATAGGTAACAGAGAAGAAGAAACAAACAAAAACAAAAATAAAAATTGTGGTACCATTCAATTAGGAAGCATTCATACCTAGCAACCCTTCTGCATTATTGATATACTGTCTTATCCTTGCCCTCAAAAAAAGATCCTTAAAATTCACACTCACAGCTTGTAGCCCTCAGAGGTTATTTACTCTAGGTTTAAGGTAGTTTGTGAGTTCATATTCCTAAAACTATAGCTCACCAGCCCCAATCTGTACATTTACCTTTATTAGCTAGAGAACAAACACAATTAGCACCAAGCAAGGTACTATTAAAATGTGACTATAAGAGTAGTTGGCTCTAAACTGTTTTCCCAATAAATTTGAAACATACTCTCCTACAAATTCAAAATCAATGGCAAAAATGGGTACACTCCTAGGGTTCACTAATAAAGCCATACATTTAGAGAATTCATATGGCCAAGGTAACATAGTTTCAAGATCCTAATGTTCTTTTTCCCTGTCACAGCATGTTAATTATGTTACTTCTCTGGATTCTCCTAGCCTGCTTTCTGATGTCTCATCTACAGCAAGATTGTGGCTAATTAAGCGAAGAGAAAGAAATCTCTGTACAAGAGCCAGTTCCCATTTCAGAGCTGGAATCTTCTTCCATAGCCAAAGCTCACACTCCCTAAAGCTGTCCCTGTCTCAAATGACTTGATTGAAACTTTTTGATCTCAGAATCTACCTCTCTATGCTCTTAAACATGGAGGGTTCTCCAAAGAACTGTTTTTATATAGATTATATCTATCAATATTGATCATATTAGAAGTTATAATATCATAGTATTATTATGAAAATAATTATGAAAAACATGAAAGGGTTTCAGAGATTCTCCAGGAATCCCTAGACCACATAATGAAAAACACTATCATAGAGGACATGTCTTACTTTTTTAAAGAACTGTTTGAGACTAATATGGAAATGTGTTTTATATGTTTGCACAAGTATAACCAGTATCAGATTACTTGCCATTTTGGAGAGGGAATGAGAAAGAAAAAAAAAGTTGGAAGGCCAAATCTTTCAAAAACAAATATTAAAAATCGTCTTTATATGTAATTGGAAAAAAATAAAATACTATTGCAAAATTTACCACACATACCCCCTAAAAAGAGGACTATTTGAGATATTTTAGAACTTTCTGTCTGCTAATTGTATCATACTTGATGGAGAAACTTCTTCACACTTGATTTTTTAAAAAATAAAGATTTTCCTTTTTACTGCATTTAAGACTATAAAGTCTCATTGTCCCAATTATCTACCTCTTACTTACTCTTTCATTTCATCACTTGACCTGAAGAGAAATTAAACAGGGGATTCATTCAACTCCACTACTACCATCACCACCACAATCACTTAAGTATATTGAAAAAGCAAATATGAAACATGTTCTAATCAATCAGAGTTCATCCCTTTATAAACAAAAGTTCAGACTACAAAGCAAAATTGTTGCTGTTAAATGGTTTCCTACTCTCCATGACCCCACTTGGTATTTCCTTGGCAAAGATAGGAAGTGGTTTACTACATCTTTGTCCAGTTTATTTCTTTCAATGAGAAATTGAGGCAGAGTTAAGTGACATACCCAGGATCCCACAGCTAGCAAATGTCTGAGGCTGATTGTGAATTCATGATTACAGTCAGTATCCACTGTACTACTTACCTATCCTAATGAAAAATTATGAATTCTCAGAGGAATTCTGAGTTATATGGTGCAATTTAGGATGTTTCTCATGTAGTTTTTCATAAAACATTAGTGAACAAAGTAGTCTTTTTCTATATTCATTTGCCCCGCCAAAACCACTTCTCAACAGCAATATAATAATAAATTAAGCAGCATAGGGAATAAAAATGATGGTTATGAAAGCTAAGGTTTGGGAAGTAATAGACAACAGAAAATCAGAATATCATCTGTACTTGTTTGAGTTCATTCAACCTCCATTCACAAATGCCCCATGGAATTTCCCAAGAACAAACAAGATTAATCCGATGACTTCCCAGAAATGCAAAAAGACATTCATTTAAAACCAAATGGAAGATTTAAAACATGAAATAAGAATCAAATAGCAATCATTTTTATCTACCCTTTCCAGGTTACAACTTTCTCAAATCCTAGGGAATTTAATTTATAAAGAGTCTCTGCTATGATTCTTGGATTAGCTTTCAGGATAAGTCTTATAAACAGGTAGAAGAAAACAGACTTCCCGCTGCCTTCCCTTGATACTCCTCATGCATCAGTATCAGTTTACTACAACAATCTAGGAGAAGGCAAAAGGATTTTCTGCTGGATCAATGATTTGAACAACACATCAGAACCTAACTCTTAGGGCTGAATTTGTAGAAACTTGAAGTCTTAGGACAAGTCCTCATGTCAGGGAGATATACAGCCTTCACTTCCAACTTTTGGTGTTTGTGTCCATTTTTTTTCCCCTTATTTCATCCTCATACTGCTTCCCACATTTCATCTCTTTTCTAATAGTTCTTTCCCAGCTTTCACCAGACGTGCCATAAATGCTTCCTTCCAAACAGAGTCGAGACTGAGAAAGTATTTTTTATATTCTGAGCAATATTGTGGGAAATGTTTTTCCCTAACAGAAAACACACACACACACACACACACACACACACACACACACACACACACACACGCACATATTTCTGTTTCTCCAGCCAGAGTAATAGAAGTAGAAAGCAAATATTCATTACAGAACAAATGTTTGCCATGGAGTTAAGCACATCCTCTTGCCACAATCACAAAACTGTGTGTTTAACAGGGTCAAAAAGATCTTGCTATCATAATGAAGCATAGTAGTTAACTCTAAAATGGGTGTGAAAAAGCAAAATTATTTTGTGGATGTGTGATTCCTCTTAAAATACATTAAAGCAATTTGTGCTCTGATAAATTTTCTCCAGGGTCTTTTTCTGTAAGTTTCTGTAAGGAAATTCTTCATAAGGAATGTAATTAGTACAACACTGTTTAATGTCATGCTTAATGGTTTCCCAGAATGTTTTGATTAGAAAATTAATCTGCCTATGTTTGCAAATGATAGAGCTGTTTAAAGGAGAACAAAGATCTTCCTAGTAGTGTGAATCTCTTAACTATAGTTCACTTGAAAGTGGTGGATTTCACTACTTGGTTTCATTCTCAAGTTTTGAAATGGGTGGTGGGGGTAGACAAGCAATTATAAGTAATGATGTAAAAGTATATTTAATTTATTCATGTTAAAGTAAATTACTGAAGCCCAAATAAGGTGAAGAAGTCATGAAATAATTTGTCAAACAAAAATGAACAACATCAATGTCATTCAGGCATTGGAAGATACCCCATCAATCTATGCAGTTTGCACCCAGAAAGCAGAAAAAGGAACAATGGAGAGAAGTCCAGAAAATGAAATTTTATAAAATGTCATTAAATCTTTCTAATAAAGAGACTTATGCAAAAATAGAATGAAAAACCTTGAGAAGCAAATGGTCTTCAGAGAAATGGTGGAGACTATTTAGGGGTCATTATTTAAAGGGAGAGACCTGGTGTTGGACTAGATGGCTGCTAAGTTTAATCTTTTCCAACTCTAAAATTTTGTGACTCTGTGAATTCAGAGCCCCATCAATTAATCAGCAAGCAATTATTAAATGTCTACTCTAGGCCAGGTGATATGCTGAGTGTTTCACATATAAAGACAAAAATGAAACAATCCCAGCCCTCAAGAAGCTTATATTATCTATCTGATATAACATGTACTTATGTAAGTAATACACAAAATATCCACTAACCACCTGGAGAGGTTCAAGAGTAAGCATGAGTACTGGTTATTTCTCTAGGTTACTATGAAATATCACTTAACTAAGTGTCATACTCAATTGAAATCGGTGATTCAAGTATGGGAAATTATTGGTCATCCTTCATTCTCGAAGAGGACCATGACATCAGGTGATATCATGGCATGACAGGTTCCTTGGATTTGAGGAGGAGCTGCCATACTTTCCCCTCCAGACCCATCTGGGTCCAATGGCCAGATATAGATCAGGACACCTAGAGATGGCCCTGATAGCAGTGGAAGACCTTGGCATTTTTAAGCTAAGTCTTTAACAGGTCAATTTGACTGAAGCAATAGACATACTCAAAAGTCCTCATTCCACCCTGATCCCTTCCCTCTAGGAGTAAACTTTTTGAAATGTGGGTGGGGAAGCTCTCAGTCATAATACTGCCTTACACTACTCCACATACACAGGCTCTTGTTGCTTCCCTTTATGTAAACAAGGAAGGAATTCAGGAGTATCTAAGTCTCAGATACTTTAGTTTCCTTTTGTTTAATTAAAAATTTTTCAATTATTAAATATTTGTTTTTCTTCCCTCCTTTTCTTCTCTCCCACTGAGAAGAAAGGGGAAAAAAACCTTAGTAATAAATAAGTATAGTTAAGGAAAACAAAATTTCACAGTGACTACATCAAAAAAGGTGTCTTATTCTGCATATTATCCTATCACCTCTCTATCAGATGAGCAGCTTTTTTTTTTTTTTTTTTATCACTGGTCAGATTTTTATTTTATGAAAATCACTTTAGCAGCCATATGGAAGGTGAATTGGCATATGGAGAAAATTGAATTATGAAAACTATTTGTAATACCATAATAGTAAGACTGTTGTTACATTGCCTATCCTGTTCCCATTGAATTTGTGTGTTATGTATATATATACATATATAAAATTTTATTTTTCTTGGTATTTTTATTGGGGAGGGGATCTCTTTTTTTTTTTTCCACAACATTATTAATAGGGAAATAAGTTTTGCATGACTGCACATATATAACATCAATCTGCTGGCTTTCTCAAGGGGGAAAGAAAGGGCAATGGGAGAATATTTGAGACTCAAAATTTAAATTAAAAACATAATTTAAATTATTTTTACAAGTAATTGGAAAAAAACATTAAAACAAGAAAATCAAAATAATCTTTATGCATATCTACACAACATTTAAAAATTTATCAACAGAGCTCAGAAATCACATCAAAAATTATTTCAGTACTGTGAAACTTATTTCCTAAGGGCCTGGTGACTTGAATTCATAGCAGGCAGGTCTTTTACCACCTCCTCACTTATGTGGGGTTTCAATTCCCTGTTAGCCATTTTTGTTCTCTTCTTCAGTGTCTAAAGATAATTCTCCCAGATAGAGGAAACAGATCAAGAGAAAACCTGTCCAGAGAGAGACAGTCACGCAAACTAGAGATTTCTAAAAAGCTTTTGCTCAGGAAACTATTTATCAAACCTCTCAATCCAAGTGACTCATATGTGCTTTAATTCATCTTGGGAGTGAACATTGGCACTGTAGAAATAGAACTTCCTCCCTGTAGACAATATTCCTATCACCATTAGAGATGAAATTTGAGATAAAAGTCAAAGCAGTGTATTTATATTATCTTCTTTTACAATTTCACATCCCTCTCAGTTAGTAGATATGGCAACAAAAAAGAAAGAAACAGCACATGAAAACCTTGGGAAAAAAATGGGCAGCTCATTTCTCATGGTTAAATTTAACAGAACTGTGTTGAATGTCTTACAGTTTCTGACAGAGCCAAAAAGTAGGGATAATTAAGTTAAGCGTCCATTGAAATCTCAACAGGTCAGAGGAGGAGGAATATAACGTGTTTATTTGCAGTAATTCAACTCAGATATTGCTTTCAATTTCAAACTTTGTTCAATAAACATTTATTAATTATCTACTACATAAGTAAGATAACTGGGGAGTGGGTGGAGGAGATAAATAACTATTGAGTTTAACACATTTTGAAGCTTTAAAAGGCATGCAGTGTGTTGCCTAAATATGATAATGAAAATGTCTTGAGGTTTGTAAACACAAATTTATTATCATTAATTTCATTCAATAATTCTCCCCCTCACCACAATTTCTTATGAAAAGTTGAAACTTCCTACTCAATTTCTTCAATCACAAAGCTTTTAACTGGAATACCGACAGCAGGTAGTAATAAGAGCTACCAAGCTGATTTTAAAAGACTATCCTCCTTCAGAGACCTCACAGGTATGACTTTAGGTTTTTAAATATCTTAGAGCAGCCTGCTATTCTGAAAGGAAAATTCATTTATCAACATATTATTTATTCTATCACATCACAATTCCATCAGAACTTGATATAGTTCCTTCTGGTGGTATCAGGAATGGGTGATACCTTGTTATTACTTTTAAACATGATACTTTGTATTGTTGGTAAAATATGAGATCTGAACCTATGGATTAACTTTTAAAAACTGTTTCAATGCATTCAGCAACTCAAATGTCACGTTTTAACATTTTTTTCCCTATCAAACCAATAAATGCATCTGAATTTCACAAATGATTCATTGCCCTTAATAAGGATGTTGGCCATGCTTGAGGGCCTTTCTGACGCTAGCCAGCAATGCTTACAGCGGCATGACCCTATGAAAGGAGAGCCATTTAATGTTCACAGTTGAGTTAATGAACTATATTTCATATTTGTCACATTTTCTTCTGCAAAATAATAGGCTTTCCAAAAGTCATTCACCTGAGACTCCTTTACATGCCATCTTTGTTCTCCCCCACTTTGTATTTCCAAGAGAATTCTAAACACTCAATCTCTAGACATTTTTTCATAGTTACATCTTGCTATTTGGGATATATATGACCAAAAAAGACTAATTGCTGCTCAGCCCCCTAGGCTGACTATAGATATATTGAAAGGTTATGTTCATTTTTATAAGGAATAGATTTATATGGTATTTCTCAAAGGAAAACAATTTCCCTTAAAATAACCTAAGGATCTCTGGGGCTGGGGCTATACAAGACTACTTATTCAGCTACCTGGTAAATTCAGTCAAACAGCCACATTCAATCAAACTTGGTAAAGCACACATATACAATAATAAAAATAAGGCAGCATTGTTTAGGAGGTGAGAGGAGAGAGATAGTCTCAAGAGTCAGCAATATCTGAGCTCAAGTCTTGCCTCTGACATATGTTAGTTCTATGACTGTGGACAAATCATAATCTCCAAGGGAGCTCTCTGAATCTATAAATTACAAAGCAGGTGTCAATCTGCATTGGTAGAAGGAATTCCTTTAAGGAGAATTCTTAGCCCAGTAAAATCATAGAACTGCTTTAAAATAATAATAATAAAAACTGGTTCAAATTAATAATAACAATCACTAGACTGAAGATAGAATTCAGTTTTGTCTAACATCTTGTTTTAGATCTTGTTATTCTCCATCCTCTACCCCTACCTCTAAATTAGTTGATTACCATGATAAGGGACTATCTTATAGATGAAACTACAATATAAATTTTTTTCATATTTTAGTAACTAAGCCTCCTTGAATAGGGTCTAAATATTTATTAACTATTAAATCCACAATAGTATGGAATTACTGCCACTGGTTTTTACTAAAGGTTGAAGCAATTTAGAGCCTCAGGATAAGTTTCCATATCACCATAAATGGTCCCAAGTTATGCTTATCTAAAGTCTGTGTTTTTTTAAAAAATGTTTTTATTGTGAACTTAATAACTGACAAGAAACATAAACATTTTAATATACAATGATGATCATAGGATCATAGATCTAGACCAGAAAAGAATTCAAAAGTTCTCATCCAACTCTCTCATTTTATAAGATGTAGAAACTAAAGCCAAAGGACATCTGATGACTTGCCCAGTGTCACACAGACAGTAATTATCAGAGATGGGAGAGCCCTTTTAGAGAGTTGTATAAGAAACTATTAATTTCCTTTATGTAAGTGGGTTTTCTTTTTTTAAAGAAACATGTAAAGAACTGCCTGATTTGTTTATATCCTCTTGTGTACTTCTTTTTGTTTTGCTTTATTTGGCTTTTGTGGGGAGATTTTTATTTTTATTATTATTTACTACATCCTGCATTCCTTTCTCCCCACACTCCAAAGTTCTCCCTTGCAACAACTATGTATGGCCAAATAAAACAAATTAGTAGCACTAGGTCATGTTTGAGAGTTCATTCTATAAATTTGCTGTTGGTTCTGTCTTGGGCAGGGTACAACATCAGTAGCATTGCATGCAATGTGGTTAAGGAGTAGGTGAGGCAGGCCAAAAGAGTTACTTGATAACCAGGACTTAGAAAAAACTCTGTGTGTGTGTGTGTGTGTGTGTGTGTGTGTGTGTGTGTGTGTGTGTGACAGAAACAGAGACAGAGAGGAGGGAGAGAGGGAAGGAAGAAGAGATAGAGAAAGAGACAGAGAGACAGAGAGAGAGAGACAAAGAGAGACAGAGAGGGGGGGAGGGAGAGAGACAGACAGACAGAGGGAGGGAAGGAGGGAGAGAGACAGACAGACAGAGGGAGGGAAGGAGGGAGAGAGACAGACAGACAGAGGGAGGGAAAGAGGGAGAGAGAGAGAGAGAGAGAGAGAGAGAGAGAGAGAGAGAGAGAGTAATTCTGAGCTCAAATGCCAAAAAATTCTTCAGGGCAGCTTCTTTTTTCTACTTGGCTGCCTCATCTGCCTTCCTTCTGTCCCAATGGAGGCTACAAAAGACCCTTATTCTTAGTTTCTCTTCTGCCAGGTCCTGTTTGCCTTGTATAGTAGACTGAACTTGATTTAGGGGAAAGATGTTCCACTGCACCAAAATTTCTCTCCCACACTGTTTTTAGTTCCACCAATTAGAGAATCTTGTAGATCAATAGGAAAGGGATGAAGGGGGAAAAGAGGAAGTGGGCTAGATGTGGATTTGGTTGCTTACATCCTGGTACAGTTTTGTTTCATTTTCTTGCTTTCTCCTTAGAGCTAAAATGCTCTAAGGAAATGAAAATTTTGAAGGGGCTGGGGAATAGAAAGGACTGGATTAATTTTAGAGAAAGAACTTTGAGGGGAAGTTAGGCCCTGGTGGTGGTTCTGGAATAGCTGGTGTGAGGCCCTAGCTGGACTCCTGTGGATTTGGGAATGGAAAAGGAGATGGACCAAAAAGACAGAAATTGTCTTTTATCCTTTCTAATCCTAATATATTTTATTATTTGCTTTCCTTTTCTTATTTTATATGTTCTTTTGACTTCTTTGTCATTTCTATAAAGTACAAAATTTATGTCATGAAATCACTCAGTAGAACTCAAGTTACTTTTGGATATATTTTGCTCTATTTGGCTTTCATAATTTTAGAGAAATTCAGTCTTAAAAATTCTAGTTTTAGTTAGTGTCTTAGATTTCTGTGTACCCCTAGGGTTTTGTTTTGTTTTTTTGGACAATATTAAGGTACATAGGTTCAATTATCACTTGTATTCATGTAATTGTCAAATCTATCCAGCCAGCCTGGTCTTTCTAATGGGCTCTAGTCCCATATCTTAACCTGCTAAACTTTCCCACTTGAATATCTTACAATTGCCTCAAACTAAACAAGTCTAAATCTTAGCTTAGACTTTAGCTTAGAACTAAAACCTGTTCCCTCTTGGGGGGTTCACTTCAAACAAGGTTTTAGGATCACATAAGATTCCATGTTAAATTAAATTTATGAAATAGATTCACTCAATGATTCTCTGGCTATCAACATCAAGCAAGGTAGAAAATTACAGAGACATTTTGCCAAAAAATGTTTGCCAGTTTCTTGGAGGGTAAATTCCAAAGAGAACAAGGATTCCCAACAGGTAGATCAATCAATCAGCAGGCATTTATTAAGCTGTTATAATTTGCTGAGCTCTGGGAATACAAAGAAAGACAAAAACAGTCCCTATTCTCAAGAAGCTCATACACACAGACATAGATACACACACATATTAACATATACATAAATATATATGTACAAATATATACACATATATATCTATCTATAAATAGAAAGAAAGACAAATAGAGATAGAGATAGAGATATACACACACACAAGACAAATTGGAAATCATCTCAGGGGAATGGGAAAGGCTTCTTGAACATGGTGGAATTTTGTTGTTATTGTTTATCCTTCAAAGAAGACTTCAGGGAGTTAATGTCATGGTGAATTGGACTTAAATGAGAGAGGGCTATGCAAAAGTTACCAGTCTCACTTTCTCTTCTACAGCCATCTGGGCCCAGTGGCAAGTTATAGATCAGATGATTAAAAATGGTCCTGGATTCCATGGGAGATTTTGGACTTTTTAAGCTAAGGCCTTTAACAGATCTCAGTTTGAGACTCTTAACTGTGACTTGACAGAAGCCAGAGAAGGGAGGATGTAAAATTAAGGAGGGATAACATTCCAGTCATGAAGGACAGCCAGTAAAAGTGTTCCTAGTTGGGAGATGGACATGTCTTGTGTGACATGTCAGTCACAAATGTACAGTGCCACTAGATTGGAGAATAAGTGAGAGGGATAAGTTGTAAGAAAAATGGAATGATAGATGGGGGGGGATATCAAAGGTTTTAAAAGCCAAGGAGAATTTTATATTTGATAGGGAACCACTGGAGTTAATTGAATGGAGGTAGGGAAAGGGGTGGGGGGAGGAGGTGACATTGTCAGAACTGTGCTTTAGGAAGATTACTTTGGTAATGAGATTGTCCAGATGCTCCTATTTGCAGATGACAATGTGCTGATTTCATCAGGTCCTATTACAGTAAACACCACAGGGCCTCCTCACTAAATTCCATGGTCACTCAGAAGGGATTATTCTAGCAGTTCACATAGTAAAAACCAAATTGACGAAAAATGCCTATTGATGAGATGATAGCATTCAGTTGGATGGACACAGACAGCTCATTGTATTCATCTATCAATACTTACACTTTTACTGTCACTGCAAATGGACAACGAGTTAGACTCAAAGCTGAATAGAAGAAAATCAGACTGGATTGCGTTTGGCAAATTGCATGGCACTTTCAATGATCCCAAGCTGCTTCCCACTGCAAAATTCCATTTTAAAAATAACAATATTCTTTTGGTGATCATATGTGACTGTGAATTATGGACCATCATGCTTCCAAATGAATCAAAATTACAAGGTCACTTAAAGGGCAATGGGGTGCATTAAGGATGTAGACTGGCTAAAGTACATTTCCAATGATGACTTCCTTTTCATTCTGCCCTTTAAGTGTGCTCTCATGTGTGTGGGGGAGGGAAGTATATAGATTAAAATTTAATTCTCTCTCTTTCATTTTTTTTTTTAACTTTGAATTGCTTTAAAACTTGTTGGGGGGTTTAAAATATTGTGACAGAGTGGCCCATCTATTGCTCTTCCAGCTAAGATAGGTAAACATGTAGATAGAATTAATAAATTATTATGTGCTTTGGAGAAGCTAGATCTAGAGTCAAGAACACTTAACTTCCTGAGTTCAAATCTGTTCTCACATATTCACTAGCTGTGTGACGGTGGGCACCTGTGTTTGTCTCATTTTTCTCATCTGTAAAATGAGCAGAAGGAAATAGAAAACTACTTCAGTATGTTTGCCAAGAAAACCCCGAATGGAATCATGAAGAGTCAACCCAACTAAAATGACTAAACAACAGAATTGTGCTTTAACCCTAGGGGTTGTTCTAAATAAATCTATCATGTTCATTTTTCTTCTTCTTCCTCCAGTATTCCCCAAATTACCACATAACCAAGGGTTTTGTGCTAAAAATTTATCTTATATATTAAAGAGGATTAATTAAAAATTAAATTGGGGCAAGTAAAAAACAAAACAAAACAAATGGGGTAGAAGCTGATCAGCACAATGAAAGTACAATAGGAACAGCTACCTATTTGAGATACAGGGAGGGTAATTCAAAATTACCTTTTGTGTCTTTGTGGCAAGGAGGCAGTTACAGGAAGGAAAAGAGCTGTGAGCGACTGTCATCTAATTTCTTACAAATGATGGTTTTGCAGCCATTTTCCCAGAAGTATCTCTGCATCTCTGTAACCACTGACTCAGTCTCTCTATGAAGGATTCATGAACTTAAAAAAAAAATTCCTTTATAATCCTATTCATTTTATTTTATACATAAAACATTATTCTAAGTAGGTTTCCAGAGACGACAGTAGATTGGCTGAGAGAGTCATGAGACAAAATATACCAGATACAGGAAGTTAGGAGGAAAAAAATCTCCCTGTCTATTCTTACTCCTCAGGATGGAGAAAGCACCCACTCCTCTCCAACTTCCCTTATCTCTCTCTTCTTACCCGAATTCTCCAAGGATCAACCACACTCAGGCCTCTTGAGTTTCCCCCCAAATAGTTATTGCTGTGCTTGGAAAGGTGTGTTGCACATGAGTATTCTTAGTAGTTATATTTATTAAATTTATTAAAATTAGTTTGCATTCTCTGGATATCTACCAACTAATGATATGGGAAGGTAGTCTAAAAACATAAATTGGATTAGATTTAACTATTTAAAATTGAAACAGGTAATTTAAAAAGTAGATAATTCACATATGGATATATATATAACCAAGATCCCATGATGTTCCAAAGTCATGGGTAGATGGTTAGTTAAAATGTTTTAAAACTTAATCTGAAAAAAAAAGCTATCCTTCTTTTGTTGCTAGTTTTATTGGTAAGAATGACAAAAGCCCTGTCTCACATTGGCTTCATTTACAGTCTAATGTTCATCTATAAAGATAGGGGCACAGTAACCTTGGCTAGCTTCAAACCTGTTTTGCAAAGCTTACACATGGCATTGTTGGTAGAACAGGAAGACAGATGGCAGGGTTGTGACAAGGAACTTGTTTGTTTTTACAGTATGAAAATTATTTCTCCTCTTACCAGTGCAGATTTTTGTTTTGTTTTGTTTTTTTACATAGAAGGGGTGAAATATGACTCACATAGTTTATGGAGATTTGACCTTTCTTAATAAAATACAATTAGTGTACTTCAAGTCATACATTAATTCATGAATAATTACAGTTTAACAAAGTGAGTCTTTCAACCTCCAAGAGACAAAGAGTAATTTGGCTTTTGTGAAGAAATTCCAAAGGAATCTAGGAATTTTTTTCTGCCTCCATCTTTGTCTCTTTTATTGCCACCACTTGTAATAAAAAATCCTCCTGTGATTGGCTTTGGAAGAATCTATGGCTAGGGTTCCAACCATATAGTTTTCAATGTGGAACTAGCAAGAAAAAAGTTGGAAAATAGAGATTAAAAAAAATTAGGAAATGGAAAGCAAAGCATAAACTATGTAAAAAACAAACATAACATTTTAGATCCTTAGACATTACCTAGAGTTCTCCTAAGTGCTAAAGCAATCCTTTACCCAGCCCCTCATCCTATAAGCATGACATTGTCCAGAGTTCTGCATTTAACATTAGAAAACTTGGGTTTGAAACCTATTACTGACAGGGGTAAAATTGTGTTCCCTTTAATCTGTAAAGTTAACACTCTAAAATTGTGTATCCTTTGATCAGTAAAGAAGGGAGATTTGAATCTCAGACCCTCCTGGGAAACATATCTCCCTTGACAAATTAAGTGTCCTCATCCAACTGGGTCATTTCTAAGGCATATCACCTCCACTGATAGCCAATCTCTATTCAAATTCAGGCTGAAAAAGCCTTCAAAGCAATTTCATTTGGGAGATCCTGGTCTGAGCAGCTCAAACTGCCTCAGTCCACCCCCCCCCCCCAATCTGCTCATATTTCTCTTTATTCATTTCTTTGCAGAATTTCCAAAGCAAGGCTATACCTTGTCCTTTGGTATAGCTGCTAGGACCCTGCCCACTGAGAAGACATTCTCTTCTCAGAACCAGCCTCCATTTGCCTAATAGGACTTTGCCACTAGGAAATCAGTCTCTTAGCAAAGCTGACTTCTTATCCAACAATAAGCTTCCATTTTTGACACCTAAAACTCTTGGGGTCTGTGAATTTTTTCACAAAGAACCTGCACCTCAGACCAAAAGGGGATTTCCACAACTCTCTGATTGCCATTAGAACCCCATCATTACTACTTATGGGACTTTCAACAAGTCACTAAATAATCAATGACATTTATGCAACAGTTTAATATTTGAAAAGCACTTTACATGTAATTTCTCATTAGATTTTCACAATTACCCAATTAAAATGAAATTCCAGATAATAGCATCCCTATTTTACAGATGAGGAAATTTGGACTCAAAAAAATTAAAAGGCTTGCCCATGCTCACATCTCTAATAAATGTAGAGGCAACATTTGAAGATTTTCCAGATTATAAGTAATACTTCATCTACTATGCCACACTGAAATGTGCGCTTGCATATGTAAAATGGAAATATTACATGTGTTCTTTATTCCATAGTATTCTTGACAATCAATTGGTCAAAAAGCATTTATTAAGCACTTATCACATGGCAGATTGTACTATCCTCTGGGGATACAAAATTAGGCAAAGCAAGGTTTCTTATTCAAGGACATCTCATCTTAACAAGGGAGAAATAAGCAAATAACTGCTTATATAAAAGCCAAATAGAGTATTTGGAAAGTAATCTCATTAGGAAAGCATTAACAGTGGTTGGAGGGGGTGGGGGGTGAGTTAAAGGAAAAAAACCAGGAAAGGAATATAAAGAATAGTTGAATCATAAAGCATTGTATAAATATAAACTATTGAAAAAAGTAGAAACAGAGATCAATATACATTTAGGATAATGAGTAAGGAAAGAGTGATTAAGTAAACCAATCAATCTCATTACTCCAACAGATTTAAAGTAAGACATAAGATGCTAAACCCTTAACAATGTGATTACACATCTCAATCAAAGTGTGAAAAGTCTTTAATCAGTTTAAGAATGTTCTTGAGAGCTACTAAATGAATGAATTTTAGTGATATTGAACAGGAAGTCTATTCCAATTGACAGAGGAAACTTGGTAATGATGTTTGGGGCCTAAATGAAATTAGGAAGTTAGTTTAGAACCCAAGAGATATAATCAATGGAAAAAAAAAAAGATAGATTTAGCTAACCATTTGAGAAAATATAAAATGGAGGAGGAAGTGGGAGTGGGTAGTCCCGCAGGAGCGGAACCTTGGGCCTCAAACTAGGCCTGGATTTCACTAGAAGATCACCTTATTTTTTTTTTTAATTTTAAAATTAATTTTATAATTATGATTTTTTTGACAGCACATATGCATGGGTAATTTTTTATATTATCCCTTGTACTCACTTCTGTTCCGAATTTTCCCCTCCTTCCCTCCATCCCCTCCCCTAGATAACAGGCAGTCTCATACATGTTAAATAAGTTATAGTATATCCTAGATACAATATATGTGTGCAGAACCGAATTTCTTGTTGCACAGGAAGAATTGGATTCAGAAGGTAAAAATAATCTGGGAAGAAAGACAAAAGTACAAACAGTTCTCATTCATTTCCCTGTGTTCCTTCTCTGGGTGTAGCTGATTCTGGAGGATTACCTTATAAACTTCAGAGATTCAGAGAACTTCCCATCTTTCTAGCTAAGTTCCAGAGATAACTAAAGTTAGTAGCTATATTGGGAGCCAAGGATGCAGAGGTTCAGAATGCTATAAACCTTACAATGGGGGGACTGTGTCAATCAGTTTCATTAACCTTTTTTTTTTTTTTTTTTTTTTTTGAGGCAATTGGGTTAAGTGACTTGCCCAGAATCACACAGCTAGGAAGTATTAAATATCTGAGGTCAAATTTGAACTCAGGTCCTCCTGACTTCAGGGCTGGTGCTCAGTTTCATTTAACTTTGTTCTCTGTAAAAGAGAATTTTGTTGGCATAGAGATGTTCCATATTGGTTATTGGGAAATAACTGGTATAAAAAAACAAAAAGTCTCAATGAAACATAAAAACTAAGTCATTATTATTATTATTATGCAAGTAAAGTGGAGAATTGAAGTTAAGCAACATTAAATAAATATTTTTTCTAAAAACTAAGTTTTTGTACAAAGACTCTAAAAAATTATTCTGAGTCTTTTCCTCACTTTAATTATATAAATATATAGACTACACACACACATATATGTATGCATATATATTTCATGTAAGTAAAATGTAGCCTATCATATATTGAATTTGAGGAAAATTATATTTTTAAAAAAATAAATAGGAGGTTAGGTTTGTGTTACTGACAAAATGTGCAGAATGGGAAATGTTTTATAAATTCATCTTTTATACAGACTGGGTAAGTTTTATAAATGCCAAATTGTATTACAGTTGACATTCATATATCCTTTAACAGACGTATCAGTTGATCTTCATAACAATCCATGAGTGAAGGTGTTGTGGCCCTGGATATCTTAGAATCAGCCAGAGTCTTGGATAAGCAAAAGTCTTTATTCTTGATCTTTTGGGGTCACTGTCAGGGGATTAGATCTAGCAATCTCCATACCTCCCTCTCTCTACCCTGCCAAAAGAATGATCCTGCCTCTCCTACTCCATCCTCTCATCTCTCTCTTTTCCTTCTTTGTTCACACTTACTGATCCAGCACAGAATAGTTGGGGAGGGTCATTCTACAAGCATATGTTAATAGAGAATTGTCCAATTGGTAATTAGCCCTACGGGCTGGCTAGGTTACCTTGCATCTGCTCAGTTCTAGCCCTTTACAGGAAGATATTATTAGTATTCTCATTTTATAGATGAAGAAACTGAGGTTTGGAGACATTGAATTACCCAGAGTCATACAGCTGATGAGTATCTGAGTTGGGACTTGAACCCAGATCTTTCTGCCTATATGAAATGCTATATCTATTATACCACACTGTATATTAGTAGAAAAAACATGGATCTGTGTGTATTTTTTCAACAGGTGGGATCAGAAAGTTTCCAATCACCCCAGGGAAAAGGAACTTTCTCAAACATCTGGATAAGAAGGCTTTTTCAAATTGTTTTAGGTCTGTGTTTTGTCTATGCTTTAAGACTGCTGGAATCAGACAGATTTGCTTTAGTTGTGCTAAAGATAAAGGAGGCAGATGTTCTACTGTGTTGGGTGCCAACTTTGCTCATTTCATCTGTCCCTTTATATCAGGCCTTTTGAAAACTGGTATTGAGAAAGTGTGAACCAATCTTGTGTTCTTCATAAAAGACATGTGATTGTGTACATATGCCATCCTCCAACACCAAAACTAGTGTTTCCGAGGCAAGAGTGTCTATTGGCAATGCCTTCCCCATCTGCTTTATGTTGTAAATAAGGAATTAACACCATGTTTAGTAACACAGAAACATATCAAAACTAACAGTACCAGAAGCAATGGCAGAGAAAAAACATTTCTGAAATTATCAAAGTGAAAAAAGATATTTTTGGATCTTACTCATTTAATCTAGTCTGGCAAATTCAATTACCAATTAAGACCATCTCACACCTCTCCACATTCTATATTTGTACAAATTTTTATATTGTATGTATAGGCTTGCACATTATTTTCAAAACCACAATTCTAATGTATTGAGTTCTGAAATTGATGCCTTCTATTCACATTGTTGAATTTCCAGCATGTTCTTAAAAATGCCTTTTAAATCAGCTGTAGTATCTCATATTTCAAACATGAGCCTGTCCAGCATGAGTCATTACTGAGAAATTTGGTTCACTCTCAGACCTTTCAGAGAAATGCTAAAATGATCTTTCATTATGTGGCATAGCTGGCCTTGGTCTGTTTTAATTGGTTTCAAAGTTTGAATGGTTGTTGTTACTTCTATTCTGCTAATCTCATTAATGTGTTTTACTATTTTATAGTGTTTTTCTAATAAGAAGGACACAGCCATTAGTTTTAGACATGGTACTTCCTGAATCCTCACGGATATAGCACAAGTAAACTTAATGCTCAAAGGAATATTTTGCCTTTTCAACAGCATTAATTTATTTATTCATTCATTCAACAAATAACTACTAAGTGACTATGGTTATTCAGAGCACTGCTAGGCAGTAAGAATGGTACAAAGTTTAGACAAACATGGATGGTCCTTGCCCTCATGGAAGTTATAATCAAATGGAGAAAGAATTATAGAGAACTGAAACATACAATTTTAAAAGGAAATGCACTAGTTAATAGTTAGAAAATAATGTGGAAAGAGAAAAGAGAAGCTATTATTGACTAGGAGATCAAGAAAGGCTTTATAATAATATCTATCAATTACAGAGAATTTTAAGGTTTGCAAAGAGCTTTATGTATGATAGTTGAACCTCACAACAATCCTATGAGGATAGATGAGGATTATCTCACTTGTAAAATGAGGGAAATAATAATGACTGTTATTTCCTTCATTTTACAAGTGAGATAATTGAACCGAAGATAATGTTAAATGTCACCTCCAAGGTTTGGACAAACACTGTCACATGTGAGAATATGAAGCAAAATTTGGACTAAGGTCTTTCTTACTCTAGCACTATCTGTTTTATTTGAGTAGGATTTTAAGACAAATCGAGAATCACTTTGGGATAATGAAACAATCTTTCTATTACTTCCTTAGTCCTGTGACTTACAGTGGAGGAAGGACTTCATCAATTAAAAAATGAGAGACAATTTCAGACTTATTCTCCTTCTTTGAATCTTCCATGTGGCAAGTAGTTCTTTTTCTTTTTGTTGTGATTGTTGTTTTGGGGTTGTTTCAATTAAGTCTGATTCTCTGTTATCCCATTTGGGATTTCTTGGCAAAGACATTGGAGTGGTTTGCTATTTCCTTCTCTAGCTCATTCTGCAGAAGAGGAATGGAAGAAATAGGGTTAAATGACTTGTCCAGGTCACACAGCTATTAGACATTGTATTTGTCTGAGACTATTTTAAATATATATTAGAATATTTAAAATGTGTAAAATAGCATGGATCTCAAATAAAACTGGAACTTCTTATCCTTATTCCCTATAAGGTGTTTTGGGTATAGCAGTTATACAAATATGGATTAAGCCCCTATCTTTTATTCTCTTTCAATAAACC
The DNA here is from genome assembly GCF_048593235.1 of Sminthopsis crassicaudata. NCBI lineage: Eukaryota > Metazoa > Chordata > Mammalia > Dasyuromorphia > Dasyuridae > Sminthopsis > Sminthopsis crassicaudata. The sequence goes on from NC_133619.1 coordinate 99,140,893, forward strand.
AGATGGGGCTCATAAATCAAATAGGAAAGCATTTAATTAGGACAGAATACCTTTAATTGTTAAGAAGGTTTTTTGCCTGAAAAAATAATAAATATTGGAAAGGATATGGGAAAATTGGGACACATGCACTATTGGTAAAGTTGTGAGTTTATCCAATCATTCTGGAGAGCAATTTGGTACTACACCTAAAGAGCAATTAAACTGTACCTACCCTCTCTTTGATCCAGCAATACTACTATTAGGTCTGTATTTCAAAGTGAAATGGGACTCTTATGTACAAAAATATTTGTAGTTGCTCCTTTTGTTGTGGTAGAAAATTGGAATTTGAGAGGATGCCCATCTGTTAGGGAATGGCTGAATAAGTTGTGGTATATTAATTTAATGGAATATCAATGTGCAATAAGAAATCATTATTGATTAAGGAAAATCAAATTAAGACAACTCTGAGGTACCACTTCACATCTTTTAGATTGACTAAGATGGCAGGAAAATATAATGATAAATATTGGTGGGCATGTGGGAAAACTGGACACTAATATCTTATTGGTAGAGTTGTGAACTGAACCAATAATTCTAGAGAGCAATTTGGAACCATGCCCAAAGGACTATCAAACTATGCATACCCTTTGATCCAACAGTCTCTACTAGGCTTGTATCCTAAAGAGATCATAAAGGAGGGAAAGGGACCCACATTTGCAAAAATGTTTGGAGCAGCCCTTTTATAGTGGCAAGGAACTGGAAACTGAGTGGATGCCCATCAGTTGGAGAATGAATAATTTATGGAATATGAATATAATGGAATATTATTGTTCTCTAACAAATGATCAGCAAGATGATTTCAGAAAGGTCTAGAGAGACTTACATGAACTGATGATAAGTGAAGTGAATAGAACCAAGGAAACATTATACACAGCAACAAGATTATGTGAGGATCAACTGTGATGGACTTGGCGCTTTTCAACAATGAGGTGATTCAAGGTAATTCCAATAAATTTGTAGGAAGAAAGCCATTTGCATCCAAAGAGAGGACTATGGGGACTGAATGTGGATTACAACATAGTATTTTTACCTTGTTGATTTTTTGCTTGTTTTTTTCTTTCTCATTTCCCCCCTTTTGATCTGATTTTTCTTGTGCAGCATAACAAATATATATATATATATATATATGTATATATATATATATATATATATATATGTATATATATATATATATATATATATATATATATATAGTTAGTTAGTTAGTTAGTTAGTTAGTTAGTTAGTTAGTTAGAAAAATAGCACATGTTTAACTTATATTGGATTACTTACTATCAAGGAGAGGAGGATGGTGGGGATAGAGAGGAAAAGATTTGAAAGACAAGATTTTGCAAGGGTGAATGTTGAAAACTGTCTCTAAATGTATTTTGAAAAATAAAAAGCTATTAAAAAAAAAAGAAATGGGCACAGAAAAATCTGGAAAGACTAACATAACTTGATACAAAGTGAAATGAGCAGAACCAGGAGAACACTGTAACACAGTAACAGCATCATTGTTTGACAATCAACTATAAATGACTTTTTTCTCTCTTCAGAAATACAATGATCCAAGATATTTCCAAAAGACTCTGAAAACAGAATTCAATTCTCTAGATAATAAAGTCTGACAAGAGTAAAATATTGTTTGTTGAGACTACACCTCCTTACTTCTGGGATATTTAATAGTAACAACTAATATTTATAGAATGCCTTAAGGTTATTTTCCTTGAAGACTTAATAATAACTAACATTTGCAGAATGCTTTAAGGCTTGAAAGAATGTAACAAATGTTATTTCATTTGATCTTTAATAACAATCTTGGAGGTTAGGAGGTATTCTTATGCCCATTTTACTGATAAGGAAACTGTAAATGACTGATTTGCTAGGCAGTATCTGAGACTAGATCTGAACATAGTCTCTCTGCTTTCAGATTCAATATTGTATTCCATCTGACTGCAGTGGTTTTAACTCTTTTAATTAATACACTCCAATAATTTAATATACTCCAAAAACATTTGCTCTGTGTGCATGTGGGCTATATTACTCTGCTGACTCACTGAGCTTTTAATACACTTAGAACCACCAGATCTTTTTCGGGACAACTGCCATTGATCCATTGTCTTCCATCTTATACTTATGAAGTTGATATTTATCATCACAAGCATGACTTCACATTTATCTCTATTGATTTTCATCTCATTCTATTCAGCCCATGTACTATCCTGTCAAAGTCCTTTTGGATTCTGTCAACCATTGTGTTAGATTACCCTCCCACCATTGTATTTTTTTAAAATTTGATGAAATATGTCCTTTTTCCCAAGTCAAAAAAAATGTAAAATAGGACAAGATAAAACATAGACCTTTGAGTTCACCAGTGTACATGTTGACATTGAATTATTAACAATTACTGTACTCAGAGTCTGGCCATCCTGCTAATTCTCAATTCACTAAATTGAATTAGCATCTAATTCATTGCTCTCCACAAGAATAGTATGCAATACATTACCCAAAGCTTGCTAAAAATCCAGGTAGATTATGCTTATATCATTCTATATTTACTAGTAATTTTTAGTAATATTTAGTAATATTTTTAGTAATCCTGTCAGAAAAGGAAAGATTAAACAGCTAATAATGCCTTGGATAGAATGCTTAGTCTGGAGTCAAAGAATGTCAGGACAGTTTGCGAGTTCAAGTCTGGGCTCAGACACTTAGTAGCTGTGTGACTTTGGGCAAATCAGCCATAAAATGGAGATAATTGTAGCACCTATGTTATAAGGTCGTTGTATGGATCAAATGAGGTGATATTTGTAAAAAGTACTTAGCACTGTGGCTAGCATGTAATAGGTGCTATATAAATACTTACTCCCTCTTCTCTTCTCCATAGTCTGGCATAAGCTCTTCTAGAATCTGTGATAGCTCCTTTTAATAACCACTTCCAATTTTAGATGTACACTAATAATCTATTAATGATTTATGCTGTTATTTTCCTAAGAATTAAAGTCAAGATTCAACACAATTTCCCATAAACTCCCAAGTTTATGAGAACAGAAACATTGCCCAGATATTTCACATTCCTTAGATTGTGTTATAATGAGGATATCCTTCAGTTTATCTTCTGAAAAAAAGGCTGTTATTTTACTCTGCCTTCACTGCTGGTATATCTCTGCTTCTCTGCTAAACTACTGGCACTACTGCAGTTGACTGCTGGAAATATCATCTCCCAGATATCATCTTCTTCCTGAAGGGAGTTACTTTTTCTCTTTTGTGAGACTAACCTGTCCTTATTTATCTGGGATAAATCAACACATATTTTCTTTCTTATGCTGATTTTCAAATCTATTTTTGCTGCTCCCATCTCTCTGCTGGTTTCCAGTTTCCAACTGTTTTTCAGACATCTCCAACTGGATGTCTGGTACAAATCTTTATTGAAACATGTTCAAAACTGAACTCATCTTTTTTTCCCCCTCTAAACTGCCTCACTCCTCATTTTCCTTATTCCTGTAGAGTGTAATATCATCTTTTTGGTCATTTGCCTAAGGAGTCACTCTTGACTCCTAATTACTTCTCAACACTTTACTCCCAACCCCTTATCCAATCTGTTGACAAGACCTGTTAATTTCAGCTTTACAATACCTCACCAGTATGCCCCCCTATCCCCTCTAGTACTGCCCCTACTGTAATGCAGGCCCACATTACTTCACACAGAACTATTCTAATAGATGCTTTATAAATCTATTTGCCACATGTCCTTCTTCACTCTAATCCATCCTGTATTCAACCACCAAAGAGATTTTCCCAAAGGACAAATCAGACTATGTCACCAACATATTCAATATTCAATATACCCTAGGGGTTCCCTTTTGCCTCTTGGATTAAATACAATATTCTCTGTTTGGCATTCAAAACTCTCCATAATCTAGGTCCCTCCTTCCCTTCCAGCCTTCTTACATCTTACTTCTTTACAATTCTTCCAGCTAATGACACTGTTCTCTTGGCTATTCCTCAAGTAAGACACTTCATCTCTCAGCTCCAGACATTCTCTTGCTGTCTTGAAATGCTCTCTCCTTAACTTTGCTTATTGACTTCCCTGTCTTCCTTTAAATCTGAACTATAATTTCACCTTTTACAGAAAGCCTTCCCCAACCCCTCTTACATTCAGTACCTTAATTCTTTTAATTATTTCCTATTTATCATGTTAATATAACCTATTTTGATATATTTGTTTTCATGCTGTGTTCCCAAATAACTTGCAAACTTTGAGGACAAGGACTATCTTTTTTGTCTCATGTTATAACTCCAGTGCTTAGCACAATTTCTTGGATATAGTAAATACTTAATAAATGTTTATTGATTGATTTTGCTGCCAGGTCCACAGACCTATCTAAGTTTCATATAAGAGGGCCTCTCAGATAGTTAGTACATGTTTTTTCTAATTCCTGATTTTCCTTTCTTCCTTTAATAGGCAATTGCCCCGCATTCTTTCAGCTAATTGAGTTAAGGAAAATGAATTATTTTAAATCCCCAAACTTCCTCTGTCTTCTAGTGCCGGGCCATGCAAATTAGATATTAGCCTTAGATATTATTATGAATGGAGAGGTGGATAGTGGAATTGGTGAACTTTAATTTGCCGCAGAGTCAGGAGTCTGGCATAGCCAGCTCAAACCAGCTGGAAAAACATGATTGTTAAATTTATAGATTGAGCATTGACACCTTGGAAAATAGAAAATTCTATTGTTAAAGCTTGAGTTATTGTTTTGTTGATTATCTAAGCTTTAAAAAGTAATAGAAAAAATGCTAATAATGCCAATTAAACTTTAAAATGTGTCCATTTTTTCTTAGTGAATCAAATGTTAAACATTTATCTTATTATTCATTAATTAATTCATAATTGCTTATTCATTCATTTTCTTGTCTGTTTTATTATTTGTCTTATCTTCCTTTGGGCAAAGGTCTTGGTTTTTCTGCCCTATTCTCCCCAGACTCATTAGGAGACCCAGATAACTTTTCACTGGCTAACCCCCTAAACACACCTCCCCATATTAAACCAGAATGATATTTTCTATTTGCATATGCCATTCTAGGCTCTATCCCCAACAAACTAGACGGTGTTCTTGCTTTACTAGTTTCTATCCTAATCCTTCTAATCATCCCATTTCTCCATACAGCCAACCAACGAAGCATAATATTCCGACCCGTCTCCCAAACATTATTCTGAATCCTTACCGCCAACCTTATCACACTCACCTGAATCTGCGGCCAACCAGTAGAACAACCACTAATCATTATTGACCAACTAGCCTCCATACTCTATTTCCTACTTATCCTTATCCTCATGCCTCTAGCAGGCCTTTTTGAGAACTATATGCTAAAACCTAAATGAAGAGTCCAAGTAATTTAACTAAAATACTGGCCTTGTAAGTCAGCAATGAAGGTACACCCCTTCCTAGGACACATCAGGAAGAAGGCATTACACGCCACCATCAATTCCCAAAGCTGATATTCTATTTAAACTACTTCCTATGCATGCGAAAAAACCTTTTGATAAAGTTACAATTTTTAATTTATATACTATCCCAATATTAATTTTTTTTTGTAAAAAAAAAAACTTACTACATAATATCCATGTTACAAGACATACTTATACCTAGGACATTCATATATATTCCCCTATTATATAAGCATGTAAATTACATATTATGTAATAATAAATATTTATGTATATAGAGCATACATTTATTTATTACTAGCATATAATACTATATATAATAATCATATATTACTAAATATATTAATATAAGTATTATTAATAATTATAATAATGTATGTGTGTGTATTATAATGATTATATTTTTAGATACAAAGTCTGACAAAAGATATTCCTTTTATGAAATGTCATTTAAGAAAAAAAATATAATCACCTAGAAAACCAGATAACTATGATCTCTATTATTTACATGTATATATATATATACATGTAAGCTATATATAAACATGTATATATGCATAGATATAGATATTATAAAATATAAACCACTTTATTGATTATGACCAAGTGCTTATCTATTGCTTAAATTAAAAAAAAAAAAAACAGATGTGAGTTGCCTCTACTGTCATCCTATTTCGATCCTTAATGCTATATGGATGTAACTGTAGATTCTTGCCATCATAGTGCTTGACCTTGTCAAAGGTTTGATATAAGAAATGAAAATATATCATCAGTGGAAATACCATTAAAGAAAATGAATTCTCATTTGCCTGACCATTGGACCCTAAGGACCATGTAGCTTTTCCATCTGATTTTCATTTAAAATCTCCTATCATGAATAGTTTCTCCCTATTAGAATATGAGTTTCTTTAGAGCAAGTTATGTCTTGCTGTTATTCTTTTGTTATCTCTTATGCTCAGCAGAGTGTTTTGCCCATAGTAAGAAGTTATTTTCATCCATTTATTCCTGAAGACAAGGCAACAGAACATAAGTTCAAACAGGTCTACAAAGTTAGAAGGGCTTCAGTTGTTGATATGTCTATTATAGGAGGACAAGCCTGGCTAATTTTGGAAATGAATATTATTAGAAGATTGGTCACAGTTAATGAATTGCTTTATCCATCACAACTCTCAAAGATAATAATAGTAGGTTGTGATCCCTGTCAGTAAAGGCAGTATCCACATCAAGGAAATCAGGGAGCCTTGAAATCAACTATTAAAGTAGGTGGTGCTTTGGAATAAGAATAAACAAAAATATACTCAACTGGGAATCGGTTCTGTAGCCCATCAAAGTCATATAAGCAACTGTTCTGATGATTTTGAAAAGCTTCTGTGTCCTAATTCAATCAATCAAATATTTATCCAGGGCTTAATGAACTAAAGGCTCCATTGTTTTATATATTCTGTTATTATAAATTGTCCTTTTTCAAAGTATATTGATACTTCAGCTGGCTTTGAATAACCCTATTTCCATAACAATATTTTTCCCTTGTACATGTATTGTGTTTTACAGTTTACAAAAGTACTTTCACATGATCTTAAGTGATTCTGAATTTGGACAGAACTGATTTGGTAATAGTTTTTTGTTTGTTTGTTTTTTTGCTGAGGCAATTGCAGTTAAAAGATTTGCGCAGGATCATACAGCTAGGAAGTGTTAAGTATCTGAGATCAGCTTTGAACTTATGTCCTTCTTGTTTCAGGGCTGGTGCTCTATCCACTGTGCTATCTAGATGCCCCCTTAATTTGGTAATTGTTAAAATCTTGTGACATTATGATTGCCTATTTGACATAACTAATTATAATAATCTCTCATATTCATAGGACTTTATAATTCTACATATTTGTACATACAGGATCTCATGTGAAAATAATAATAGCTAGCATTTATATGGCACTTTAAAGTTTCCAAAGCTCTTTATAAATGTCATCTCACTTTAACCACCCAATAAACTCTGGAAGGTAAGTGTTATTATCTCCATTTCATAGATGAACAAACTGAGGCAGACACAGGTTAACTTGCTCCAAGTCACACAGCTAGCAAGTAACTAAGACTGAATTTAAAATCAGATCTTCCTGATTCTACTTCTAGCCTTGTGATATCTTCATTTTGAATCTTCACAACAACCCTTTAAGGTAAAGTATTATCAACATTTTAAAGAAAATTAAGGTTTAAAGAAACTAAGTAATTGAGTTCTCAAGGTCATAGACTAGTAAAGGAAGAGCTAGGTCTCAAACTAGATCTTTGGATTACAAGTTTAGTACTCTTTTCTCTTACTAATGGGTACATTTCCATAAGTGTATGGAACACACACACACACACACACACACACACACACACACACACACACACACAAAGTATTTGATAGTGCAGCAATACCTGAAACAAAAGGTAATATTCAAGAAAGAAAATGGACCAGAGAAGAGAAAAAAAAAAATCACACATTGACATCACATAACTGAAAGTTTATGAAGCACTTGATGTAAATGATCTCATTTTTATCCCCACAACAATCCCATGATGGAAGTAGTAAAGGTATATCAATTTTAAAAATGAGAAAACAGGCTTCCCAAGGAGAACAGATAACAAAAATAAGCAATCTTCAGTATAGAAAGTTGTGGACTTCAGCCTTCAGACTGATTTAGGGTATAATTAAAATTTATAAAGACACGAATCAATAAACAATTTTAAATACCTTCTATTTTCTGGGAACTATTCTTGACATTACAAAGACAAAGATAACACAGTCCTGCCCTCAAGGAGCTTCTAGACATCAGAAAAAAACACCATGTTCATATTTAAGGATATACAAAATAAATGCAAGGTGGTTTTGAGAAGTGGGGGTGGGGTGGGATTGGAGATAGAAGTACTTGAGCTTTAAAGAAGCTAAGGAGATAAGGGAGTAAAGAGGGAGTGCATGGGTAGGGAGGAAATATAGCTTGTGCAGAAATGCAGAAGTGAGCTATGGGGTGTTGCACATGAAAAATAGTAAACTGACCAATGTAAATGAGAGAGGAAATTAAACCTGTAAAGATAGCAGAAGCCAGATTGTGAAGGACATTAAATACTGAGGAGGGGAACTTGATAGAAAGAGAAGAGTAGTGAGGGTAATCTAAAATTGGTGTTTGACAAGGAGTAATAGGGTCCATAGGAAAGTATTCTTTATCATGAAGAGTGTTTAGGAATTTGAATGTAGAAATGAGACTAGATGATTTTTAAAGTCTCTTTTAGCTCTAACAGTCTAACAGTAGTCTAACAATAGTCTAACAGTAATACGCATATATTATATGTATAAATTCACATACATACACACACACACACACACACACACACACACACACACACACACATAGAGTGGCTCAGTGCCACTCACATGTCCACTAACCACTCAGCTGGTGGGTAGATCATCAGGAGAACCTGAGTTTAAATCTGGTCTCAGACACTTACTAACTGTGTGACTGTGGGCAAATCACTTAACCCTGTTTGCCTCCAGGAAGAAACTCAGAGTTTCCCAGAGTTTCCTCCTCTGTAAAATGAACTGGAGAAGAAAATGACAAATCATTCCAGTAACTTTGCCAAGAAAACCAAAATGGGGTCTCAGAGAATTAGACACAACATGATCTATTAAAAATGTATATATACAATCTATTTTATCTTATTTTAACTATGGATGAAGGCCTTTGTATTCTTTAACACATTACTTGAAATAAAAGAAGAGAAAATAGGTGAATGATTGGAACAAGCTATATTCACATTAAAAATTTTATTTATTTTTTAAATTTACTTTGAGTATATATATTATTTATATAACTTTAATGAGTACACATTTTATTCCGTATTTTGAAAATTCCACAGAGTAGAAAAAATAAATTTAAAAAATTTTTTTTTCACACTAATAATTTATTTGTCCAATTGCATGTAAAGGGGCTGCTAGATAGAATGGATAGAACACTGGCCATAAAGTCAGGAGGACCTGAGTTCAAATATGGCCTCAGATAGTTAACATTTACTCACTGTGTGATCCTGGGCAAATCATTTAACCTCAATTGCCTCTGGGGAAAAAAACAAAAAACAAAAACAAAAACACAAAACAACCCTCCCAATTACACGTAAAAACAGTGAGAAGTAAATTTCACAAAATAGATTGTAACTTTAGTTATAATAGAAGCCAAGACTTAACAGAGTCCAACAGTCAGTTGAAATAATTAGACTATTTTTTCAACTAAATTGTCTCAGTCTGTAGGACTGCACTCTGCACAGTGCCTGGGATTCAATAAGTATTTATCAGGGGATTGTTTGAAAATAACATTAATCTTTTTTGCCTTTTCTGCAAGAAACTTTATTTCCTTCACTACAAGAAGACTAAAGTTCTCTTCTGATGGGTCATCTACTCTTGGAGATGTGCCCAGGCCCTTGAAAGCAGATAACTAAATAGTAGTTAGGCTTGGAATCAGGAATATGGCTTCAAATCCTATCTGAGACGCTTCTTAATTACATGATCACAAGCAAATCATTTAATTTTTCTCTGTCTTAGTTTTCTCAAGAGTAAAATGAGGATGAAAAAAACAAGAACCCCTGTAAGGTGGTTGTTATAAGGATGAAAATATGTGAAAGAATTTTATTGATATTTAGTCACTATAAAAATTTAAGTTATTATTATTTCCATTAATTAACTATGTGACTCATCTTCAGTCATAACTTAAAAAGTCTTTGTTTTTCACATAAAAAATTAAGGAGTCTTCTAAAATTCACCATGATTCTGTGTTCTCTATTTACCGTTTACATATAGGACAACAGACTTGTAAACTGTTTTAATAGTCATCTGTTTAAAAATAATTTTACTATGTTCTATATATTCAAAATAGGCATTAAAAATTTTAGGGAGAAAAATCTTCTGCATTCTTTTAAAAGCTGTTATCCTGAAAAAACTCCAGATTATAAACTACAATAGAGCTATGGTCCCCTTTAAAATATTAGGACCAATGTTGGAGGGGATGTGGGAAAACAGGGATACTGATACATTGTTGGTGGAATTGTGAATACATGCAGCCATTCTGGAGAGCAATTTGGAACTATGCTCAAAAAGTTATGGAACTGTGCATACTCTTTGACCCAGCAGTGCTACTACTGGGCTTATATCCCAAAGAGATCTTAAAAAAGGGAAAGGGACCTGTATGTGCAAGAATGTTTGTGGCAGCCCTATTTGTGGTGGCCAGAAACTAGAAACTACACGGATGCCCATCAACTGGAGATTGGCTCAACAATGAGATGAACCAAATCAGTTCCACTAGAGCAGTAATGAATTGAACCAACTACATCCAGCAAAAGAATTCTAGGAGATAATTATGAACCACTACATAGAATTCCCAATCGCTCTAATTTTGTCCACCTGCATTTTGGATTTCCTTCACAGGTTAATTGTACACTATTTCAAAGTCCAATTCTTTTTGTACAGCAAAACAACTGTTTGGACATGTATACATATATTGTATTTAATTTATACTTTAACAAATTTAACATATATTGGTCAACCTGCCATCTGGGTGGGGGGGGGAAGGAGGGGAAAAATTAGAGCAAAAGGTTTGGTTGTAAAATTACCCATGCATATATCTGGTAAATATCTATTAAAATATAAATAAAATAAAATAAAATATCAGGACCTGCAGATCTTTAGAGGGAGATGATTATATGGTAATTCAAGGACCCTCTGAGAGGAGAAGGGAAAGGTTAGAAGAATAAATGATTGACAGCCCAATAGTGACAGTAAAGTGGGTGGTAAAGGGGGGAACATCTTAGGGTTTGCATTGGTGAATGAATGGATGAATGCTTTGGGAAAACAGCCTCCTACTTTGTTTTTCAGCATGAGAGCACATGGAAACATTTGGTCTATTAAGAACAGGGAAAGGGACTGAAGGTCATCTCTCCTGGTAAAAGACAGCTTAAGATAGAAGAAAATATTGGGTTCTAGTAAGAGTGATTAGGGAAGTATATCATTAACAGCTTAGCTTTCAGACTCTCGCTGCTGTTTGCAAGTTTCATACCTCAGGAAAAACAGCTGGAATTAAGTAGGAGAAATTTTGGAAGAGGTTATATTTTTGGTCTAAAAGAAAGTCCCATTTTTTATATACCTGAAAAGCTACAGGAGGACAGAAAGTAGAAGGAAGAAGCTAAAGCACCGCAAGTAGCCAGAACATATTATCATAAAGGATGTATGTTTAGGAAGGAAGGAAGAAAAAGAAAGAGAGAAAGAAAGAGAAAAAAGAGAGTTAAAGAGAGAAAGAGGGAAAGAAGGAAGGGAGGGAGGGAGAAAATAAAGAAGGAAGGGAAGAAGAAAAAGGAAGGGAAGAAGAGAGGGAAAGAAGAAATAAAGAAAAACAAAGAAAAAAGAAAGGAAGGAAGAATGAATGAAGGGAGAGAGGAAAGGAGGGAGGGAGGAAAGATGGAAGAAAGGAAGGAGAAAGGGAGTAAAAAGGAAGTGAAGAAGGGAGAGAGAGGGAGAGAGAGAGAGAGAGAGAGAGAGAGAGAGAGAGAGAGAGAGAGAGAGAGAGAGAGAGAGAGGGCGCACACAAAAAGGAAATAATTTTTTAAAAGGTTTGGGAACTGGACCTTTGATTTCATTGATATAGGGAACTTTTGCATGAATCAGTTCCTTCCACCAGTGTACACTAGTACTTTCTCTGCACCTTATAATCTTAGAAAAAATTTTACAGGTCTCAAGGCAGTTTAATTGGCTTGCCCAGGATCCCATAACCAGAATGTGTCAGAGAAAACACTTGAACTGACATCTTCATGGGTCCAAGGCCAACCCTATCTGTTGTAGCATGTTGCCTTTGAAATGCATACTTAAAATATATTTAAATCTCTGAAATGTTTTTCATTAAAAATTGCATGCAGTAGATTCAGTGTCATAAATCATCTTTGGTTAAGGACATGTTTCTTTTTGTTGAGTTTTTTCAAGTTCACAATGATGAAAAAGAAAACTAAAGAAAAAAAATGAATAAAAGCTTATTAACTTGTAGACAAGCCCCATTCAATTAGCATATTTTTTCACTTGAGTTAGATGTAGAACTTTGTCACCTACTTCCACAATTTCCTGTTAAAATCTTAAGATTTAATTCCTGTAACTTTGGTGTTAGGAGCAGACACCAAAGTTCCTTGCCTTGTAGGCCAAGTTTGTTCTTTCCCTTCAAAGGAAAGGAACCTGTCCTTGAGATTTTTCCAAGGTACCAAGGACTAAATCAAGTCATCATGTGGTGGCTTTGGAGATACATAATGGCATAAGAAAGACCAGCCCTTGTGGAGTTAGTGCCCCTCAGACTTGGCAGATGTCCTACTATGTCATGAGTCATCCCACTCTGTAAGTTGACCAATTAATTGCATTTTTATAAATCAGTAGGGCATAGGAGGGAATCTATCTGAGACAAAAGCTTATTAAGTATTTTTCCATTCTATAGCTGTTAAATTCCTTTTGTTATTTGCTAAAACTTCTAAGAATATCTCATTTTGTTCCCATCTCAAAACTTAACTACTAGCTCAGCCTGTCAGACCTAACCTGCTATATAACTTTCTGTTCGGTGTTTCAGTCATGTCCTGCTATATTGACATTCATAAACTTTATTTAGAATTATTCTTTATTTAAGGAAAAGAAGACTATAAATGAGCAAGGGACTAAAGGAGCAGCAAGAGAATAAAGTTTGATTACATGAGCATAGCTGGCTAGGATAATGTACAGAACATTAGAATACTTAAAAATGAAAATATTGGGGCCATCCCATTTACAAGAATACTGATGTATAGTGAATCAAATCTTTTCTTGGGCACTCAGAAGAGTAGGTTTTCAACATTATGACATTTTCCAGGTCTTTCTGGATCTTGCTTTTCTGGGAATGCAGAATTTGATCAGCAGCAGAGCTTTGAAATCTAACACAAGGCAACAATCATCACTATCATCATCATCTACAAATATTTCTTGATCTCCTATTATGTACTATATCTTTACACATCACATAGTTACACAAATGCCCATTGGGTATTATGCATGAATTGTTCAGTTATGTTGGACTTTTGAGGTATTCACATATACAGAATCCTCCATTTATTTCAGCTCTTCTTTTCTTTTGGTCACTCATTATCACTAATTGAGGTTGGATTTGTCAGACACACATTCTTCCAGCTGGTTATTTTTCTGCTTAAACTTTTAGGTACAATTCCAGTACCTGTCACCAAGGAGCCAATTAGGATAGAAAAAACTAGAGTTAAGGCCATATCCATATGTAGAGAGAACTGAGGAACATAGGCAGAATTTAATCACCCAATATATCATTTTTAAAATAAAATAATTTGATGGATTTGTGATCTCAATATAGTTTAGTGAATGTGGCAGGCTCTCTTCATTCTTATTTATTATTATAATTTTTCAATGAGATGCCTAACCTAAGATCTAGATTATTAATGTATTTTTATAGTTTTATGAAGTAACTCTTTGTTAATTTGGTATGGCACTGAATCTCTAAGTTAATTTAGGTAATATTATCATTTTTATTGAAGCAGCTAAATGGCATAATGAATAAAGTGCCAGGTTTGGAATTAGGAAGAAATTCAAATCAAAACCTCAAGCACTTGCCAGCTGGTTGACTCTAAAGTCACTTCATCCTGTTTGCCTCAATTTCCTCACATGTAAAATGAGATCGAGGAGGAAATCGCAAACATTTCAATATCTTTGATGAGAAAACTTCACATTGACTCACAAAGGATTGGATACAAATAAAATGATTAAACAACAATTATTTGTTTTATTGTTGAGGAAACTAAGGCAGAGAGAAGTTATACAACTAATAATTTGAGAAACTAAATTTGTATTCAGGTTTTTCTGACTCCAAACCCAGCCTTCTGTCCACTATACCCATCACCTAGCTGCCTTTATTTCATAGCATCAAATTATAATGTAATTTCAAACAATTAAATAAAACTGAATTAGCAGAAGAGGATTCCTAATATTGATACTGAAAGACAGGCCAGGGATCATGTTAATCAGAAAAGGAAAGGAGGGATTTGGGAACTGGGAATGGAAAGAAAATGGGAACCGATTACAGCACAAAGTTATGTTTTCTAGTAGATTATGAATGTCAGATTTTTGGGGCAGGTGACTTGATTCCTTAGATAAGGTTAATGAATTTTCTACCTTGATTGTTGCCCTGCGTCTGAGAGTACATTTGCCTTGATGTTAGTGTGAACCCTATCCCATCCCCAGATGCTGCTGAACCTCCAGCCTTCATTCAGACATTTGTTTACTCTAAGTACTGTTCCTTGAGGTTTTTTACACAGATGCTGACAGCAATTGCTTACTTTCCCAGCACTCTGATCAGCTATCATTGCTGGCCTCTAGTGGATAGATGTTTAGATGGCTAAAGCATTGAGCTCCTAAGCTTGCATTCCCATTTTGCCATAATTTTCCCCTTTAGCCCACTGCAAGACACAGCAACCAGGCAAGATCGAAAAATCACAGAAACAACGAATCGGAAGGAACGTCAGAATTCATTTATTCCAGTCCCTGTCTGAGCAGCAAGTCCTCTCCCATCACTTTTAAGAGGTGTAAACCTTTGCAGAAGAGCAGCTCTAGAATTACAGAGACCTGAGTTCTCTCTCAGTAGCTACTCAATCATTATTCTCTCCACCTCACGTTTGCTCCCACCTAGAAACTCTTGTGACATCAGAATTTGGCTTATTTTGGTTCTTCCCTAGGGGTTTTCAATTACTCTAATGAAAATATCAGGCTTTCAAGGTGTGGAATATAGAAAATGTTTTATTTATGTGCATGTAAAAAAACAGATATGAGACTGCACCAAAGTCCATTTAGCAAGGGAAGTCATACATCCCCCTAAAGGTAAGAGGCATTTCCCATTCCATTTTCTTCAGAGTGGTTCCATCCTAGTTTTCGCAAAAGATTCCTATCACCAGAAGAGGAAGTCTCAGTAGTCTGGTTGCAGTGCTTCCAAGTCCCTTTTTTGCCAACCTAGTCTCTTCTGTGGGGTCAGTCCTTCCTGGATTTCTGTGTCCACTGCCTTTATCTCACTCACCAGTTCACTCTTTTATAAAAGTGGTCTCTGTTTGTGTAATGAGCCTTTTCCCCTACTTTCTGGGAAATATTAATCATAATTAGCAGGTATCCAAGCAATTTTTGCTTTTTGCAACAAATTTCCTTGTCTATACCATTTCCTGGAATATTTTTATCTACCTCCCAATCCCTCTAATTTTTTTTCCTACCAAGAATCCTTGTTCTGTTTGAATATGAGTGTACAATATTATGGAAATTGGAGTATAGTCAATGAGTTTATCCTATTACCTTTCTCCCTCAACCCCTTAAAAAGGGTGAGAGGAAGAGAATGACAGTTTAGCAAGATTGTTACAGATTCTCACACGTGCTTGTTAGAAAAATAAATATTCCAAAACCACTCTGCTTCCTTATCTTCTTAAGGCTGGAGTGTCTACAAGGATATTGGATAACAAGGATACAAGTCTAACTGATGCCTGAAATCAATGTTTATCAAACCAACTTTACCATGTAGCTCCTATGATTGTAGTGTAGAGCTCATAGTGCATGCTTAGTGGGTGGTCTGGAAGATAACATAATATTAAGGGTAGCTTAGGGAAATTATGAAACAAAATAGTGGAAATTAAGTCTATTTTCATGACAAGCTTCACATAAGTATTTTTGGTTTGCTCATAATTTTACATTTAATATCTGAGAAATAATAAATAAATCTAAAGCCAAAATCCTCATAGAATCCTCTCCCCAATTCACAACTGATGGAAACAGAGTTCTACAAAGTCCAACTTGGCAAATGAAACCCTAGATAAATTTAACTAAATCATGTAGGTTTGTGTGTGTGTGTGTTTTTGCTATATTCTCTGGTTATTGTTAAATATTTGAATGCACTAAGCTTTGCTAGATAACTTAGCCCCTGTTATAAAATAGAGATAATAATTATTTGTTGTAATATTAAAATGATACTAGTTATAAAGTGTCTTGAAAATCTTAAAGAGCTATGTAAATGTTAGCTGTTATTATCATTATTTCAAAATTTATGCTACATTTACTCATTTATCAACTGAATTCTTTTTCTTTATATTCTTCCACAATCTTTTTTTATCTTTAAGTCACAAGGGTGATTTCGTTTTCCTTTTTTGTTGTTGGTTTTTTTGTTTGGAATGTTTTTTTTTCAGCTTAGATAGTCTTGGTTTGTTCATCATTTAAGAAAGTTGGTGTTGAACCTATTATATAAGTGTCATTCCATATAAACTATAAGTGAGGAGATTTACATCACTTACAGTTTAGAGAACTTCTGTTTTTGAAACAAGAGTTGTCTGAGATAAATTGTTTGTCTGAGACAGATTATTTTTATTATCCTCAAAAGTGTCCTTTGAGAATAAGATTGATTTGGAGGAAATTGATTTGTCTTTTAAAGCTAGATCTGGTGAATAAGATGAATTATCAAGCTGATAACTGATAAAATCCTTCAAATTAAATTAACATACTTGTTGATACCTGATGATTTGAATGAAAAGGTGGGAAAAGAGGAGAATTGGAAGGAATATATGGGAAAGTATAGTTCTGAAAAAAATAAGTGAGAAATTCCAATTACTTTTAGGTTATACAAAAATCTCATGCCTCTTATGTCACAAATATTTACTTTAGAAAAAGAAGCAGTAGGTGTTCCGCAGAGAGAACACCAAGCAACTTCATCAAATAAATAAATAAGAGAGAAAGGAAGGAAGGAAGGAAGGAAGGAAAGAAGAAAAGAAAAAAAAGGAAGAAATAAAAAAAATTAAAAGAAATTGACTATATCTTAACAGATAAGAAAAAGACAATTCGGACATAGGAGTTATCCCTGTCAGTCAATACATGTGTTAAATGTTGACTATCCCTAAATTAGCTGTCTTTGCACAAAATATCTATCTTATCAGAGTTATTATCAAAATTTATAATAAACAAGAAATAAGATAAAATAAATAAATAAATAATAAATAAAAGAAAAGAAATAAAAAAAGAGAGAGATGGCATATAATTAAGAAAATTTAACTATGAACATTTAAGCAAGTTATTGAAAATGAAAAGTGGACAAAACAATGACAAATAACAACTATAATAATTTCATCCAGAAGTTAAACCAATATAAATTAATGACTACAATAACAAAGTAGAGAGGTGTGGCTGCCTAAGATAAGACTAGATTGCAATATAAATTTATTTATTTATTAATCTTAAATAAAGTTGTTGAGCACCATTATTTCATAAAACAAACAGAAACAGCTAAGGGTAAAACAAGTCTTCAAAAAACTTAGTAAGATATCTAAATAAGCAAAATCTGACCTAGAGCATTCAAGGAGAAAACAGACCAAGAAAAATGGAAAAATTTTTTTAAAAATTTTCATAACAAAATATTTAAAAAAAAAAAAGCAAAATTTTCATTCTCAAAGATAATGAAACCATCACTTTTAGACTCCAACATTAAACTTATAGAAGGATTATAAATAGCACTAAAGAGAACAAAAATAGGAAAAGCAGCTGGATTAAATCAAATATATATATTGACAAGGTTCATGTTGGAGATAGTATAATTGTCAGGACTTTGAAGGACAAAGTATCTAAAAGAGGAGAATATGTAAAAGATGTAGAAAAAAAATCAGAATTCATTTATTCAAAAAAATTTTTGAAAAGGGTTGACCAAAAAACCTTGTGACTTTTATGCCTTCTTCTATCTATAAAAAGTCTTCATGATGTATATCTATGCACACATTAAGGATGTTTGTAGGGGAACAATCAAGCTTATTCAAAAGGTAGAAAGCAAAGCACCACATCTTTGCTATCTCACAAGTGACTTAAAGATTTAGACAATATAAAATCCCACTGTGGTTATTATTTTTGATTATGAAAAAAAATTCAACCCTTTAAAACAAAACCTTACATTTTATGTTCCTTTATGTCTCCCATCAATAAATGAAGTTTATTCAATATTCAATCAAATGTTTAACATAAATAGCTCTGTTAAATAGCCCTTTAATCTGAAAAAGAAAAAAAAAACTCATTAGGTGAAGAATGAAATAGGTTTTTAGAAATGTTTGCCTCTTTAAAGATCTAATACAGCCCAGATTGAATAGATTCTCTGTGGCTGGTGTTCCCCACCATGTTCCTGTTTTCAGGTGACAGTATGATTGCTTCTTGCCCCCAAGACATTCCAGAGCATATTTGAAGAGTCATTCTGTAATCATTACGAGGAATTTAGTTTGTCCAGCCACACTGGAAAAGGTAAGCATGTGAAAAAATGTTTATTGTCTAGATTTCAACATGCTTGAGAATAGACAACCTATAGATCTTGTCCAATAATATCTGTTTCTGGGATAGATAAAAGAGATGGAGAATGAACTAGTATCAAATTAGAAGAGGAAAAGGAAACGGAAATGGATTGTTTTCAGGTAACCACACGGCATTTTTTACTGACCCCAGATTTCCCATAACAGCAAAGTCCATGTTTTTTATATTATATTTTCAAATTTTATAAATATTTCACAAGTGTTGCTGTATGGCTGTGGGACACAGGTCCATACTACCTCTTACTAAACTAATATTATTAGTAGTATTTATTGGTAAATATTTGCATAAAAACACGTTTTTTTTTTTTTGTTTTTTTTTTTTGTTTTGTTTTTTCCCCAGCATCTATCTATTCAGCATCTCAGTCCAATTGGAGATAAAAAAATAGAAAATAGTAGTTCAACATTGCATTCTTATTTTTGTGAATTTTCTTACATAATAAAAAAGAGATTTGAGAAGGAATATCCTAGAGATATTCCTCATAATCTTCAGTGTATATCCCTTTCATTTTTACTTCCCTTTTGTCAACTGAGCTTTTAAAAAATTACCTTCTATACCTGTGTTTAAGTCCAAACAATCTAACTTTCCATTGACAGTCACTTTCTTCCAAAATTTCATTACAAAAATATTTAAACACATCTATTTTGCTTTCTTAATAAAATCAGGGGTGAAGAAAGGTGGTCCATTATCATTACTATTATTCAATATTTTACTAGAAATAATAGCTATAGCAATAAGACAAGAAAAATAAATTGAAGGAATAAAAATAGGCAATAGGGAAACAAAACTAACACTCTTTGAAGATGATGTGATGGTATACTTAAAGAACCCTAGAGAATCAACTAAAAACTTAGTTACTTACCTTGTATTTGCCTCAGTCAGTTGGATGAGGGAACGAAAAACCACTCCAGAGTCTGTCAAGAAAGGATATTTTGGCATGGTATAATCCATCACAAAGAGATCATAAAGTGTTGGGTATGACTGAACAATGATAATAAGGCATAGATCAGCATCTCACATTGTCTATCAAGGTAAAGTCAAAATAGATAAATGATTTAGACAAAAAAGTGTGGAGTAGTTTTTGGAACAATTAATAGAACACCAGCCCTAGAGTCAGAAGGACCTGAGTTCAAATCTATCCTCAAACACTTAATACTTCCCAGCTGTATGACCCTGGGTATGTCACTTAACCCCAATTGCTTCTCAAAAAACCTCCTAAAAACAAAAAAGTATATGATATCATAAATAAATTAGTGTGGAAAAATCTATCAAATCTATGGATAAGGAAAGAATATATGCTCAAACAAGAAACAGAGGGAATTATAGGAAGTAAAATAGATTATTTCAGTTACATGAAATTAAAAAGATTTTTCACAAACAAAACCAATAAAGCCCAAATTAGAAGGTATAGAGGGCTGGAACTCTGGAGAAGTATACCTGAAACAAGGATGCTTACAACAAGGTGTTAACTCAGTGGAATTGATGAGATGATGGTTCTTTAGTATACATATACTTAGTACTTAGCATGGTGATATAATGGTTCTCTAGTTCAGGCATCATCAGTATGATGCAATGATGTAATTGTAATAGGGTATTTAAGGGCTGAAAGAGAGACATTCCATCCTTGATCATCCCCCTGATGGCTCTCCTGCCTCCTGCAGTCTTCCACTAAGATCAAGACTGGGTCAGACTGGCAGACTCACAGACTGCAGGAGGAGACTGGAAGAGATGCAGTCTGAGGCTGGATTAGACTGTGACAGACACAGACTGTAAAGGAGACGTTAAGGAAACAATAAAGACTTTAGATTCTATTCTTGACCATTCTTGTGGTGTCTACCTTGCTGAGACTAAGGCCCATCTGGAGGACCTCCAGAAAGTTAGCTTGAAAATTACAAGAAAGAAAACAGGAAACAAAACAACAACAAAAAATTATCATAGGTTTCTCTGATAAAGGCCTAATTTCTCAAAAATGTGGGAAACTGAGCCAAATTTATAAAATGAGAGACATTCTCCAGTTAATGAATGGTAAAAGGACATGAACAGGCAGTTTTCAAAAGAAAAATTCAAAACTATGAACATTCACATTGAAAAATGTTCCAAGTCAGTAATGATTAGAAAAATGCAAATTAAACAACTTTTAGATATGACCTTATACCTATCAGATTGGCTAACATGACAGAAAAGGAAAATGACAAATGCTGGAGGGGATATGGAAAAATGGGGGATACTAATAATGAACTGTTGGTGAACAGTTGAACCAGTCTAGCCATTCTGGAGAACAATTTTTTTGGAACTATGCCCAAAGGGCTATCCTTCTGTGCATACCTTTGACTCCGCAATACACTATTAGGTCTGCAACCCAGAGAGATCCGAGAAAAAGGGAAAAGACCTATTTGCTCAAAAACATTTATAGCAGGGTTTTTTTTTTTTTTATGATGGCAAAGAACTGGAGATTAAGGGGATGCTCAATAACTAGATAAATAATGAACAACTTGGTGGTATATGATTGTGATGGAATTGTGTTATAAGAAATGGCAATCAGAATGGTATCAGAAAAACCTGGGGAAATGTATGTGAACATATGCAAAACAAAGCAGAACCAGGGGAAAATTATACAGAGTAAAAATAATATTGTAAGAATAATCAACTATAAAAGATTTAGCTACTCTGATCAAGAAAATAATCCAACACAATTACAAAGAATCAAATAAGAAAAATATTATCCACCTCCAGAAAGAGAACTGACAAACTCTGAATGCAGATTGTAGCATACTTTTAAATACTTTATTTTTGTGGTTTTATTTTATGTTTTCTTTTGCAACACTAATATAGTGTTAATATAGAACTAATATAAAACTATAATTTTGCATGACCTCATATGTATTATCAAAATAAAATTGCTTACTTTTACAAGGAAGGGAAAGAATCAGGAGAGGGAGGGAAAGAATTTGGAACTCAAAATTTCTAAAAATTATCATTACATTTTTGCATGTAATTGGGAAATAGCTAATGTGATAAAAATAATTTTTAAAGCACATCTATTTTGAATAGTAAAGATGTTTGGCTTTCTTTACAGCAGTGAACAAAAATTTCCCCAAGTATCAAATCAAATCTAGAACTTGAGGAAGAAATGACCTACTTTAATATTAAGCTTCTTTAACACAGATTTCAAACCCCATATTTGATTTAGAATTACTAGATTAATTGACTCTTGGGCTTGAGTAATATAATTTCCATGGACAGTAGACTCTACAGGAGCTTTAGGTAAACGCCTCAGAAGATGTTTAGAGAGAAAATAATCACTTTTAGAAAAAGAATGATGAGACATTGAACAAAGAGTATTCTTTTCACTTTAGATAGAGTAGGTGCCATATGTCAGATAACACTGGATTAATTTAAGCCTCTGAAGCTGTTGGTTCTCTGCATGGGGCTTCCAAATTTATCCTCATTTAAGCTCTTTGAACTCTTCATGCTAGCTATGTATTACTGTTGGACAAGAGCCTTGTGCTTATCTATAACCAGTTCGTTGAGACATGAGTCTCCATTATATAGGTGTGAAGCTGGCTGGCAGGAGCTTGGGACTAATGATATATTCTTTTAAAGGTTTATATTTTAATGAATATAATAAATATTCAGTTTTAGGGTATCACAAGGCAAATAAAATAGAGTTGTGTAGCATATTATGAAAGCTCATATTTTAATAATAATATTTCCTGTTAATGAATTATCTGGCCAATTAGATGTATTGAGTTTCTCCTGATCAAAAGCATATTGTCAATGGCAAACAAACACCAAAGGAAATACATAGTTATCTGCCATGAAATTGTGCCTATTTCAGATATAATTACTTTTGAAGCCAATATTAATGTTTGCCCATATCTGCTTTTGTGCTTGAATGTACAATAACTCTAGCTGTCAAGGGCTGACGTAAGACACAAGCAATTCAATTTTTCTTTTTCTCTGCAGGAAAGAAGAAGATCCTCCTATGCAATCTTCTGGGCTATTGTCATGTGGTGTGATTTATGGATTTCATGTGTATTTCTTTCTTTTTAAATCTGGAAGTATATTCTATTGTTTTATTGGGCTATTCATTCTCTTGACATCCCTGGACATAAGTTAATGGAGTCATAATAAAAGGATAGAGAAGTATAACAAACAAGCCAGATGGTATAGATTCAGGACTCTGACAAATTAGGGAAGCTAAGGATAAGGACAAGAGATAGAATCCTCTGATTCATGTGCAGTGGGCTAGTCCTATAAACTAGTATGGAAAGGTTTCATTATGTCAGAATTAAGCGGGGGAGGAAATGGAGAAAAGATTGTGAAATGACAATAGGAACAGTAGAAATGATGGTTTGTTTTTTCTTTGCTAATATTTACTTTTGGTATATGAGATCCAAAAGCTGAATCAGGAAAAGTGATTCATTGTGAGGTAGAGGAGTCTCTTTGGTTTAGAGTATTAACAGAACAGATCTAAGAATGGATTCTCTGGTTGCCAATGCCAGAAGTCCTCTTCTGTTGGGTATGAAGGTTCCTATTAGGTGTTGCTGGGGTTCCCTAAATGGTAGATGGGAAGAAGAGAAAGATAACAGAGTGGAAAAGATGATAGAATCTCAAGATCATAGAATTGTACTCAGAGTTCAACTATTTCAACTTTAATTGAAGAGTCCTCTCTTTAACAAATGATCATACAGTATCTGCTTGAAGACCTTTAGTAATGGGGAATCCACTAATGAGGCAGCCCATTTCACTGAGACAACTCTTCTTTGTTCTTTTTTTCTTTTTCCTTTTTTTTAAAGCTTTTTATTTTCCAAATATATGCATAGATAGTTTTCAACATTCACCCTTGTATTCCAAATTTTTTCTCCCTCTCTTCTCCTGCCTTAGGTAGCAAGTAATCTGATATATGTTAAACATGTGTAATTCTTCTATACATATTTTCACACTTATCTTGCTGCAAAAGAAAAATCAAATAAAAAAGGAAAAAAAATGAGAAAGTAACTAAAAGGCAAGCAAACAACAACAGAAAAAGTGAATATTCTATGTTGTGATCTGCACTCAGTTCCTACAATCCTCTCTCTGAGTGCAGATGGCTCTCTCCCACACAAATCTATTGGAACTGCCCTGAATCACCTTGATGTTGAAGAGAGAATTAATCATCATATAATCTTTTTTGGCATTGTGTACAATGATCTCTTGGTTCTATTCACTTCACCTAGCATCAGTTCATATAAGTCTCTCCAGGCCTTTCTGTTCAGAAGTTTTTCTTTAAAAAAGCCTAAATCTGTCTTTTTTCGTCTTCTATCCATTATTCATATGTCTTACTTCTGGTGCCAAAAGGAAGAAGCCCAGTGACTCTTCCATATAACAAGCTTCCTATTACCTGCAAACAATTCTCACCTAAAACTTTTCTTTTACAGTTTAAGCAATCTTAATTTCATCTCATTCTATGTCCTGGTCTTCATTTTCCTCAGTACCTTAGTCTTGTGTCTGCACTTCAGCTTAATGTGCTTCTTAAAATGTGGCTTCTGGAATGAAATATAATAATGCAAAGGTGGCCTAATGGGGGAAAAGGGTCTATAAAATATAATTACCTAGCTCTGGTAAAATCTGTACCTTTTACAGCAGAGACTTGTTTTAGTCTTTGGATTCCTAGAATTTAGTATGAGACCTTTTATGATAAAAGCTTATTTTAAATTTCCTAAATTATTTCATATTATACATTACCTAAATCTAGTATGATCATCCTGGCTCCTTCTCAGTTGGAAGTGGCAGCTATTGCACTTGTGCCTTTAGGAAGAAAATCTGATCTGCCTTTCAGAATCCATCTAAGTCAGATTTAGAATTTATCTATCTAAGGTTCTGGGCCAATGACTTCTATCTAATCTTTCAATCCAAGGTTCATTCTTAATCAATGAAGAAGCCTCCCAATGTCATGACAGGTCTATAGTACCATTTAATCACCCAGTTGACTAGATATATAGTTTGGAGGAGACCCACACAGTATTGATTATTCTACTTTCACTAAACCCTATGAATTGGTAGCTTGATTGAATTTCCTAAGCAGTAATCAATTTTTAATTCTAACTTCTATTGAATTAAGGAAATTAGAATTTTTTTAAGGAAGAAGAATAAAAATATTTGTAACTCCATCACAGATATCTAAACATTATAGGGTGACAGGAAAATGGAATAAAGTTGAGAGAAGAGAACATGGAACTTACAAATTATAGATTAATGACTTTCACTCGAACCAATTTCTCCAAAAAGAAGCTGAGATAAAATATCTCCAAGTGACAATTTTAAAAAAAATTAATAGCTTTTTATTTTCAAAATACATGAAAAGATAGTTTTCAATATTCACCCTTGCAAAATTCTGTGTTCCAAATTTTTCTTGGAATTGGCCTGAATCACCTCATTGTTGAAAAGAGCCAAGTTCATCACAATTGATCACAATTGATCATCACATAATCTAGTTGCTGCTGTGTATAGAATCTTAATTCTACTCATTTAGTTCATGAAAGTTTCTCTTGGCCTTTCTGAAATCATCTTGCTGATAATTTCTTATAGAACAATAATATTCCATTACATTCATATACTATAATTTATTCAATCATTCCCCAAAATATGGGCATCCATAACAGTTTCCAGTTCCCTGCCATTACAAAAAGGGCTGCTACAAACATTTTTGCACATGTGAGTTCTTTTCCCCTTTTTATGATCTCTTTGGGATACAGATCTAGCAGAGATACTTCTGGATTGACGGGCATGCACAGTTTGATAGTCCTTTGGGCACTGTTCTAAATTCCTCTCCAGAATGGTTGGATCAATTCACAACTCCTCCAACAAGGTATTAGAGTCCCGGTTTTCCCACATCCCTTCCAGCATTTATCATCATCTTTTCCTGAGTGACAACATTTATAAGTAAATACTACATTCTGAGATATAAACTTAAGGGGGAATTCATCTTTTGCATTAAGACAATCTTTCCATTAATGGGGAAATGATGCTTGTATCCATAATAATATAGCTGGATAATGAAATGTGACTCATATAGTGCCCATCTTAAGGGATGTATGAATCATTTTGATAAGCGCATGGGACAACTAATACT
Organism: Sminthopsis crassicaudata; assembly: GCF_048593235.1. Taxonomy (NCBI): domain Eukaryota; kingdom Metazoa; phylum Chordata; class Mammalia; order Dasyuromorphia; family Dasyuridae; genus Sminthopsis; species Sminthopsis crassicaudata. Next base: position 99,166,876 of record NC_133619.1, read on the forward strand.
ATCTATCTGTCACTGAAAATGATTTCATTTCTAACATATTTTTAGGCAGCTTGATTTCAAAGAAATCAGTAGTATTAAGAAAGAAATCAGGACAATAATCTTTACTCTATTATTTTCCATACCTCTTCTCTTAATCTTTTATTTTTAACTTTAAAAATCCTATTTTGTAACAGTCCAAATTAATTCTTTGAAATGATTACTGTTTAATTATTAATTATTTATTGTTTAATTAATAGCAGAAACACATCCCCTTTTCTCCCTTATCCAACAGGTCTCATTGATTATGGATGACTGGTTGGCAGTCATTTTTGAAAATCCTTTAAACCAGCAAGTTATTATAAACTTAATATTAAGCATTGATACAATTGATTTAAATTGTTTTTCAACTATATTAAAAACTGAATTTCAATTGATAAAATGTCATAAGATAATTAAGACTATGAGCTCCCCTTTTTTTGAAGTCATTTGAGCTATTTATAGCTTTTTGCAATTTCAATAATGCTACTATGAGAGATATAGCCAGATAATTTTTTGGGGGGGGATGTTTTGATAACCCTCAGTGTATATTACCAAAATGCAATTAACAATGGATCAAAGTATATGATTGTTTTTGTAACTTCTATCTAACTAAACATCAGTGGTTGTCTTTATAGTTGGGGAAATCAACTTTCCTTAGGGAAAGGTAAATTAAATACCATATGAATAAGAAGAAATATTAATAATGTAGAGTAGTATCTCTTTCCAAAAAAAAGGATGTCAGAAACTTGATTAGAATATAGGTAGGAATTCCATGGCAGCCCCCCAAAGTGTATTCTAAAATGCTAATTCCCTGCCTCCTATCTCTGCAGAATACTCCCTACCTCTTGATGAGATCATTCCTCTCCTCTCCCCTACATTCTCAAACAAACTGAACTCAATTTTCCAGATACATATCTGGATGCTAGTATTTTCATGGACCAGTAGAGAGATGTTCTTATGAGTTCCTATACAATAACACACAATAAGGTTGTCAGCATGCAGATCATGTCATAGAATTACTTTTAGAATATCTAGCATAATTCTATCTTTTAAAGATAACAATGACAATGTCTTTGATGCTTCATTATATTTGTCATTTCCACTTGGATACGTTTTCTAAAGAGAATTCAGCCAGTTTGTGAGGGATCTTCCTTTAGATCTCTTAATGATTTGGATACCAATGGAACATAACAGCTGTCCAGTCTTCTTATCTCCTTCCTTTCCCAATCATTATTATATATATGACATCCTTTATTCCATTTGTCTGGATAACTTTTTGTTAATAATATATCACACCCAACTTATACTATTAGACATAGCTTCCTTATCTTTGGATTACCCTCAACTTTAATGCTTTAAAGACTTACAGCTAGATAGTGTTATTGAAAAAGTATTCATGTCTAAAAAAAGATGTCTACTTTATTATGAAGCTGGATTTAGAAATGATTCTTGTATTTGTAAGTGGTTGTTAACATATAAGCTAACGTATAAACTATTTAATTTTTTTGGAATGTTATAGACCCTGGCTTCTTGAAAAAGGTATTCATGATTTATTTTTGATAGCTCATTTTTTATTCCTAAAGATCTTTTTATTGTCCTCTTTTATGCCCACCTTTGCATACACTTCACTAAGTATTAAGGAATATATTGATTTAATTTGGATTGTATGGTAGTAATGTTGACCTAGGCCCTCCCATTCAGAACAATTTACAGACTCTTTTTCTTTGCACTAGAAGTTCAGTATGATGTGATCAGCAAGATGGTCAGCAGTTTGTGGTGATACTGAAGGTGGCTGACTAGCTGAGCCAGGTGGTAGTAGATAATAGTAGTTCCACAGTTGGTAACACTGCCTAAGGGTCGATAGATGCCACTGGATCTAACACTCTTATTTTATAGATGAGAAAACTGAGTCTAAGGGAATTTGTGATTTTCCTCAGACTATAATGGTAGGAAATATATGAAGCAAGATTTAAATTCAGTTCTTACTGACTTCAGAACCAGCCCTTTATCCACTGTGCATGGGAAGCTTAAGGATAGGATTGAAAAGGATATTTTTTGATATTTACTACCCATGTAACCTAAGGCAATGGCTTTACTTTTCTGGGGCTCTATTTTCTCATCTGTAAAATGAGAGGATTGGACTAGATGGTTTATGAGATTTCTCCTAGTTCTAAATCTTTGATCTTATGAGAAGGAAAAGCTTTTAGTGACATCACCAGATCTGATGAGGATGGCAAGTCTTTGTACCACCTAAATTGCAGTTTGGTGTCCCAGTGTGATCCAGGTGAATCTCTATTATATTACACAAATTTCTTTATGAGAAATTTCCCTGACCATGGGCGTATATTTGTGTTTTTTCCTCTATTTCCTATCTATTTAGTGGCAGAGTGTGGCACAGTGGAAGTCACACATCTTATTTTTGAATTCCATTTCTACCACTTTTTAACTTTGTCACCCTGAACATGTCACTTAACAGAAACTTCATTTTCTTCATTTGTTATGATGAGGGGTTTGGTGTGGGTACTCACTGAGATCTCTTTCAGCTCAAAATCTATAATCTAATAAACTTGGGGGATATTGTGGCAGTGATTGCCATCATTATCATTTAGCTAAAAGTCTGTGTTTCAATAAAAGCTAAGTTTGTGATAAAAAGGTCTTTCAGAGACAATGTTGAGTACATTTCTGATGTGTCACTTATTCTGAAACAACACATCATATGAGACTGTTTTGAGAGCACAAATTTAATCCCAACTCTTTTTAATTCTCCATGATCAGAATTAAAGACAATCCAATCCAATTCCATTGTTTAATAGATAAAAATAGTGGCTCACAGAAATTACACAATTTATACAAAGTCATTTATCTTAAGAACTAAATGCTAGATGGTGCAGTGGATAGAGCACCTGAGTTCAAATCCAGTGTCAGATGCTTAACACTTACCAGCTGTGTGATCCTAGACAAGTCACAACTCCAAAAGTCTCACCAAGGGAAAAAAAAAGAAAAAGAAAAATGAATCCTTCCTATAATGTAAAGACCAGAGAGTACAGGTAGAAGTCTTTTTTTTTTAATTCTTGGCAAATTGCTAAATTTTTTATCACTGATTAGTAAAATTTTTTTCATCAATTAGCTTTTCATATTAATTTTAAGCACTGGGTCTCACAACTGAATTTTTCATTCTTTTTTCCTCACCTCAGCATTGGTGAAAATTGGAAAACATCAGCTGAAAAATTAAACCAACTTGGATTTTAACAAGAAATACACAACTATGCCAATCAGCTGTTTGTTTTTAGCACTCTGTACTGTGAGAAAAGTAGTAAAGATATGAAACTCATAAATCTATTGCATGAATTGTCATATCAGAGATGGTGAGAAATTATCATAGGGGAAAAGTGTAAATTGTCAGAATGGACTGGAAGAGAAGCCTATTAGAAGGGGGAAACCCTGCATAGGTTTATAATTGAATAACAACATGAGGTCATTAACAGTGGCCTCAGAAAGAAACTATATATTCTTCTCAAGTAGGTAATAAATAGTATCTCATAAGTAAGAGTATTTGATATGATAAAAAGGGTGACCAAAGTACCAAACTAACTAGTAATCCAGTCTTCTTTGAGAGTCTTTGAAGGTTATCAAAGGGAATATAACATTTAGTACTTGATGGGGAGAGCTTAGTCGATGTAAGGAAGTCCATAAATACCCTTATGGAAAGACAGTCTAGCCCATGTCCCAGAAAACACTGATCTGAGTAACCTTTGAAGTACTTACCTACAGTAGACCCCTCACTACCTCACTATCCTTTATGATGAGATCTGTAGTAGTGAGAATAATTTCTTTAAAAAATGATCTCTGGTAGTCCTTACAGTGTAGATGAGATGCTATTAGGTTCTCTTAATGAGACTCCTAACTTAAATTTCTGACTCACATCATCCTAAAAATCAATTTAGGTTAACCTCTGGGGCAGATTGGTTGCTTTCAGATCCTTTACACCTTGTTGCCAGAGCATTGGATTCCATCTCTATGCTAGATTGATTGATAGAATTTGATGACATGAGCAATGATAAGTGAAAATTAAGGAAGAGAAAGAAGGAATCTTTTCTACTAGAATATAAATTTGAGGTAAAGATTTTTTATTTGTGTATCTTTTATATTGTGTTATCTTCAATGCCTAACTTACTGCTAAACTTAGGATCATAGAAGATAAAATGGATAATTTTTTATTAATAAAACTTTAATTTTTTTTACACAAACAAATGAAAAAAGGGAAATGATTAACCAGGGGAAATCTTTGCAGCAAGATTCTTTGATAAAAGTCTCTCTTTTAAGATATATAAGGAACATATTCAAATTTATTTTTAAAAAGAGTCATTTCCCAGATGATAAATGGTCTACTAAGGATTTGACAGATTTTTTTTCTCCCAATGGAAGAAACCTAGGCTATTTATATTAAAAAAAGATTCCTAATCATTACTAATTAGAGAAATGCAAATTAAAACAATGCTTATTATATTGAATTGATCACTTTTTGATAATTCCTTCTCTCTATCTGGCATTTTGGTCATGAACTCCCCTTAAGTGCCTCCTTGACACCTTTGATATTAGAAGAATCACTCAAGTACATGGTACTCTGTGTTCACCACATGGCCATGCAGATTTATATAGACGGCCATAGATAGTAGGGAACTCTGGGTGAAGTATAAGACCCTTCAGCCTAGAGGGAACCTGCTAACAGTGTCTGGTTCAGCTCCCCATCTCCACCAAGGCTTGGTCTCAGCATTCCTGAGAAGTCAGGAGGCTGTGATAACCTGTGTAGTAGTTGAAACAGAGTGATACCAAGTGGCAAAGAGTCATCTATATACAATAGCAAGTTGTTTATGTGATTCCATATGCACAGTATATAATTAGCACATGCTCAGTGTACTGTGGTTATATTAGGGTATTAGGGTGTATAAGAATGAGAGAATTTAGAATAAACTGATTCCATGTTTGGCCATCCATGTGAATTCTGCCTCATCACTCCTCCACTAAGACCAAGGACTCGGGTTGGTACCGAGATCCTCCAGAGAGCTACTCTGGATACAACAAATTTATTTCTTGGAAACTGAGTCAATATGTGTTTAAGTGGCTGCTATATCCAGCCTCACAGTTCTAATTCTCATTTGTTTATCCTGTTGTCTCTCCCTTTTAAAGTTCAACTTTAAGTGTAAATACAGTTTGATTGATGATTCAATCATATGTATCAGATGTTGGGAGAATAAGGAAAAGAGATAAATGACCACCTCTGTCTCAAATAATAAATGTAGAAAATGCAGCCATAATAAACTATCTTAAACAACTGAAAATCTCAGAGCATAGTAAAGAATGAACTCCTAAATTGCTGAAGAAAAGGAACAATGATACATGGAGCCTTTTAATAGTCAGATGGGAATGACTTCCTTAGGGTATCTACTTCTCTAATTGATTGACATCAATGTATTGTCTATTCACTCTGAAGATAAATAGTCTATTTCTGTGATTCAAGGTTACACCATTCTCACAGTTCAAAGCTGGCTGTCTTACTCATATGATTTAGTTAAAGGGAAAAAGAGGCTGAAGAGGGATGAGATTAATTTAAAGTAGAGTTGTAACTAGTGTAGTTTTAAAGATGATAGCAAAGGAGAGATGATTTTTTTTCCCTGAGGCAATTGGGGTTAAGTGATTTGCCCAAGGTCACACAGCTAAGAAGTGTTAAGTGTCTGAGACCAAATTTGAACTCAGGTTCTCCTGACTTCAGGGCTGGTGCTGGGAGAGATGATTTTTTAAGTGATTTTCAAACATTTTTGTTACAAATATATTTGTAAGGGCTACTTGGGAGATCAGTAACTCTTATGATCATCTTTTCTAGAGTTATCATATTATATAAACCTTGTTGCTGAGTGATAACTGAATATTTTCAAGAAATTCAAAGTTTTTTTAAAAATCATTTACTTTCACTTTATCTCATTTTACAAAAGAGAAGCTGAAATACACATCACATTAATGACTTGCCCAAGACCATGTAACAAAGTTACAATTAGAACTAGACTATGTTACTTGCCTTCCCGATGAATTGGTACTCATTGAATATACATGTAGTAGACCAGTGTCAATTTACTTATTCATAACTGCCTTTATCTTGTTAAACAGGAGAATTAGCTTCCATCTAGTGCTAAAAGTTTTAACTCATAATGACATTAAGAAAAAAAGTTTTCAAGACATAGATATGGAGAAGAAAATTGAAATACCCTGATGTTAGATGGTATGCCCAAAGCAAATCTTTGCATCTTGTTCCCGGGTTCTCTGAGGGGTATATTGAATCTTTGTTTTGTTTTTATTTAACATTCAACTTAATTCTGGGGGGAAAACAGTAAAGAGCAAATTAAAAATTTGCAGCTGGTGTTAAACCAGGCGTTTTAGACATATACACCACAAAAGGGAGATAATATATACAGAATTAACAAGTTTGGAAATATATGCCTAAAAACTCACGACATGAGATTAATCTTGGGAAAACACCAACTAACATAATTAAGGGGGAGGAGAGAAGCCCATTGGTATTGCTAGTCAAGCAAAATCTAGGAAGTATTAATGCTAAAGGACTTTAGGATGGATAGAAGTTAACAAAACAATCTACATCAATACAAATATTCAGGTTGGAGAAGCTTAAGGAGCAATTTAATAACAATTCACAAGTCTCTTCATAGAGTAGCATAAAAAGATGACCAGATGTTTTTAATCTCCTCTGAGGAAGAAACAAAAAGGATAGTTTATTTCTGGCATGAAGGATTTAAATTGGCTTTAAAATAAAATGTCTCGACAGTGAATTTCATGGAGCATTTCAATAGTATAACATAAATTATGAAAATTTTCCCCTTTGTCTTTTTTTTTTAAAGCAAAATTTTAATTTTCTAGGGATGGTTACTTAGAAGTGAATAGATTCATCTTCTCAAGGCTTATTGTAGGAGAGAATCACTAATTTATAAATCAAATGGGAAATACTTGAAAATTTAAGATTAAATATCAAAAAGTAAGCTAAGGAGCAAAGAAGATATCATCTTCCTCATTAGAAGATGAATTCCTTGAAAACAGGGACAATCTTGCTTTTAATTTCATGTAAAAGTGGTTACGCCCGACCTGAATGTTACATTTCACTTATTCTCCAAGGTTTTCCTTTAGCCTTAAGGAGATTTAGGGATGTGCAGATTTTCTGCCTTTGGCTTCAGCCCCCATTAATTGTGTTCCCACAATTTCAATTTCTCTTGTACCTCAGTTCCATCAAACCATTTAACTATCAGATTATAAAGATTTATAAAGAAACATTCACTTCAAATATACAATAAGAATAACTGTACAAACATACCCCCCATATATGGAGCATAATTCTCCCCTGAACCACTTATACCACCTTGTTTGAAGGAACAGACAAGGGAGATGTTTAGGCTTTAGCTCAATCCCTATATAAAGACAACCCCAAGTCCAAAGCCCCTGTGGGTCCCAGTTTTAAGTACCATAACTTTTCAAGTATTTCCTTTCAGTTTGAATAACTCACTGCAACCTTCAGCTGGAATCCTGGTGCCAAGGCCAACAAGGTTCACCTTCAGGTTCAATGGTGATTAGTACCAAAAAGGACAAATGAAGTAGAACAAAATAAAACACTCTAAGTCTTGGAACTTGGAAAATGGGAAGGGGAAGCAGAAGTTATTCCATTCCCCTCCCATCTGTTTATTCCTAACACCCATCGTGGATGAACTCAGACTTTCACCCCTTATAGACAAAAGTGGGAAAGATGGTGGTCTGGAAAATTTTAAAGCTGCATTTCAAGCTATGCAACAAATGGAAAGAGGTTATTCCTACTCATTATGTAAGGGGACACAGAACATCTCCCAGAAGCTGGTGTCTCCAGCTCTAGTAACTAGAGAGGGCTTCTTAAATTTTTTCCACTCATGACCCCTTTTTACCCAAGAAATTTTTATGTGACATTAGGTACATAGGTGTATAAAATAAGTATATAAGTCAAACATTCACTGATAATCAATCACAAAGAGATTTATTTTAAAATAATCCTTTGATATACTTCTAATTTCACCATTTATTAAAGATGAAAGCAAATTTGCATACTAATGAGATGGATGTGCTTATTTATTGTTACATAAAGAATTAAATTTTGGTGGAATATTTGTTGCCTTTTACTGTTGCCAAATGTTTGTGACCCTCCCCCCACCTTCAATTATGTAACCCTATTCACAGTTATAAAAGCTTTCATTTAAACAGGCTCCAACCCTATTCTACTTATATTTAAATCTCCTATGGTTATTGCAGTGCTTTGCACAAAGTAAGTGTTTAATAAATTCTTCATTTATACATTCAGAATGTCTATAATACTTTATTTTCTAAAAGTGAGTTTTATTAAAACCTTAATGTCAAACTGCATTTCAACTAAATTTGTTTAGTATTATTTACATTTAAATTAATTAATTTCAATGAATAAGGTATCATCATAATTTTTCTCTAAATCAAATGCGTATCATCTTTAATAGTCTGGTGAAACTTATTCAATTATTCTCCAGAATAATGCTTTTTAACAGATAAAATAAAATTCATTGAATAATAAAGGAAAGTAAAGGTTAGCAAAAATAAAAATATACTTTTTAAAAATCTATTTTCATAGATTTCTCTGAAATATATTCATGGACTCAGATCAAGAACTGCTATCATTTCATCAGTATTATTTATTGATTCATTTTCATTCATTTTTTTCTTATAAGTTCTCTAACTAACAATTTTTAAAAAAAATTCTAAGCTATATTAATGCCTTTAAATTTTTTATATTATAGCTATTTTTGGCATATCTCATTGCCACCTTCCAATCCATCTGCTGAGTCTTCCTCTGAAACAATGAAAAACAGTTAAAGAAAACCTATCAACACAGTGACTGCTTTTGCAACAAATATATACCCACACTCTTCCCAAATCTCCAAAGAAAAAGAAAAGGTACATTTTCTTAATTTTTTTTTTGCAGGGCCAAGATTGATCATTATGGGGTCTTTCAGCTTAGCTAAAGCATGCAGGATATCCAAAGGGAGAAATAGGAGACAGTATGTGCTAACCAAGTCAATCTGACACAATCTCCTTTCCTATTATCTCTCTTAGGACTCAACTTGGGATAGCCTAAATCCTGAAACCCAGGATCCTTGAGAATAACAATGCTCTCCATCCATTAGTATTGCTTCCATCCTGCATGCTGTAACCATCATTGAAAGAATCAACTTCTTCCTTGCCATTACCAACATTAACTACTTATCTACTGGCATAGTTAGGCAAGAGCCCTGGGACTAGTGGCACCTCTCAGACTACAGAACCTGCTTCCAGCACACCCTCACATTCATCATTCCAAAGACCTTTCTTTATTGATATAGCTTGGCAACTGCTTCTTTAGATTCTTGCAGTCACATTTTTTTAAAGTGTATTCTCATGTATTTTATTTTATTTTTCATTTTTTAAAAATTAATTTTATAATTATATATTTTTGACACTAAATACACATGGGTAATTTTTTACATTATCCCTTGTACTTACTTCTGTTCTGAATTTTCCCCTCCTTTCCTCCACCCCCTTCCCTAATGACAGGCAGTCTCATACATATTAAATGTGTTATAGTATATCCTAGACACAATATATGTGTGCAGAACCAAATTTCTTGAAGCACAGGAAGAATTGGATTCAGAAGATAAAAATAACCTGGGAAGAAAGACAAAAATGAAAATAGTTTACATTCATTTCCCAGTGTTCCTTTTCTGGATGTAGCTGGTTCTGTCCATCATTGATCAATTGGAACTGAATTAGATCTTCTCTTTGTTGAATATATCCACTTCCATCAGAATACATCCTCATACAGTATCATTGTTGAAGTGTATAATGATCTCCTGGTTCTGCTCATTTCACTCAGCATCAATTCATGTAGGTCTCTCCAAACTTCTCTGTATTCATCCTGCTGGTCATTTCTTACAGAACAATAATATTCCATAACATTCATATACCATAATTTACTCATCCATTCTCCAATTGATGGACATCCATTCATTTTCCAGTTTCTAGCCATTACAAAAAGGGCTGCCAAAAACCTTTTGGCACATACAAGTGCCTTTCCCTTCTTTAAAATCCAGTAGTAGCACTGCTGGATTAAAGGGTATGCACAGTTTGATAACTTTTTGGGCATAATTCCAGATTTGCAGTCACACTTACTGAAAATTCAAGGGGAGAAAATTCTTAGCATGAAAGTCCTTGGTATCATCAACTGATTTCACATCAAAAACTGATAGTAAAAATGACATTAAAGTTTTTTTTTTCCATTTTGTTCATACACCCTGAGGATCATGGGACTTCTTTAACCTACTTGAAACTGATACTCCCCATATATGTTTATTTTCTCATTTGTATGGGAGCCCCTTAAGAACAAAGACTATCTTCACTTTTATATTTGTAATCCCTATAATTTGTTCATTGTAATACTTTTTCCATTCATTTATTCACTTATATAGTTTACCAGTATTGAGTTCCATTTTAGCATTCTTTTCATTTATTGTAGTTGTATATATTATTTTTCTAGTTCTGGGTTAGTTCACACAAATCTCACATTTCTCTAAATTCCTCTTGTTCATTGTATGTTAGCCTAACAATTTTCTGTTACATTAATATACCTCAATTTTTCATTCATTTCTCAATTAATGAGAATCTACTTTATTTCCAGGGTTTTATTCTGTTTTCTATTTTTGCTATTATAGAAAATGCTGCTATGAATAAGTTGTACACAGGATCATTTTTCTCTTTGTATATGCTGAAGGGGTGGAATTTCTGGGTCTAAGAATATGAACAATTTAATGGGGGTTTTTCCACATAATTCCAAATGGTTTGCCAGACTTATCAGGGTATTTCACAGTTCTGTCAATAGTACATTAAATTCCCACCTTATCATAAATCATCCCCTTTTAGGTGTAGCATTTTTGCCAATATTCTGGCTGAAAGCTTAGGACTCTTTCAATTTGCATCTTTCTTTTATTAATGATTTGCAAAACTTTTTTCACATAGTTGTTGAGAGTTTAGAATTCTTTTGGAAACTGTTCATATTCTTTGACCACTTAACTACTAAGAAATAGCTCTTTGTGTCAACTCCCTGTGTGCCTTCTATATCAGTCTTTTATCAGATTTACAAACACTTTAAAAGGTGAAGCTCAAGAAGGTTGAAGAATTACCTAGTTTAGTCCTCAGGATATTATGTTCAAGAGTATAAAATAGGAATCTTGAGATGAAAGGAAGTCAGAAAACCTGGTTTATATTTCTGGCTCTACACAAGTTGCTGTGACCTGGGGCAAATCTTCCTTCTGAATCAATTATAAAATGATGTGAAAAATACCTGTCTAACACACCAGAAGGTTTTAGCCTTTAAAAAAAAAGTAGCAGAGTAACATTCTTTTAAAGTAGATTTAGTGGTTCCTATTTCTATAGAGCTTTATAGCTCATCTATTTCTTTCTTCAGAAAAGCCCTGCGGGGTAGGTGACAGCAGATTATCATACCTCATGTATGTTGTTCTTTTAATTCCTCAGAGAAAAGTAATTACATAGAACATATTAATGTCTTTAAAGCTAATCAATTAAGTGTCTTAATATTATTACAGTCAGCTAGTTCCAATCATTTACCTTTAAATTGCAAGCTTCTCACTGAGGTTAGAAACAAGGACACTATAATAAGGTGGGTATGGTCACTTCAACATAGAAGAAGCAATAAGTATGAGCTCTACCTTTCTAATATTTCCTTTTTTCTTTGCTGTCAAAGGAATCCAAGTCTCTCTTGTGCCAAGTAATTTTCCTTTGAACCTGTTACCAATTATAGTTATTTCCCTCTATTTTTCATACTCTTCATTGTCAAAGTTCTTTCAAGAGAGTCATCTTCACTTACTTGGTGCATAGTGTCCCATATTTCATTCCTCAAATCACTGTAATCTGGTTTCTATCTCACCAATATATTACAAATATTCTCTCCAGATCCTCTACTATTCTACTAATTGCTAAATCCAATAGCATTTTCTCAGAGCTCACCTTCTTTGGCCTGTCTGGAGCACTTAGCCCTGTGACCCACCTTATTTCTAGATCCATTCATTCATAATGTATGTATTCCCAAACAGTGTCCTCTTCTATTTCTCACTCCATCTGTATGGACAAGCCTTAAATTTTTATCTTCAATCTGTAACTCTTCTCTCACTTTCCTTTTTTTCTTTAATGATCTCACAAAATTTCTATAGCTCCATTTACTACTTCTGTGCAAATGACTTTGAAATCTGTATCTCCTCTTCCATCTCTGAGCTCCATTCTGGCACATTTGGACATCCTGATGATGTCTTAAGCTGAATATACCCCAAAGTAAACTCATCATCTTTCCCCAAAACTTTATTCTTCTTGCTTTCAGGTACGGACACATAGAAAGCACTCTTTCCTTTCTTCTTCCTTCTTTTTATTGGTACCATCTTTGTTTCTGTCAAGAATGATAAAAACTTCAGAATCCCTTTAACTAAACCCTCCTCACCGTAATTTTCATAGTTAATATGTTGTCAACTTCTGTTGACTTTACCTTTATATCTTTGTCTTTTATTACCTCCCTTTGTACTTCCATTCCTCTTATCATTATTCTGAAAATTCTTGTTACTTCTCACTTACAACAAAGCATAAGGGTTCATGATCGACCAGGTTTATTATGCATTAATATTATTTGCTTGGTGATGAGGCGGATAAGTCAAATTTGTAGGATTTTTATTCGGTTTGGGAGTCATTGATTAAGCGTTGTAAAGATTAGACATGGAAATAAGTCTCCCTATTTCCTGTTTTTCTCCAGTCCAATTCTTCTTTCTGGGAGTTGCCAGGTTGTTCTTTCTAATATAGAAAACCCTTTTAGAAACTAGCTTTCCATTATTTTCTGAATAAAAAAAGAAACTCTTTACTTTGATACTCAAGACCTCCATTTTTTACAAGGGTATGACATATAGCAAGAAGAGAGTGGGAGGATCCCTTTTAGGGAAAGAAGAGGTAACAAATAAATATAAGGAAAGGTAAGGTCTCAGTGTGTCATGAATGATTCCTAGGCTCTAACCTCAAATGTTCCTCTGGAGTTCTAGGAACCAAGTTTGCATACTATGAACATCAAGTTGAGCAATCAGTGTGGAAGAATACTTGTCTCCCATTCTTTACCATCCCAGTTCTCCTCTGAAATGGATGACTTTCTATGTAGTCCCATACTCCCTCAGAGATAAAATTACTATTATCTGTGATATCAACTATTAACACATATTAACACTGAAATTTTCTTCTAGTATCTGGGAAATAATAGGCTTCTGTGAAATATAGCTGAGGCTTATATTGGGGTAATGCAACTAGGAAGGAGAATAAGAAAATAAGGGAAATAGAATTCACTTTTAGTGGGAGGTGTAGTTACCTTTCATTTGAAGAGTTCTAAATCCTGGCCTTTTAGCTTTTAGAATGATTTCAAGGACAGTTGAGTAGATTTTTATCAGAGGCTTCTAAATTTTTCTAGGAGTTGATCTAAGCCAATGGTAGGAGCATACTTCTTGTTCTTGCTCTTATTTAAATCCAAAGATTTTGGAACTATTCCTGAAGCTTTGTGGGGCATGAGCTAGTACTGAGAGGTGGTCAAATTACCAAAAATTTGGTGTTCACCAAAAAGTAGCTCTGAAGTTTTGCTCACTAGGTGGCTTAACTCTTTCAGAATAAGGTAATGTAGTTGTATGACAGGGCTGAAAAGGATAAAAAATCCATCAGGTGCAAATCATTCCTTCTTTTTTCAATGTTTGGCCTTCTGTAATTTATGGAGTTATTATCAATAGCTCTAGAGAGTTCTGCAATCTCCTTTCTGGATTTGCCTTTAATTAGGCACATGGAAGTATCTTATGTAAGGTAATCTAGCAGAATAATTGTTTACAAGGTGTAAGGGAGCAAATAGTCCCCTGGATGTAGGTTAACTTTGGTCTTTTTGGATTTCTGGATTGTTGACTTTTTGTATGTCTCTAGTATGCTCTAATCAGTAGTGTACTAATAAGTGTTTAACAATTGGTTTTCCTATACACAAAACACATTGTGGTTAAGATTAATTCCACTAGAGCAGGTCTGGGAGAGGGCAATATTATAGCCAGGGATGTCACATGGAGCCTCAGGCTCAATAGTCATTAGAAAGTTGATGAAAAGCTTTTCCCAAGACACAGCCCATGGGTACACCAAGCTTTCACTGGGACTCCTGGGCAGATCAGAATTGGGGTTCAGGGCAGATTAGAGAAAGTCAGGTATTTAAAAAAGAAGGAATGAGTTGGACCTGGTGAAATGGACCTCTGAAACCACAGACAAGGAGTCACCAATCAGCTAGGAAAGTGGAATTGTCTAGCCTAAAAACCTCCAGATATAGAAAAATCCAGATTTGGTAAGGCTCTAGATAGGGATAAAGGATAAGAATGAAGAGATATTAATGAGAGGAACTGATATAGAGAACAAATAGAGAAAGGGCAGAGAAAGATTAGACCAAAAAACTCAAGGTTTCTTTAAACTATAATTTGCACTGCTGCTCATGGGATATTAGCCAAGGGCATGTGCTATTTGGCTCCCTTTCAAGGTTTCTTGTCTAACTGTGGTCATAATCAGATTCTCATTGTAGAGCTAGAATCTAGTGTGATTTGGGAGTAGTCTGTGATAACACCTTACTCTCAGGTTCAACAGATGCTGAATACCTGTTAATCCCTATCTGAGACTGTTCTTCTTAGCAGGGATTTAGAATGTGATGGTAATCAACATACACTCAGGTTTGTAGTCCATTATTTTATCTTTTCACCTACTACTCCCAATCTGCCCTGACCATTGATTCCTGGTACTACTATGTTACATTATTTTTTAATATGGAAATGCTCATGCTTATTGATGTTTGTCAAGTTCGTTTGACTCCCCCCAACAAATTATTTTCAAATGAACTTGACAAACATCAATAAGCATGAGCATTTCCATATTAAAAAATGATTCATTTGAAAGATTGTTTTGTGCCCTTTGTGTTTTTAGTCTCCCAGTTGCTCTTTATATCCTCTGACTTTTGGTCAATGCTTCCAATGCTAAAATTCTATGATTCCATGGATGTCTTGAGCTGTAGATGATTATGTTATCAGATAGGTGAAAAGAAAAAGAGGATTATATATATGACTTTGATTCTCTATCATATATAGACTATTTTCTTTTAAAATATACATTAAATGTAACATTGTAATACCAGGACTGCTCTGCTTGTGTGTCTTTTTTGTCCTTTCATATCTTTTCTGTTGTGTATCTTTAAGTGTTTCATTTGACACTTTTGGGGGGATTTCCTATAATTACTCTCCCCAAACTCTTAACTATTTTTTTCCAAAGTAAAAGCCCTCTCCTGTAACAAATAATTTAAGTAGAATCAAGAAAAATTAATGCATACAATAACTGTCTGAAACTGTATGTCACATCCACAGCTCTTGTCCATCACCTCTCTCTCATGAAATGGGAAGTAAACTTTACCATTGCTTCTCTGAAGTTATGGTTGTATTGATTAGAATTCTCAAGTCTTTCAAAGTTGTTGTCCTTTACAATGTTATAGTCATTACACAAATTATTCTCACTATGTTAATTTATATGTCAGTCCATTTCAACACCTTCTTTGATGGTTTAGTAATATTCCATTCTATTCATTCTTGTTTAGTCATTTCCCAATTGGTGAGCATCCATTATACCATCTAGTATCCCCCTTTTCTTTCTTGCTTTCTTTTAAATTTTTTTCCTTTTATTTCTAGTTCTCTGCAGAAACAAAAGGCACTAGTAGAACATTTTTGAATATATGGTCCCTTTCACTCTATCCAGTTTTTTTGTTGTATCAGCTCAATAGTAATATTACTAAGTTAAATGTTAGCTATTGTTTAGTGACATTTTAGTCATAGTATCATTTTATTGCTTTTCATCATTGTTGGACCATTTCTCAACTCCATCAACAGTACCTGCCCTTGCAATTTCTTTTCAATAATTGTTTCTTTTCTTTTTTTTATCATCTTTGACAATATGATGTGTATAAAATAGAATCTCTAAGTTGCTTTCATTGATATTTTTCTTATATGTGATTTGAA
The DNA here is from genome assembly GCF_048593235.1 of Sminthopsis crassicaudata. Taxonomy (NCBI): domain Eukaryota; kingdom Metazoa; phylum Chordata; class Mammalia; order Dasyuromorphia; family Dasyuridae; genus Sminthopsis; species Sminthopsis crassicaudata. Next base: position 99,183,090 of record NC_133619.1, read on the forward strand.
ATTTTCTGATGTGTTTGTTAATGCCTTACATTCCTTCTTTTGAAAACCTCCTTTCCATATTGCTAAAGGCTCTTTGTCTTCTATATTTCCAAAACTTCCTTATATATTTTTAAATATACAACATTTTAAGATAAAATTTCTGCAAATATTATTTCACAGTTCATTATTCCCTAGCCTCTTTTTGTTTGCTCTTCTTTTACAATGTTACCATATAGTTACTTTATAGTTTACAGCTAGAAAGGACCTATAAGATAATCATTTTTACTATTCATCAATCTTGAAATAATTGAGAAGTCTTTTTTCTTTTCTTTTTTTTTCTTTTTTTTTCTTTCTTTTCTTTTTTCTTTTTCTTTTTTTTTTTTTTTTTTGTGAGACAATTGGTGTTGTCACTTACCCAGGGTAACACAATTAAGAAGTGTTAAGTATCTGATGCTGGATCTGAACTCAGGTCCTCCTGACTCCAGGAGTGCTTCTTGCACTGTTCCATGTAGTCCTCCCTTTTTCTTTCTTGCTTTCTTTTTTATAAATCTATTCTGTTTTTCAAAACAAATAAGAAAAACAGAAAAGGATACAAAACAAAATAAAACAAGAGAGAACATTGTCATGTGCCCAACAGAATATCAGGGAGAATTCAAAAAAATAACAAACTACTAGAAAGTGTGTGTGTGTGTGTGTGTGTGTGTGTGTGTGTGTGTATGTAAATATGTAGAAGAAAGTATATCCATGAGTGTCCATCTTTTCTTTATTTTCTTGTCAATTGTTTTCTTCTCTGCTGGGAGAATTGAGAACTCTTAACAATGACAAATTAAAATTCAAGAAAACCAACAAAGCTTGCTACCCATGGATCCAAGTTGCAGAATAGTTGATTTTAGCTAATGAAAGAATTTGTTTTGCTTGCATATGCATACTTAATACTAGGACTTTTCTCTCTCTCTCTCTTTTTTTTTTTTTTTTCTAGAGAAAGAGGAGAAGTGGAAAGAGAGAAAATAAATACTTGTTCATTAAAAAAGATTAAATTTTTAAAAGACCATCTTTCTTGAAACAGAAATCCCCTCCTTAGCATTCTTTCCAAATTTGCTTACCTTCTGCTTGAACACATCCAGAGCTAGATGAGTCACTACTTCCCAAGGAAATTTATTTCCGTTTTGCATAGGACTTTTTTTTCCCCTGACAATTGAGGTTAAGAGACTTGCCCGAGGAAACACAGCTAGGAAGTGTTAAATGTCTGAGGACACATTTGAACTCAGGTCCTCCTGACTTCAGGGCTGGTGCTCTATCCACTGCACTACCTAGCTGCCCCGTAGTTTTGAACATTTGTTCAGTGACAGCAAATGTTTATTGTGAATTTACTATGTACCACTAGTATTTTGCGAGGTGCAAAAATAGAAAGACAAAAATTACATTTCTTTTTTCTTTATTTTTATTTTAATTAATTTGTTTTAATACACATGCTTGGGGCAGCTAGGTGGCGCAGTAGATAGAGCACCATCCTTGAATTCAGGAGGACCGAATTCAAATCTGGTCTCAGACACTTAACACTTCCTAGCTGTGTGACCCTGGGCAAGTCACTTAACCCCAGCCTCAGGGAGGAAAAAGATACACATGCTTTATGAATCATGATGAGAGAGAAAAATCAGAACAAAAGGGAAACACCATGGGAGAGGGGGAAAAAAAAAAAAAAAACAGAAAAAATAAGTGAACATAGCATGTGTTGATTTAAATTTAATCTCCATAGTTCTTTTTTGGATGTAGATAGCATTTTCTGTCCAAAGTCTATTGGCATTGCTTACATTGTGTTCCTGATTGTGCTTATTTCAGTCAGTTTCAATTCATGTAAATCTTTCCAGGCCTTTCTAAAATCAACTTGTTTATCATTTTTATAGAACACTAACTTTCTATTGCCTTCTCCCAATTCTTTCTTAGAGATATTACAATATAAAAAGAGGAATATTACAAATTCTAAAATAAGAGTTTTAGGAAAATTTCTGGAACATGGTAAAATTTTTAAACAGGACAATGAGAAAAGGCTTCTTGGAGTAGGTAATTTCTAAGTTGCGTCTTAAAGGAAAAGAAGGATTTCAACAAATAATGTTAAAAAAAAAAGGAGCACGTTGTAATGTATAAGAGATAAGTCTTTATTGAACAGTCTTTATTTATGGAAGTTATATGCATGGAAGTTGGGGAAAACAATGCAAGATGAGAAAACAATTAAAATGATGCATTAAAATTTGAAGTTGGAAGGCCCAAATTAAAAAAAAGCAAAACAAACTCTATTACTAACTACATCTGTAACCTTGAGCAATTTACCTCTCTGGGCCTCAATTGCCTCATCTGTAGAATGAAGGAGTTGGAATAAGTGGTCAATAAGTTCAAATAGTCACCCAATAACTATTAAGTGCCAGGCACTTTTTTGGGTGCTGGGAATGCTGTTCTATTCTATAGGTTCCATCTTATCCCTACTAAACCAATTTGACAGGGAGATAGTTTGTGAAGGGGAATAGTAGGAAATAAAATTGGAAGAGTAAATTAGAGATTTGTGTGGTAAAGGGAAAAGGCCGAGGAATTTGTATTTTAAATAAGTAAATTTTTTTTCTTCAACTAAACTGAAATAAACCTTCCCATAATTTGCACCCATTCAGTGATATCCTAAAGCATCCATCCTGTTTTGTGTGTTACATACACCAGGAAGTCAGGGCTAAGACCTCACCTGATTTATTCAGATTTTGTATCCATCCTACTTCCTGACACAAGGTTCTGCATAAGTAAATGCTTAGCGAGATGGCTAGAGAATGGGCAGGAAATGGAGCTTAAGACCCAACTACCTACAACAATAGATATTATTACAATACAACAATAATAACTAAACAAAGCAGCCTTTATCAGCTTCATTCATCAGTTTTAGCAAGTGACAGCCAAGGACTGTAAACATACTGTCAGTGAAAACTGTCTAGAAATGAACATGCTAAAAGCTGAAGATGAAACTGGGAATATGAGCTTAAGTTTTGTGTTTTTGTTGACACAACAGATTTCGTGCTCTTAGGTTGTGTCCTCTTCCTTAGAGAACTTTTTGAAACTCAGTGACTTGGTGGCGGGGGGGGTCTCTTTTTTTAATTTTTAAATGCAGCAAATGTCTAGTGGCTCAGGGTGTGAATATCCACATTTTGTTCAAGTGTACTTCTTATCAGCTACAGTACTCGAAACACTTGTCTCCATTTTCAGATCAAAGCTGATGAAAAAAACAGATCTCTGAAGGGCTGAATTGCCTTCTGCATTTTTTGTTCATCAGAAGGAAATATCTATTTCACTGGAATTGGCTGCTTTTTTTTTTTTTTTTTTTTTTTTGTTAGGAGGGTGAAGGAGAGTGCTTCATCTTGTGATAGTGAATTCTCCTGCTTTAGTCTCTCTGCTTTGCTTATTTCTTACTCTGTCAATGTCATCTGCTTCATGAAATGTTTCTTTTAATTAATTATTCTTGTCTCAAGTAGTCTGCTGTGGCTCACTGGCAAGGCAAAAATTCATATTAGCAAAATAGGATCTGTCACTACAGGGAAATATCTTGGCTTATTCCAACATGGAATTAACCTCATTTAACCAATAATCACGTTAATTGATTGCTAAGATCAATCTTTTTTGTTGTATTTCCTTCAGAACTGCATCCAACAATGGCTCTTTGGTTCTTCCCCCACCCTCCTCCCAATATTCTTTCATAAGCAGCCACAAATAGAGAAGCAAGAAAAAAACAAACAGACAAAAAACCCACTGCATTATGCTACTGCTTTGAAATCTGATCGGGAAAAATACCGACAGCTTTTCAAAGGAGGGGGATGAATGAACAACCTTGAAGGTTTAACTTCTAGCTCTCAAATTCTATGTTCTAATTGCCAAATTCAATAAAAATAATTTTAAAATCATCTAGATTCTATCTTGTGGATATCCTTGCATTTTGTATTTTTTATTTTTAATCCCTATTTGTAAATGTAGGTGAATTCACAGCAGTGAATAAGTTTTAATGAAAACTAATCCCAAGAAAACCAAGAACCACAAATAATCAAAGAATTATAAATTTTAGGAAGGTTAAATGAAGTTTACAAGATCATGCACTTAAAGGTGGAAAGGATCTAAAAAACTGCAGAATCTCATAATTGGAAGGAACCTCAGAGGTTACCTAGTACTATTCTGGAATTGCAGACCTGGGGGATTAAAAGATGTCTCTTTGAAAATAGGGAAATTAGGAAGAGAGTATCTGGGCATATGTGTTCCATACCTCTGCCCCAAGTAGAATTATAAGCTTCTTGAGCATAGGGACTCTTTCTAGTTTGCCTTCATATTCCCAAAATCTAAGAATGGTATATGGCACATAGGAGACACTTCATAAATTCTTGTTGAATTAAATAGAAATTAAGATGCAATCCCTATTTCAATATATCTAATAAACATTCATCTATATGAATGTTTTAAGAGGGCTAGGAACAAAGAACACTGTACTTGAAGACTGTTAGCAGAGGAGAACCCATTACTTACTTTCTAAGGCATCTCTTTGTACAGCTATAGGTTAAGTTGCTTTATTTCATATCATGCCTAAAGCTATCTGTCCATTTTCTATCCAATACTTCTCATTCTGCCTTTCAAGTCAAGATAAATAATTATCCCTCTTTTTCTTGACATTTCCTCAAATACTTGAAGACTCTTAACATCTCTAACTTGTCAGATCTCCTCCATACGAAACATTCACAGTTTTTCTACCAGTCTTCATATGTCAGGGTCTGTAGTTCATGCTTCATCTAGAGCATCCTGAAATGGATACACTCCAGTTTGTCTATGCCATTCTATTATGTCACACCCAGAACTGAAAATAACATTCCTATTATTATTTTGATTATATAAAAGTACAGCAAAATAACCTCTCTCATGATAGATTTTTGTGTCTCTCAATGTAGCCCAAGATAATATTAGCTTTTTTTTTTTCTTTTCTGACTTTCATGTAACATACTTGACTTGAAATCTATCCATGTTCCCAAGAAATTACCATCTAACTATGTGTACCTCATAAAAAGCTTGTGAAACTGATTTTTTAACCTAAGAATTGTATTGATTATTATGAAATATTAACTTCTGTAATTCAGTCCATTTTTCTAATCTATTGAGAATTTTTGTGATTTTTTTCTTTTTACTTTGTCTTCACCATTAACTACGTGCCTTTGGGTCTTTAAAGGCTGATTTATGATTAATTATTTAATTAAATATTTGATATGATTAATGATTTGGCCTTTGATCATGGAAAGCCAGAAAAAGAAGAGACAAATAGTAGCAAGAACAGCTTTGGAGAAAATCTTATATAAATTTATATCAATTAAAAGCATTAGATCTTCAGATTTGATGAATGGTTTATTTCAAGGAAAGGTACTTTCTTGTGGATATAGGTATTCTCTGATAGAAATCAACCTGGAGAGTTACACTTATATATCCTCATTGAGTGTTTGTTTATATATCTTTGCTCAATGTTTGCACATATTTAATAAACATATTTTAATCATCATCATTATTATCATAAGCTTTATTGATTTAGTTTCTTCAGGTCCTGATCTTGTATTTGGGGCCTGCTTCAACTAGGCTAATACATTTACCCTCTATGATTTCATTCAAGTCTCTGACAAAAATGTTGAGATACTGTATTACAGATTTTCTTTTGAGGTGATGCTTCCTTATCAGTGATGATTATTATTTATCATTCAACAAGTTATTAGATCTATATAATTGTGTATCTAATGTATGATTTCTTCATTTTGTCCAAGTTAGGATGAGAAACTCTGTAATATGGCACTATTGTTTGAAAATATTTATCCCCTCATCCTTTTTTAAAAAATCAAAACATTTGCCCTTTTATATCCCTCTATCTCTATTCAAGAGCAAAGATTATCAATAGTAGTTAACATTCATATTTGCCAGTTTTTTTTTATTATATATATATATATTATAATATTATCCCTTGTATTCATTTTTCATATTTGCCAGTTTTAAAAAACTCGGTAATGCAGTTCATTTGGGCTTTCTGAATCGAACTTGTTGAGAGTAGTTAGATGCTTTCTTACCATTATGTAGTCTAATCACCTTAATGTGAGATTTATAACATTGTCTTCTATTTTTTCCAATCTTTTGAAATTGTTTTAATATTTCTTGTTGTTTCCCAAAGTCATTAACTGCTTTTTAAGACATTCTAATCCTCAAGGAGCCTGTTACTTGGATCAAGTTTTATACCTTCTGTGCTAAGTTGTTATTTCTTTACCAAAGGGAGATGGTCAGTTTGACTGGATTGAAGAAAAGCAGGGTGGGGAAAGAGGAGGTAAGGAGAGAGCATTGTGATAATGTCCAGTGAAACTTTATAAGTTAAAAAGAAGAATTTATTTGTATTTTCAGATTTGGAAAAGGGAAGAGTTTGGAGGAAAGATAATGAGTTCTATTTTATATAGGTAAAGAGGTTTCCAGGACATTCAGATAAAAATGTCTAATATAAAATTCTATTAAGGAAGTACATATCCATTCTGGGATTGTAACATAGTTGCACTGATTTTAAATCTAAGTTTAAATGCTATATCTTGAAAACCAGAAGAAATTATCCCTTTATTGGCTTAAATCCATACACCTAAACCAACAAAAATCCTTCCTATTACAGTAATCTTTTCCTAGTCTTTTTTTCTTGTCATTATACCTAGATGGCAGGAGAGAGAAAAGTGGAGCTGATGACATTTACATAGCCCACCATCATTTAAATCGAACTCATTTGAATGCCATAGTATCACCTAACTGATATCATGGTCCTTTTCAAGAATAAAGGACAAACAACAATAAGATTGTGAAAGAATAATGAATACCTTTAGCAACTTATCCAAAAAACAAACCAAAAAGAGAAAGAATTTATGATATTGTAGCTTCTCAACATTTCAGATATTTGCTAAAGTGAATTTACTAGATTTCTCCATGTTTTGAAGAGTTCTAAATTAAACATAACTGAGGTTAGTGGGACTTTCCAGAACCTTTCCCAGTATGGTCCAAAGGGACTGAAATTACTTTGTTAATCAAATGACAAAATGCAATTCAATCTTTCTTTAGGGTAAACATTGGAGGTTGCATGTTACAACAAGATTTAACTAGAGCAACAACATACCTTAGGAAAAAGAATGCTAAATAAAGAATTAAAATCCCTGAGTCTTAGTCCCAGCAACGCTAATAACTAATGGTGTGAAACCTCAGGCAAATTACTTAGCCACTCTGGGTCTTGCTTTTTCATCTGCAAAATGAGGCAGGTAGACTAGAAGACCTTTAAGTCTCTTCTAGTGCTAAAATTTTATGGATTTATGAGACTAGAACAGATGATCTCAGTTGATGATCCCAGCTCTTAGATAAATGAGTCAATTATCTAGAAACACAGATTTTTTTAGGTCATGGAATATCACTGTTTCTTGTTTCTTCTTCCCTCTTTGTTCTTAAACCTTTAAGGACATTTCATTGTCATTTATGCAGGACAAGAGAAGACAGTTAAGCCATTTCAGTCTGACTGCTTGTTCTTTGTCCTTTATTCTTGAAGAAGGCTATAACCTCAGGGAGGGGATACCATGACATGCCAGTGAGTTTGATTCAAGTGAGGGAGAGCTGTGCAAAATCACTTGTCTCACTTTCTCCTCCAGTGCCATCTAGTCAGGCAAGGTAGAGATCAGAATGACTGGAGATAGCGCTGGATGCAGTGAGACACCTTGGCCTTTTTAAGCTGAGGTCTTTTTTTTTTTTTTTTAACTTTTTATTTTCAAAACATATGCACGGATAATTTGACAACATTGACCCTTTCACAAGCCTTGTGTTTCAGATTTTCTCCTCCTTCCCCCAAACCCCTCCCCTAGATGGAAAGCAATTCAATATATGTTAAACATGTTAAAATATATGTTAATTACAATATGAATAAACATTTATACAATTTTCTTGCTGCACAAGAGAAATCAGATCAAAAAAAGAAAGTAAATGAGTAAGAAAACAAAATGTAAACAAACAACAACAAAAAGAGTAAGAATGTTTTGTTGTGATCCACATTCAGTTCCCATAGTCCTCTCTAAGGATGTAGATGGCTCTCTTCATCACAAGATCATTGGAACTGGCATCAGTCATCTTATTGTTGGAAAGAGTCACATTCACCAAAATTGATCCTTGTATAATATTGATGTTTCTGTATACAATAATCTTCTGGTCCTGCTCTTTCACTCAGCATCAGTTCATGTAAATCTCTTCAGGCCTTTCTGAACTCATCCTGCTGATCATTTCTTACAGAACAATAATATTCCATAACATTCATATACCACAATTTATTCAGCCATTCTCCAAATGATGGGCATTCACTTAGTTTCCAGTTTCTGGCCACTACAAAGAGGGCTGCCACAAACATTTTGGCACATACAGGTCCCTTTCCCTTCTTTAATATCTCTTTGGGATATAAGCCCAATAGTAACACTGCTGGGTCAAAGGGTATGCACAGTTTGATAACTTTTTGAGCATAGTTCCAAATTGCTCTCCAGAATGGTTGGATGCATTCACAATTCCACCAACAATGTATCAGTGTCCCAGTTTTCCCACATCCCCTCCAACATTCATCATTATCTTTTCCTGTCATCTTAGCCAATCTGACAGGTGTTTAGTAGTACCTCAGAGATGTCTTAATCTGCATTTCTCTGATTAAAAGTGATTTAGAGCACCTTCTCATATGATTAGAAATAGTTTTAATTTATTCATCTGAAAATTGTCTGTTCATATCTTTTGACCATTTATCAATTGGAGAATGACTTGGATTTTTATAAATTAGAGTCAATTCTCTATATATTTTAAAAATGAAGCCTTTATCAGAACTCTTAAATGTAAAAATTATTTCCCAATTTATTGCTTCCCTTCTGATCTTGTCTGCATTAGTTTTATTTGTACAAAAAAAAAAACCTTTTTAACTTAATATAGTCAAAATTGTCTATCTGGTGTTCAATTATGAGTTCCAGTTCTTTGGACACAATTTCCTTCCTCCTCCATAGATTTGAAGGGTAAACTATCCTATGTTCTTCTAATTTGTTAAGCTGAAGTCTTTAAGCTAGGGTCTCAGTTTGACTGAGGCAAGGCTCAATCAATCATTCAATCAATCAATAATCATTAAGACTAAGTAAAAAATGAGTTAGAGAATGGTCTCTTTTACTTAGTCAAAAAATCAATCTGGGAAAGGAGGGTCTACAGGGTTTCTGCCTCAAATATTACTATTTAATTACTATTTAAATTCACTCTAAGTCAATCAGGGCTCAAACAATGACCAAGTGGAGCTTGTTAGCAAATCTAGAAATGGTTGAGTGAGGAAGATTAAGACTGAAATAAATATTCTCACTAATCCAAAAATGCAAAGACTAGGGAGGACAGAATTCAAGGGTAATTTTCAAATGTAATCGAGTATGTACAGTTATCATGCCCAGAAAAGGACTAAACTTAGGCATATGTCCTCCCTAGACATTCTAAGTAAAATATAGAGAGACATTCTTTACCCACAGAACTCATAACCCAACCCTTCAGGACATCATTGGCAACTAGAAAAAAAAAAAAACATTCAGCTCAGGAGACTGTAATGGTTGAGGCAATGAACCGTGAATCAATGGCAGTCATTAAAAGGTATCAGTAGGGAATTAAGGATGAGAAGACTTCACCCTTTGTAGAACTGCACAGGTGGCAAATAACATGTCAACTAGACCTTTGTGCTCTCCTGCACACAGAGAATAGTTTCCATCTGTTCCCCTTGTCCACTATAGACAGAACAAAAGAGAACAAGGTTCCATTATAGCATGTGGTATTTAGGTTAAATGAAAGTAAAGGTTGTAAAGTCTAAGGACAAACTTAGCAAAGATAACTCATACTGAATATCTTTTAGAAGAAATGCCCATCTAAGTACGAGAGAAGAACTAGGTAGACATTTGGGAGAATCAGATTTCAACCCACATAAAGATAAACTTTCTAAAAATTATTGCCATCCAAAAAGGGAATTGGTAGTCTTTCTGTGTTAGGGAGGCAGGTAATGCATTCTTTATCCCTGGAGGTACTCAGGCACAATCCAGGTGATTGTCAAGTTTTAGGGGCAATTTGATTACACTTAGAGAAACTTGGGCTCCCCCATATACAAGGGCTCCAAGAAAACTATTCCTGGTTTAAAGTGTCACGGCCAAAATCCTCTCAAAACTATAACTCGAGACATCTTGATGCAGGTACTTTCGATAGCGAGTGATCTCATTAATTTAAAACAAATACATGAAAACAAACTATAAAACAAAGTGACCAAAAAATTCTCCCTGGGGCACATGGGAAAATGCTTTTCTCATAATTTCTATAGCACCAAGTGGAAGAGATCATACATGTGGAGAATATGGATGACCTAAGTATATACATGAAAGGAATACATATGAAGAAAGTATGTGACCAGTGGCTGCACTCCAGAGACCGTCACAAGGCACACATATGTGTGATATATGTGGTCAGGACATATATGTAGGCAAATGCACATACTAGATACCAATTAGGTCAGTGAACACACATATAGAAAGCAAATATGTAAGGAACCGAACTGAAGGGAATTAAATGCTCAAAACTGAAGCACAGAAAGACAGAAAGGGATAACAAGAGAGAGCCACTTTCTTTTTTTATTTTTTATTATATATATATATTTTTTATAATATTATCCCTTGTATTCATTTTTCCAAATTATCCCCCCCTCCCTCTATTCCCTCCCCCCGATGACAGGCAATCCCATACATTTTACATGTGTTACAATATAGTCTAGGTACAATACATGTATGTGAATATCATTTTCTTGTTGCACAATAAACATTAGAATCCGAAGGTACATGCAACCTGGGCAGACAGATATTAGTGCTAACAATTTACATTCACTTCCCAGTGTTACTTCTCTGGGTGTAGTTATTTCTGTCCATCATTGATCAACTGGAAGTGAGTTGGATCTTCTTTATGTTGAAGATTTCCACTTCCATCAGAATACATCCTCATACAGTATTGTTGTTGAAGTGTACAGTGATCTTCTGGTTCTGCTCATTTCACTCAGCATCAGTTGATGTAAGTCTCTCCAAGCCTCTCTGTATTCCTCCTGCTGGTCATTTCTTACAGAGCAATAATATTCCATAACCTTCATATACCACAATTTACCCAACCATTCTCCAACTGATGGACATCCATTCATCTTCCAGTTTCTAGCTACAACAAAAAGAGCTGCCACAAACATTTTGGCACATATATGTCTCTTTCCGCTCTTTAGTATTTCTTTGGGATATAATCCCAGTAGTAGCACTGCTGGGTCAAAGGGTATGCACAGTTTGATAACTTTTTGGGCATAATTCCAGATTGAGAGCCACTTTCTCAGACAACAAATTTCAGAATAGTTGCTAAGGATTTGGAAGGCTTTTCCTAACTGGCAATTCCTTTTATTTTATCCCCAATTTTGACCCTACTCAATCAATCTACATAAGGTTGGGATTGGGGAATAACATAAATATCTCATTTAAAATCTGACAAATGATCATGACAGTGAAATGAAGATGAATTGAGATGTTTTATGAGAGTGCTTTATTAATATCAGTTATTATTATTTTTGCCTTTTTTTCAGAAGCAAAAAAATTATAAATCTGGCACATGGGACTTTCAAAATAGCTCACATGCTATTGTCATCAGTCCATCAAAAGGATGATCCAGCATATAGTTGCATAGACATAGACTGTGATTAGCCTTATTACCCACAGTCAACTCCTTCCAATGACTTTCTATATCAAGCAGGATTCACCCTAGAGTTTCCTTGAAGTTTTAGGTCCTCATTCATTCTTTAGAATATCTTCCAACTCTTTCCTCCATTCTGGCTACATTTATCTATTTGGCCCCATTTCTCCTCCCTCTACTTGTTTTTTTCCTGTTCTAGGACCTCTCTAGTCTCCACCACAGATGTCCTGCTAGTTTAGTTGCCTTTTTTTTTTTTTTTAAACTTTGTTAACTCCTTCCTATTCTAATCCCCCCAACTCAGAATGAGTTACTGGAGCTTCATCATTAACCTCAATCCCACCATCTACTACTTCAGTCCATTATGGAATAGTCAGGGATCTCTGACCTTGAGCTATGTGATGGAGATTATACATATCTTTGGTATTGAAAAGGTTCTTAGAAAAACTACTGCATCAATCAATTAACATTTAATAAGCATCTACTATATTCCATGCCCTGTGTTGAACTCAGGATGTAAAATGAAGCCTGAACTAATTTTGTGGCAGTCAAAGGAGAGAAGGAAGCATATTTGGGAGATGTTTCAAAGGTAAAATTGGCAGACCTTGCCAACAATTTATATATGGGGATACTGGATAGTGAAGAATCCAGGATGATTCCTTAGTTACAAACCTGAAGAACTGAGAGAATGGTATTGCACTATATAGTAATAATGAAGGTAGGAAGGGGGCAAGGTTTAGGAGAAAAGATAATGACTTGTTTTGGACATATTGAGTTTAAGATGTCTACTGGACATCCACTTTAAGATGCAAGCTTGGAGGTCAATGGAGAGATTGGGACAGGAAATATAGATTTGAAAACCATCAGCATAGAGATTATACTGATAAATAAATACACAGGAATTGATGAGATTTCCAAGTGAAGTGTGTATAGAGAGAAGAATGTCCAGGACAGAACCCTGACAGGCACCTGTGGTTACAAATTGTGAAATGACCAGATAAGTAAGATGAGTCATGTCCTGAAAATGTAGGGAAGATAATATCAAAGAGGAAAGAGTGATCAAAAGTGTCAAATACTGCAGAGATCAAGGGGAATGAAGCATGAGAAAAAGTCATTGGATTTAGCTACTAAGATCATTAGTAACTTCGGAAAGAGCAGTTTCAGAGAAATGATAAGGTCAGTAGCTAGATGGTTAAAGGATTAAGAAGAAAGTAGAAAAAAAATGAAGAACCTATGATAGATGATCTTTTCAAGGAAATTAGCTACAAAGGGCAGAAAAAAAAACAAGGAATCATAGCAGAGACAGAAGAATTAAGATTTTTTTTAAGGACTGGGTGGATCTGGGCATTGTTTGTAGGCAGTAAGAAATGAGCTAGTAGAGAAGAAGTGGTTGAAAATAAGTGAAAAATGAACAACTTGATTTTAGAAAGGCATGGAAAGATTTACACTAACTGATGCTAAGTAAAACAAACATAACCAATTGTATAAAATAACAGCAAGAATGTATGATGATCAACTGTAAAGGACTTGGTTCTTCTCAGTGGTTCAGTGAGCCAAAGCAATCCCAATAGACTTTGGACAGAAAATGCCTTCTGCACCCAGAAAAAGAACTAAGAAGACTGAATGTAAATTAACACATACTATGTTTATTTCTTTTTCTCTGTTTTTCTGTCTCCCCCGTGGTTATCCCCCTTTACTCTGTTTTTTCTCTCCAAACCTGATTCATAAAGCAATAAATTTATTAGAGAAAAAAAAGAAAATAAGTGAAAGATGGGCATGGTAGAAGAGGGGCAATTTGTTGGAGGAGATGGGATGGAATGGAATCACTTGGACAAGTAGAGGGATTAATCTTAGTAAGGAGTAAGGTCACTCTCTTGTGACACAGGAGTGAAGGAAGAGAGAGCAGAAGACATGGGAGTAATAGGAAATGAGGAAGAGAGGAGGAGAAGGAATTCATAGCAATTGGATGTAAATCTTTCTATCAAATATGAGGTAAGTTTCTTATCAGAGAGATTGGGGAGAAGTTTGCCTATCAGTTGTGAGCACTCAGTTGAAGTTAAGTAATATAAATTTGTAGTCAACCCAAATAATTATGTGATTTTCTCTATCTTCAGTCATCGACACATGTGAAGGTGATAAATGGTGGAAGTGATCCATGGTTGAGATTTGGATGGACATAACTTGTAATATGATAGAGGGGCTGGGGATTCAAGAGAGGAGGACAGTGTAGAGTTTAATTGATTCACTAAGAAGTCAAGAGGGGAGGAATGAAGAGAGAGTGGCTGTTGCAGGAGAAATGACCTATGAGAAAATTGAAAAGTCAAGACATCTAAAGATCATTATGCAGATAAAGAGTAGGGTTATGTAAGGAAAGGCACATAGAGAGATGAAAAACCAATAGATGATAATCAAATAAAAAGGTTCAAATTTTTTAAAGATGGTACTTTTTTGGGTAAATGCAATATCAAAGATATCAACAACGGAATCAAAGATATCAAGAAACGGAAAGGTTAACCTATTTGAGGGTTTTTTTGTTAAAGTCCCCTAGTATGAGGGCAAGAGTTGATAAGAAGGGAAAAATTGTAAGACAGATATCATGCTCCTTGAAGAAGGAAGAGGAGTAACTTGGGAGTTCTGTAAACTGTAACTACCAGGATTTTGTAGATAGTAGATATGAATAATGTGAACTTCAAAGGAAGAAAGATTACTGAATAATAGTGGAAGGAGAATAATCTGGGAGATCATTCCCCCAGTGGGAGCAAGAAGTATTCCAATCCCCTGCCTCAACCATTGAACCAAGGAGATTGTGAAGGTGCAGTCAGTATTAGAAATAGTGGCAAGGGAGGCTGTGGCAGCAGGGGGATACTAGACTTTTAGTAAGTGGCAATAGATGAAAGGGGTGGGAAAGGAATAGATTTAAGCTAAAAGAAAGTTTGTTGCCTATGGAATAAGAAATCCATGGAGTATAGTGGAAAGGCTGTGTAGAGTTGGGCAGGATGATTGAGGTCCCCCTAAACAAGAGAGAAATGGGGTTCAATAATGATTGATAAGAATTCAGAATCCCTTGGATGTGATGGTTATGACCAGAAATAGAAATGTTCTTCATTGAATGGAAAGCATCACTCCTTACCCTTAGTAGACAAGCTCAGCAAGAGATGGGAGACACAAAATCGAGGATATTGTTCTTTGCACTGAAGAGTTCTTCACAAGCTATCTAGGAAGCTGGGCTAATAGCAGGATGTGGCACTTCCTTGTTCTAGTTATATAGGTAGAACTAGTTGCTTTGAGGTATAAAGAAGAGAGATACCTGGCTTGGCTCCTGACAGACTGTCCTCAGGGAACACTGAACCCAGCAGAAAATATACACATAGTAATGATACACAAAAATGAGCTTTCCTATAATCCTACAGTGTTTTCTGGAGACCAGTTTGAGATAAAGAGACCATTGATTATACTCCTTTTGTGCTCTTGAAATAGTCATCATGGACCTGCCTGGGAGACCCTAGAAACAAGGTATGGTCCTGAGGATCCAATATCATTCTTGCAAGCATCTCAGACTATGGGTTGAATGAATTCCCCAAAAGCAATGTTACAACTTTCTTATAGAGTGAGAATTTCCCAGAAGCTGTGGTATAATAGAATGAGCTCTTGCCTTATATACTTATTCTGAGTTTTCAACACCCCTAAATCCTGCCTAACTTAATTTCCTGGGTCTGATTCATTCTTATTTCAACTCTGCCTTTATCAATCATTTTGTTCCTTCTGCTTATGGTAAGTGACATGGCCCAGGACCTAGTGTTTTGCCCATGAATAGGATAGCTGAGAGCTGAAAGCAATTTTTCTTTCTTTTTTCTGAAGGAATTTAGAGTGGGGAAAACACCTTAAAATACTAATTTCCTGTAATACAAATATGGATTCATTACACTAATACCTCATCGTTAATAGTTTCATGTAAATCAGTCATCTGGCAGGTGACCATTTATGCTTCTAAACCTGTCAGTCCCCCAGAACAGAAGTACCTGGGGTCCAGATGCATCTATCAATAAAGCCCAACTAGGTAGCATACACCCAGGGTCAACAGATGGTCCTCATCTATTTCTGGTTTTTCATTCCTTTTGGATCAGCTGTTTCTCATGTTCAAAACCTAGATTTTTATCTTTAACACTTTACTCAGTTTCCATGTACAACCAATTACCAAGAACTCTTAAGATTTGCTTCCTTCCTCCAGTGTACCCCTTAATTCCACAATCACTCTTGCATCTTTCTTCTCTCTACCCATCATCACTTTCTATCCTCCACCCTTACTAGTCTAGGACAGTCCCTCTTTGCCACTCACTTGTACTACTGCTATTGCTTCCTAAGAGGACTTCCATACTCTTTTCTCTTTCCCCTTCAACATAGTGAGATAGCACAATGGAAAGAGACTGAACTGGGTATTAGGAAGACATGAATTTGAAACCTCCTTCAGGAGCTGAGTGGTCCTGGGCAAATTACTTAACTTTTCTCAATCTATTTCTTCGTCTGCAAAGTGAGAATAATAATTATACTTATCGCACAAGGTTGTAAGAATCAAATGAATTGACATAAGTAAAATACTTTCTAAACCTTATGTTTTTTGCTCTAGGTTCTTTGCTCAAAAATTTTCAGTGGCTTCCATTTATTTGCTTTGTTAAATTTAAGTCCTTTGCCTGGGATTTAAGGCCCTCCACATTCTGATAACTATAGTGTCTTTATTGTTATGTGTCATATTACTCATATTACTACCCTTCAAAATCTACCCAAATTTTTTTTTTCACTCCTATTTCATCTTGGACTCAGGTCTAGAAAGTCTATCCATTCCTTTAACTCAAAATGCCACCTCGTTTATGAAATCTAGCCTGATCATTTCACAAAATTTTATGTGAGAAGGCCTTTTCCCCTTGAATAGAATTTTATTTCACAACTTTCTGATGTACTTTTCATATTATAGCGTGTATTGTAGTTATCAGCCTAATGAGGGCTTACAGAAGGGCACAATACATTTAAGTAGGACCAACAGTCACTGAGCAAAGGCAGCTTTAGGGAGCATGACCCCTTTATGGTGATGAGAAGTACTAATGATGTACACTACAAAGGAACTAGCACTTGAAGCCTTCAAGAGGACTTATACCTAAGCAAAATGTCATTAAGATTATTTAAAGAAAGCTGAGGACTTTCAGTAATCAAGAACTGTGAGTTTCCCCTTTGCCAGGTGTTTTCTATATGTGTGACTCATTATCTTTGTACTTTTAGTGTGCTTCTTCACCCCCCCCCACCCTTTCTCCTTGCCAGAGAAACTTTCTTTTCCCTACCCAATAGCAATTCCTTTTCAGGAGCTTGACTCTAACTCTCAAATTGGAATTCTTTGAACTGGAACTCTTCTTCAACTAGATGCTTGAAATTTTTCAGCTACTTAAAGTTCTGAGAAGTATGGTTAGCTTACTTAATTAACCAATCAGCTATTCCCTCCTTAGGTCAATCAAAGAAGTTCACAAAACTGATGCTAATCAATGAATTCACAAGATATAAATCATCTTGTTTAATCATTTAAAACTTCATCATATCCATTGACTAATTCATTTGAGCAATTTTTATTATTACAATTAATTGGAGTCTACCAGAGTCACATGTCTTTTTTTGGTTTGCAAAGGAATTATATCATTATTTTAAATTTACAACAATATTTTAAAGCAGTCTCTACATCACTCTCCCTTTTTAGAGAAGAGAAAGTTAAGTCTTTAGAGATTAAGTAACTTTGCTCAAGATCACAAAGCTAGTAAGTGTCAAATAAAGCAGGGATATCATTTTAGAGAGAAAATTGATTTAAGCTGATCATAGAGTAGAAAGCTAGGGGAAATATGTAGGAGCTAAAAAGAGTTAGACATCATTTTCAAGTTAGGAAAAAATTTCAATAATTACAGCTCTCCAAAAGTAGAAGGTAATGAGTTACCTTGCACCAGATGAGATGTAAAAGAGAGGATTTCTGTTCAGTTACACATTGCACTGGATGATTTCTGAGCTTCTTGAATGCTGGGATTATTTTGGTTTTTTTTTTTTTTTATTTTTAACCTGTGATTGTGCTGGAGCATAACAGGTGCTTTATATATTTTTGCCGAATGAAAGCATGTGGCCAAAATATATGTCCTGGTAAAAAATATTAAATTGTTTACAAAGCTGAAAATGTCAGTATGGTTTATTTTAAATGTACCAAATTGCTGCACAAAGTCCTAGAATTTGAGTTTAAATTATGGCTCATCTATTTAGTATCTATATAACCTTGAAAAAGTCATTTTTCCTCTCCTAGGATTCAGTTTCCATATATGCAAAATGAAGCAGTTGTAATATATAACCTCTACGGTTCTTCTCAACTCCAAAGCTATGATCTTGTGACTGGGTAATGTACAAATCTCACACATTATGAGAAAAGGATAAGATTATAATGGCATTGAACAGGGGGACAATGTGGTCTTTACCCCTGTAATGCCTATTACATTCCCTTATACAAAGACAGAGCTTAACAAATGTTTGTGGAGCAAATGATTGAATGATTGGAATGTTTACAGTAGATGTGAGTCATATTCTAGGGAGAAATTCTATCATAGCTTTTAAATATATTTACACATATTCCTTCTTTTTCCCACTACACATCAGAAACCAACTAACCTTGTGACAACTTGAAATTATAGACAAAGTATTTCAGAAATGCACTCAGAAACATGTAACCAGAGCTATGCACCATTTCCTATAAATTCAGGAAAAAATGAATATAAAGTATAATAGTTTTACCAACAGAAATATTTTCTTCTACCTATACTACTGTGATATTATATTTTACTATATAGCACAAAATCTTTACCAGCATAGTTCTTGGCACTGGTACCTGATAAAGTCCATTTCCACTGTCAATTTTTTCATAAAGCCATTTTCTGATCCCTCTAATCATTAGCTCTTTTTCTCCTTTTTTATTTGCTTATTTTTTACATTTTATTTCTCCAATAAAATGTAAGCTCCTTGAGGGTAGCCACTATTATTTGTTTTTTGACTTGTACCTTCAGTGTGTCTAATAGATAGAAAGCTATGCATGGAGTAAAAGTTTAGGTTCTGTCTGGTAAGATCTTGAACAAATCACCTAATTTCAATTCCCCCAGGCAACTTCCTAAGAATTAACCACTGTTATTGTTCAGTCTCATTTGATTCCTCATGATCCCATGGATGTTATGATCTGTGAAAGTTTTCTTGACAAAGATACTGGAATGATTGTACCATTTCCTTCTCCATGGGATTAAAGGAAACCAGAAATTAAGTAACTTGCCCAAGATCATGCAGCTTGTAAGTGTCTGATGTCAGGGGTTCTTGACTCTAAGCCTAGACCTCTACCCATTTAGTCACCTAGTTGCCCCAAGATAAATTATAGAATGATTTAATTAGTGAAAGAAGGGTATTTCCCAGGCTATGAAAAAACAAATATTCTTTGAAGAGTTTGCTGTATATTATCAATGACTAGCACTTCTAGACACTTTATAAATGTAAGCTTAAACTGTATATATAGTGATCACTTCCTTTTATAAAAACACAGAAGCCAAGCAGAAAGAGTTTCTGTGTCTATTAATCTGTAATAGCCACCAGCCCATCTGGTACCTATCTAGTTTAGAGTTGGGAAAGGGGAGAGTATCAAACCTATTAACTGTTTTCAATCAATAGGTATTAAGTGAGTACTTTGGACAGGCCAATTTTATGATTACTGCTGTACTGGATTCTAAGGAAAAATGCTATTCCTTGCACTTCAGGAATTTAAATGTTTCTCTGGAGGCCAGACAAACACACACAGCCCCGCACCATACATATGTATAAAATCATTTTTTATTAATAGACCCTATGCAATTATATAAGAAATCAACCTTCCAGGGCCAAAATGTCTATGATTCCAGAGATCAGGGAAGCACATCCATACTTGTATTCATGACAAAATTCCTCTCTGCCCAACCCAAGACCATGTTTCTCCCTCCAAGGTAGTGTTCTGGCAAGTCTTCATCAGCAGTATTATATTCAAACTAATATGAGATGCTCAAATCTCTGAGTATGAAGGTCATATGGGTCAGCTCTTTTAGCCACCCAGAAGCACACTGATGGCTTTTCCAGTGGGTTTTTATTTTCATTCTAATTGATGATTAATTGCCTAAGCTTATGATGAAAGAAACCACCAAAGTTTTTATTTTGTAGTATGCTTATTTGGTTTTCTGACTTGCTAATGAGTATTTATTTATCAAATGTTTCCCAAATTTGGGGGACACACACACTGTTAGTTTTTATCAGATTTGGGAAATGGATCCATTGTCAACTGATGGATGTCATTGCCAACTTATGCTAATCAACTGGAGGGAGCATGCATCCCTTACTCAACTACTAAGTTCCAGGCATTGTTAAATGCTTAATATTATTGCTTTCAATCCTCAAAATAACTCTGTGAGGTAATTATGACTATTATCTCATTTTACAGTTGAGGAAACTGAGGTAGACAGAATTAAGTAATTATTAAGTAATTAAGTAATATGCCCAGTGCCCTACAGCTAATAAGTAATAAGCTAAGGTTGAACTTAAATATTCCTGACTATAGGACCAGTGATCTACTCACTATATCAATCACCTGGATGCTTTTAATAGCAGTACTTATTACAGGAAAAGAACTTACAAACCAATGTTTGTTATTGTTGTATTGTTTCAGTCATGTCTGACTCTTAATGATCCCATTTGGAGTTTTCGTTTTCTTGGTAAAGATACTGGAATAGTTTGCCATTTTATTCTTCAACTCATTATACACATGAAGAAACTGAGGCAAAAAACTGAGGCCTCAGTTTAAGGCAAACTTAAAGTTTAAGTTTAAACTTAAGTTTAAGGCAAACTTAAAAAACTTACCCAGGATTTACTGACTGGTAAAAAGTATCTTTATTTGGATTTAAACTGAAAAAGATGAATCTTTCTGACTTCAGGCACATAACTCTATCTGCTGCATCACCTAGCTGCCTAGTTAAAACAAAATATAGGCTTAAAGCAAAATAGAGTTGTTTGGGCTAAATTAATATACTTGTTATACTTCTATTGCCCAAAAAATACTATACAGTCATGAAAAATTAGACATGACTGAATGACAGAAAAACTATGTATAAAACACTTTCTACACAGCCTTATTTCTGCTATCAGTTAACTTAAGTAGATTAATTCATATATCTGAGTTTTAGGATTCTTCATCTGCAAAAAGAAGAATAAAAGATAGAAGATGTCTAAAGTTCTTGAAATTAAAAAACCCCTTTTATCTATCACTCAATTACAGTATTCACAGGAATAAATGTAATAGGTGTCCTGAGTAGAATGATGCTATAGACTTTAAAAGAGATTTAAGATTCAGATTTAGGAAGGGAAAAAAAAAAGATTAAGCCAAGGTTGGAAAATGTGCTTAAGTGTGTATGAATGGAGAGTAAGAGACCAGCCTGATTAGAATAAAGGGTGCACTATGCAGAGTAGTGGGGAATAATGAAAATTATGTTTTAGGAAGATTCATCTGGCAAGAGAATATTGGATAAATTGGGGAGGAGCATGATAGTGACTATTGCAAGAAGCTAGATGTGAGGTGATGAGCAATGGGATAAGATGCTGGTAGTGAATGTTTTAGGCATATTATGCAATCATCATATTACTATCATTTCCTAGTAGTGGGAAAAGCTGTTTACATGTTTACTTAGTTTACTCTTATTTCCTGAGTGACACTAGGAAGTTATTTAACTCATTTTGTTCATCTGTAAAAAAAAAGATATTGTTCCAGATGTCCATTTAGAATCCTATAGTAAAAATAGCTAAACTTTATGTAGCATTTTAAAGTTTTCAAAGTGTCTCATAAATATTACTTTTATCCTCACAACAATCCTGGAAGGCAGTTACTATTATTATCCCCATTTTACAAATGAGGAAAATGGAGGCAGACAGAGATTCAGTGACTTGCCCAGAGTCATACTCTAGTAATTCAAATAGTAAGTATCTAAAGCATCTTCCTAATTCTAGGTCTATATACTGTGTCCCTTAGTTCTCTCTATGTGATTCTGGGGATCCTCTAGTTTTAAAACTATTTTAGGGTTATTACAAACTGTAGTAGCAGCTTTTTAATCATTTATGTTTTGGAGTTGGTGTTGCTATTTTTATTTTTTATTTTTTTTTGCTATTGCTCCCAATATTTGTGTGTTCATTTCAAAGGTATTGTAAGTACTATGAATTAGGAGGCTTGGAGGGGTTTGTATTCTGTTGAGTTGAAAGTTTGTCTCTTTTTTTTCTTGATTTAGAGCTAGATGGGAACTTAGAGGTCCTCTACAGTGGTTACATCTTAATTTAATTTGGGGCAACTAGGTGGTACAATAAATAGAGCACTGGCCTTGGAGTCAAGAAGAGCTGAACTTATATCTCATTTCAGACACTAGCTGTGTGACTTTTGGACAAGTTACTTATTCTCAATTGCTTCCCCAAAAAAGATTTTTGAATTATCAACAAATGCAATAATTTCAACTACAAAGAATAGAGAATGGGATAGTATATAATGTTATAAACTTCCATTACCTACAGTTTTCAAAGTGTATTTTAAATGTAACAAATCATTTTATTAATGATTTGTATTCTCTTTCGTTTTTCTCCTGTTTATTTTTAATATTTTAGTTATGTCTTTTAATTTCATTTTTTGCATCTGTCATCTCCTACTCCCTTCCCTTGTACATATAAACATAGACATTGTCCCATAATCCATATTAGTAAAATCAAGTAAAACAAATCAACACATTGACCATGTCTTAAAACATACACCTCATTCTGTACTGCTGCATCACTGATTTTGAAAAGTTGTGACTTATCACTGCCTCAATGAAAGTTCTAAAGTCTTTCAAAGTTGTTGGGGTGGAGCCAGGATGGTGGAGAGGACACACATTTCCTTCTGACCTTCTCCTACAACCCTAGGCTAATTAGCAAACCCAGCCTCTGAATTAGCTCTGGACCAGCAGAATCCACAAATATTGGGAGTGCAACAAATTATCAGCAAAAGATAATTTTGAAGATCGCCAGAAAAGGTCTGTTTCAATTTGAAATGGGAAGAAGGCAGCCAAGGAAAACAACTGAGCACAGATGCCAACACAGGCAGTGCAGAATTAGGGACAGTGCAGACTCAGTTGGTTGGAGCAGATCCCATGTGGCACAGAATCTAAGGGGAGGAATCTACAGCAGTGTTGGCCACTCTGCCCTACAGAGAAACATCCAACACAAACACAAAAGATCATAGTGAACCCTGAAATGCCAGAATCTCATGGGACATGTCCACACTCACTCAGCACTGGGAGTGAATCAGCTATGACCCAGCATAGCATGGCCACTCATAGAGGAAGCCGCTGCTTATAGAGGAAGCTTGGAAAGCCTTCCCTGCTCTAAAAGCAGACCTTAACTTTTGAAAAATTGAGTAAAAAAGTAAAGAGAAGTCTGACAATAGACAGCTCTTATGGTGAAAGAGATTTCAAACTCTAGGAGACTAAAAGCAAATTGTCTCCAGATGAAGCCCCAAAAGGTGATATAACCTGATCCCCACCATACAAGGCTTTCCAAGAAGTAATTTAAAAGAATCTTTAAAAAGAGCTAGAAGAAAAATGGGTAAAGGAAATGAACACTTTGCAAGAGAGTTTGGAAAAGGCATATAACTCGTTAAAAGATAGATTTGCTAAAGTGGAAAATGAGAGCAATTCCCAGAAAAACAGAATTTATGAAGCAGAAAAAGAAAATAACAGAAATTTTGAAATGGAAAAAATTCCATGGAACAAAACAACTCATTAAAAAATTTAATTGGCCAAATACAAAAAGAAATTTTAAAAAAAGTAAATGAAGAAAATAATTCACTAAAATTCAGAATTGAACAAATGGAAATGAATGACTCATTGAGCAACAAAATGTAAAATACCTAATTGGGAAAACAACCAACCTGGAAAATAGATCTAGGAGAGACCATCTAAGGATTATTGGACTCCCTGAAATACATGATGAAAAATAGAGCCTAGACACTATTTTTCAGGAAATCATCAAAGACAGTTGCCCAGATGTCATAGAATCAGAAGGTAAAATGACCATTGAAAGGGTTTACCAAACACCTCCTGAAAGAGACCCCAAAATTAAAACCCCAAGGAATATCTTAGCTAAATTTCAGAACTTTTGGACCAAGGAAAAATATTATAGCAGCAAGAAAGAAACAATTCAAATACCAGGGAGCCACAATAAGGATTACTCAGGACTTAGCAGCTTCCACTTTAAAGGATCAAAGGGCCTGGAATCTGATATTCTGAAAGGTGAAGAAATTTAGAATGCAGCCAAGAATAAATTATCCTGCTAAACTGAGCATTTTCTTTCAAGGAAAAAGATGGACATTCAATGAAACTGGTGAATTCCATTTATTTTTGATGAAAAGACCAGAGCTAAACAAAAAAACTGACCTCCAAATATAGAACTCAAGAGAAGCATAAAATGGCAAAAAAAAAAAAAAAAAAAAAAACTCTTGAGAACTGTATTTCTATTATGAGTATATATAGAGAGTACATGTATAATCTGATTTTACTATTATAATATAAAAAAGAAAGTAGAGGTGGGAAGGGGATTGTAACAGGAAAAAAAGGGGAAAGTGGAGGTAAAATGAGGGAAATTACATCTCAGGAAGAAGCAAAGAAAATCTATTATATTTGAGGGAAAGAAGGGAGGGTGATGAATATTGTGTGAATCTTACTCTCATCAGATTCGGCTCAAAGAAAAAAATATTAGATATATTTGGTTTCACCAAGAAATCTCTCACCCTATAGAAAAGTGGGAGGGGAAAGGGGAAAGGGGAAGGGGTAGGCTAAATAGAAGGGAAAACAGAAATAGAAGGGAAAAGATATTTTAAAAAGGCAGGGAGGTCTCTAAAAGGGGAGGAGTACTTGAGGCAAGTAGAGCTCATAAGTAAAATACTGAGGAGGAGAGAAAGGGGAAAAGGAAAAAGAAAAGTATAATTGGGGTTAATAAGATGGCAGGAAATATAGAATTAGTAGTTTTAATTGTAAATGTGAATGGGGTGAACTCTCCCATAAAGCATAAATGGATAGCAGACTAGATTAAAAGCCAGAATCTTACAATATTTTGTTTACAAGAAACACATTTAAAGCAGAGTGATACATACAAAGTAAAGGTGAAAGGCTGGAACAGAATCTACTTTGCTTCAGGTGGAGTAAAAAAAGCAGATCTCAGATCAAGCAAAAATAAAAAGTGATCTAATTAAAAGAGATAAGGAAGGAAACTATATCTTGGTATCATAGATAGTGAAGCAATATCAATTTTAACATATGCACAAAGTAGTGTAGCATCTAAATTCCTAAAGGAGAAATTAAGAGAGTTGCAAGAAGAAATAGACAGCAAAACTATAATAGTGGGAAATCTCAACCTTGCTCTTTCAGAATTAGATAAATCAAACCACAAAATAAGAAAGAAGTTAAAGAGGTAAATAAAATGCTAGAAAAGCTAAATATGATAGATCTTTGGAGAAAATTGAAAGGAGACAGAAAGGAGTATACTTTCTTCTTGGCAGTTCATGGAACGTATACAAAAATTAACTTTATATTAGAACATAAAGACCTCAAAATAAAATGCAGAAAGGCAGAAATAATAAATGCATTTTTTTCAGATCACAATGCAATAAAAATTACATTCAATAAAAGACCAGGGGAAAATAGACCAAAAACTAATTGGAAACTAAATAATTTCATCCTAAAAAATGAATGGGTAAAACAGTAAATCATAGACACAATCGAAAATTTCATCCAAGAGAATGACGATAATGAGACAACATACCAAAATTTGTGGGATACAGTTAAAGCGGTAATAAGAGGAAATTTTATATCCCTAGATGCTTACTTGCATAAAACAGAGAAAGAGAAGATCAGTGAATTGGGCTTGCAACTAAAAAAGCTAGAAAAAGAACAAATAAACCCCCCCAATAAAATACCAAACTTGAAATTCTAAAAATAAAAGAATTCAATAAAATTGAAAGTAAAAAAAAAAACCAAACTATTGAATTAATAAATAAAACTGAGTTGGTTTTATTAAAAAACTAACCAAATAGATAAACCTTTAGTTAATTTGATTAGAAAAAGGAAAGAAAAAAATCAAATTGTTAGTCTCAAAAATGAAAAGGAGGAAACTAGAGCAATTATTAGGAGTTACTTTTTCCAACTTTATGCCAATAAATTTGACAATCTAAGTGAAATGGAGGAATACCTACCAAAATATATATTGGCGAGATTAACAGAAGAGAAAATAAATTGCTTAACTAGTCCCATTTTAGAAAAAAGAAATAGAACAAACTATTAATCAACTCCCTAAGAAAAAAATCCCCAGGACCAGATGAATTTACATGTGAATTCTACCAAACATT
This sequence comes from Sminthopsis crassicaudata, assembly GCF_048593235.1. Taxonomy (NCBI): domain Eukaryota; kingdom Metazoa; phylum Chordata; class Mammalia; order Dasyuromorphia; family Dasyuridae; genus Sminthopsis; species Sminthopsis crassicaudata. Next base: position 99,209,353 of record NC_133619.1, read on the forward strand.
TAAAGAACAATTAACTCCAATACTATATAAACTATTTTTAAAAATAGGGACTGAAGGAGTCCTACCAAATTCCTTTTGTGACACAGACATGATACTGATACCTAAACTAGGTAGGATGAAAACAGAAAGAAAATTATAGACCAATCTTTCTAATGAATATTGATAGTAAAATCTTAAGTAAAATATTAGCAAAGAGATTACAAAAAATCATCCCCAGGATAATGCACCATGACCAAGTAGGATTCATAACAGGAATGCAGGGCTCGTTCAATATTAGGAAAACTATTAGCATAACTGACTATACCAATAACCAAATTAACAAAAACCATATGATTATCTCAATTAAGCAGAAAAAGCATTTGGTTAAACCCAACATCCATTCCTAAAGGAGGGAAAGGGACCCACCTATGCAAAAATGTTTGTGGCAGCCTTTTTTATAGTGGCAAGAAACTGGAAATTGAATGGATGTCTATCCTATCTATTGGAGAATGGCTGAATAAATTATGGCATATTAATGTTATGGAATACTATTGTTCTGTAAGAAACGACCAGCAGGATGAGTTCAGAGAGGCTGGAGAGATTTACGTGGTCTGATTCTAAGTGAAATGAGCAGAACCAGGACAAGACTATCTGAAAATCAATTCTGATGGCTGTGACTCTCTTCAAAATTGAGATGATTCAAACCAGTTCTATTTGTGCAGTGATGAAGAGAGTCATCTACATCCAGAGAAAGAATTATGGGATCAGAGTGTGGAACACAACATAGCATTCTTACTCTCTATTGTTATTTGCTTGCATTTTGTTTTCTTTCCCAGTTTTTCTATTTCTTCCTTATTGATCTGATTTTTCTTGTGCACCAAGATAATTGTATAAATATGTATACATATATTGTATTTAACATGTATTTTAACATAGTTAACATGTATTGGACTACTTGCCAGCTAGGGGAAGGGGTGGGGAGAAGAAGGGAAAAATTTGAAACAAAAGGTTTTGCAAGAGAAAAAATTACCCATGCATATGTTTTGTAAATAAAAAGCTTTAATAAAAAAAAATTGTTAAAAGTTGAAAGATTTTTTTTTAAAAAGACAGGTAAGATAGCTTGTAAGTCCTGATGATAACCTACCTCATCCATGGTTATTTTGAATCCACCCTTATTAGGCAACCTTGTTTCACTCAGTTTCCTCATTTGTTAAATGAGGGGTTTCAGATTTAGATGCTTTCTAGGTTCCCTACCATGTATAAAATGTTGATTTATTTAGTATTGAAAGAGTGATCCCTATATGGTATCACAAAATAAAGCTGATAGACTTTATCAACATGTATTGGATTTAAATACAGTCATGTACTGCCATCACTTGTCAATTTCTAACAGTGAGACAGCTGACCACATCAGAATGGAGAAAAAGTATGATAAGTATCATAAAGACTTATATGGTATTATCTAGCTTTTCACACATCCTGAACAATAGAAAATGAATGCAGTGTCAATTTGAAAAGAGATCTCTCCTCAGAGACCCTGAATAAAAGTTATTCATTGAATCAGAGCTAGAAAAGACCTCCAGAGATTAGTCTTAAAATATTTGCCTTGAAATACTCAATCCATTTAAAACACGTGACAAAGATTTTAGCTTCTCATTTTATATCCTGATTGATAATGAAATTTATTGCTTTAATATCTCAAAGTTCAATTGCTAATTACCTACCCGGAACACAGTTCTTAAAAATATTCATACTGTTTTCATTCTAATGGTTTTGTTTTTCCAAGGACTTGTAAATCTTATGCACAGGGGTTTAATTGCCTTCTGCAAAGAGAGGAGGAAATTATGAAAATGTCTGGCGTGGGCTGTAAGAAAAGAGAGAATTTATCTCCATTTCCGTCTTTCTTGAAATGTTTTAAGGTTAATAATTGAGAACTGCTTATGGTAAAAGGCACAGTATGCCCAAAAATGACATGTGCTTCCTGGTGATAGGAGTTTTGGGCTTCCTGGAATTTATTATAATTTCATGTGAGAATATGAATACATTAGTGATCAAATACACTTTAACTAAAGTATTGCTAATTTTTAAAATTGTGGACTTCTAAATTACAGTTATTTTCTTATATTGTTATATTATCAGAATTTGGAATTTCAATGGCAGTTTTCTCTCATTTAATATCAGTATGATGTGCATTTTATCTTCTTGGGGAATATTATTTCCAGAAGTAATAACAGTCATCTGTTACTTGTCTGCTTTTCTTGAGTTGTTTTCTATGACTTTTTTTTTTTGCTATATTATACTTGCCAACTGTAGCAAAATTAATTAAACCAGCTCTAAGATCTATTGATAATTTACTAGATCTTAATAAGATATTCAGAAAGCTTAATGTGAGCAATCAACTTAGAGACACATTTTTAAAAGATGTTAAGGCCTCCATATAGAGAAAGAGCAGGGCTGGGGAATGTCTGGTTCTCCAGCCATATAGACCTGTGAAATCATTTGCTAAGACAGGTGTTGAAGAGCTTTTAGCTCATCAAACTCACACTGCTTGAGTTCTATAAGTTGATAATTTTGTATGGTCTGCAAATGATGTTATAAATATCCAATAGCTCTTGGCAGAAAAAAAAAAGTTCCCCATCCAAGATATAGAGCAAAAATTCAGCATTTACTTTTTGTCACAAATACTAAGTTTTTTTAATTGTGAAGTTATAACTTTCAACAAACTTGGTGAGGGAATAGTAGGAGTACTACTGGCTTTAGACTCAGAAGACATGATCTTCCGTCTGATTTTCTACTTACTGCCTGTGTGATCCTGGGGGAGTTATTTAATCTCTCTGAGTCTTGATGTCCTTGGCAGTAAAATGAGAATAATCATGTCTGTATTTCCTATCTCCCATGTTGTTGTGAGGATCAAATATACTCTGTAATTAGAAAGCCCAATAAAATGTCAGGTATCTTTATTACTTATTTTTTAAAAGTAGTATTGCCTTGTCTTAGAATTTACTTTTCTTTATAAATTTTTTTTATTATAATACATACCAGACATCTAGATACTTTGGGCCTTAGAGAGTTTCACAGAAAAGACACATTTTTAACTCAACACATTTTAATAACGCACTTAATGAAACTGTAAGTGGTCCATCCTTTTTTTGATTTCAACTTAAAATTATATAAGAAGTGTCTAAATTGTCTAGACCTTTTGACCCCACTATCCCACAAATAAGACATAAATGCCTAGGAAGGTAAAGAAAAGCAAAGATCTGATATATGAAAAATACTTATCAGTCACTCTTTATAATGACAAATATCTAGAAACAAAATGGATATCCATTAATAAGGAACTGTGATCTTAAATGCAAAAATTGTGTTTTAAAATGATAATATAGTTATGATTTATGAGAAATTTATAGTGATGGCATTCAATAATAATAAGATATTATTGTTCAATAAGAAATGAAAATATGAAAAATTCTGAGAAATGTGAGATTTGTAGGAACTGATGAAGGATAAAATGAATGGAACCCCAAAGAAAAGATATACATGATTGCTAAAATGTAAATGAAAATATCACCAAAAAAGGAAATTCATTTCCAAGTACTAGAAAAACCAATGAAGGATTTGGAGAAAAGATAATGAAACATAACTTCTTTCTCATAGGAAGCTAAGAGGACTAAGAATACAATATATATACATTCTATACAAAAAATAAACCACAATATGTAAAAATATATAAATAAAAATACAATATATATTACATAAAATAAAATACAATATGTGTAATATAAATAAAAGCATTATATATTATTATATATATACAATATGTAAACTAAGAAACTAAAATATCTACACTTGGGTAAAGTTTCTCTATTAAGTTTTTGTTTAATTGTTTTTCTTTATCATAAAAAGAGAATTCATGGAAGTTGGGTTGGGAAGTGATTGCCATGTCAAGACAAAATGCATCATTTATATATAAATAAAAGTATAGAAAAGAAACCAAATTCCTCAGAGCTTGAGGAAGGACAGTCTGATGCTGCAGAATATGTATTAGAGGAGATAGATCCTTATTGGTAGAAAGAATGATAAGCTAGATTCTGTGTACTTCTTGTAAAGACTTAGAGTGGATGTCAGAGACTTTTTTTCTGGAAGGACAGACATGAAAAGAGTCAACCCTGGAGCAAAGAGAAACAGTTTGGAAGCTATAGACATATAGAGCAAGCAGGTTCCTTAATCTGTTTTTGATTCCCAGATTGCCTCTCCCAAAGACCCTCATCTCTATAAATCATTCTTAGTCCCAGAACCAAAAGTCTTTCCCATTTGCTGACACTCTCAACCTTAGATGTCTTTCAACTTCTCTTCCTTATAAAAAACTTGAGATCTCTCCTCCAGAAAATTCATCCTAGCTTATGATGTTTTTGTTATTATTATTCAGTCATTTCAGTTATGTCCAATTCTTCATGACTCCATTTGGGGTTTTCTTGGCAAAGATAGTACAGTGATTTACCATTTCCTTCTTCAGCTCATTTTACAGATGAAAAAACTGAGACAAACAGGTTTAAATGATTTGCTCAGAGTCACAAAGCTAGTAAGTATCTGAGGCTAAACTTGAACTCAGATCTTTCTGATTCCAGGCTTGGAACTTCTCAGGAGCATCTCCCAAAATCTACTAATTTTTCACAATTTCTGAAAATTATTTTTTAAAGCAAGAAATGGATATTTGCCCAATAACCACGAAAAGGTTCTCAAGTTTGACAACCCAGCTTTCAAGTTATAAAATAGTATTTGTATAATGCTTTAAGTTTCAAAAGGTCTTACTTTATATATTTTAGCTTATTTGATTTTCACAGCAACTCTGGGAGATAGATACTGTCTCCCCTATTTTACAGATTGATGGAACTGAAACTAAGAAAACTATAATGATTTGTCCAGCATCAAAAACTTATAAGTGGCTTAAGTCAGACAGACTCAAGTCTTCCAAACTTGAAACTGGGCTTACATAAGCTGCTACCCCAGTTTTTACATTTGTCTCTTCTCCCATATGAATAAATGGGTGGGGAAAAGTAGTCCTTTCCTATATACTAAAGGTCTTTGATTCTTTCAAAGATGAGAACTGCAAAAAGTTGAAAGGTACTTGAAGGGTTATATCATTACAGTACATTTAGACCTAGAAACTTTAATTTAGCCATAAAACATGGGATACACTGACATAGGATCATTCAGCATTTTCTGCCTGCATCAAAACAGGTGTTGAACTCCATGAATAAAGCAGAATCATAAAAGTACAAATGAACTGTGAGTGCACAAATCAGAGCCACTTCCACTCTAAATGTACTAAGAGACCACTTGTGCCTTCCAATCAATCCAATGATGATCAGCTACAGCCTAACACACCATATCTTGTCTTTATCATTATGTCATTGGTTTTCTTTGAAAATGAAGAATGAATAACAGTACTAGAAAGGATCTTAGAGATTACCTAGCCATGGAGTTTTATATTTTTTTTCTGTTGTGTGTCCCTTTGGTTGTTTGGTAAAGATATAACATATTTGTTGCTTATATCATAAATGTCAAAATTATGACCAGCTGATCACATGAAGCCTACAATGTGACTCCTGAATGTGGCCCAAAGCAGATTAAAATGTAGTTCCTATATAACTTTAACATGTGGATTATTAATAAAGAAAAAATATAAAGATATTTGGTTTTCTAAATCGTTATATGGCTTGCTGAGATCTTCATGCATAATTTACTGGCCACCATTTTTATGAGTTTAACATCACTAGCCTTTGTTCATAATATTAAATTTCAATTAGTTTAGTGAAAATTAAAATGTCACTTTTTTCTATTCAAGTTCACTGATTCTCCCTGAAATCTAGAACTTGTGGTCTAACCCAACTCATTTGATTTAAAGATAAGGAAACTGAGGCCAGGAAAGTTAAGTAGCCTTTTCATGGCCATATAGCTAGTTGGAATCAGACTTGACACTAGAACCCAGTTTTCTGCGTTCTAATAGCTTGCAATTGTTTTAATGAAGGTAGATTAATTAAAAAAACAAAAAACTATCTGATATTAGAAATATAAACATGGATAATCTAATTATTCTCTGCTATGGGCACTGTGCAGATATCACTATATAAATATAAGAAAACTTCTCTGCTTCACTGATTTGCTGCATATCTCTGAAGCACCAAAATTGATTTCTTAAAATGCTAATTTGAAAACAGCAGAGATAAGATTCAAGGATGCTTGTTCTTGGATAAGGATTATTTATTAAAGGAAAAGACTGGTCCTTTGAAAATTATAATCATAATTATCACTAAAAACCCAATTCTCAATTTCTTATTAAGGCAAAATCCCTACTGAGGTTAACATTAAGGATGGCTGTTGATTACAGAGGGATTTCTATCTGAATAGGACTAAGTAATCATCTCTGAAATGTCACTCAGACAGCTTGTCTTTCTATTGCAGTAGTAGAATATGCTTTTCCCTAACAGCTTAACTTGTGGTAGATGCCTATCAATGGTCAATAAATATGTATTAAGCACCTACTAAGTGTCAAGAACTATCACTGTAAGTGAGTAGAGGTAGAAAGAACCTTAGCTGAAAGTTAGGACCTGAGTTTGAATCACTGAATCCCAGGTCTGCTTCATACAATCTGTATCATTCCAGGCGAGTCATTTTCTGATCTGCAGTTTCTTCACCTGTAAAATGGTGGTGGTAGATGGCATAATCTCTGCCATGGTCTCTGAAGCTTCTTCCAGTTCTAACTTTGTAGTCTTATGATTCTAAGTTCATCTACTGGGATAGCTACTGTGGAAACATTTGTAACAGTAATTTGAAAGTTATACTTAGGACTATAGAAAAGAGCTTTTATTTTGAATAAATAGTTGCTTATTTGAGAAGCTTGGAAAGTGCTTTAAATATTTGGGTAAGAAATTGTCAGACTGTGATGAAACCTGGAGAAAGATAGCATAAAGCATTCTATTGAAGCATAAGATTATGGTGTGAAGATGATTGTGTGATATCAACATTCTTGGAAAACTCTTTAGTGGAATGGTGGGTCATTATAGTTTTTACTGGGAAATTGTAGGAGATGGTATAGCAGTCACCAAATAGGGGAACCAACAGGTATTGCTTCCTGATGAGAAAGTGCTGATCCTGGCTATGAACTAAAAAGATAAGCAACCTTTTGCTCTGTAGTACATGTTTTGTTGGCCAGGCATAGAACTGGATATCAGATGTGAATATTTCTGAGGAACTCCCTTATAAGGTCCATATGAATCTGAAGTACATAGGAAGTATACTAGAAACTCAGTATCATCCTCTTCTCCCTCTCCCTCCTCCTTCCACCCCACACATCCAGTCTATTGCTAAATCTCATCATTTCTATCTCTACTGCATCTTTTGAAGAAACTCCCTCCACTCACATAACTGCCACCCTTACTCAATGTCTCATCACCTGGTCTATAGCAATAGCCTTTTAGTTGGTCGCTTTACTTCAAGTCTCACCCAACTCCAAGAGATTTTTCTAAAGCTTGGGTCTGACCATGTCCCACACAAACACCCATTTTCCCACTTACTAAAACTTAATAACTTTATTATCTCTAGGATCAAATAAAGTCCTCTGCTTGTCATTTAAAATTCTTAGAAGCCTGACACTTTCTTATTTTTCCAATCTTCTTATACCTTGTTACACTGTACATGCTGAACTAATTAATTGTTATTCCTCAAACATTAACCTCTCTCTCCTGCCCCATTTGTACTGGGAATCCTCCTTTTTTGGAATTAATTCCCTTCTCACCTGTCTCTTGGAATCCCTGGCATCCTCTAAGACTTAGATCAAGTGCCACCATCTCTAGGAGATCTTTCCCAAAACCAAACACCATTGTCTTCTCCCTCTAAGGCATCCTCCTATCTACTCTCTCTTTCTCTGTCTTGTATGTATATATATTTATTTATGTATTATTAGAATTAGAATATAAATTACTTGAGAACAGGAACTATTTTTGCTTGTTCTTTATCACAGTGACTAGCATGTAGTAATTGCTTAATAAATTCATACTGATCAATTAATTGTCTACACATTTCACTCTAAACTCCTGTCAACACTGAGATAAAAAGTGTTGGAGAAGTTGGAGTGATACTTCACTTGTTTATGCATCAATGAGAGTCTCTCTCTTCATCAGTCTCTTTGCTGATGTCCCTAGGAGAACTGATAGTTTGATTCTGTTCAGGTGAATGGATTTGCTTATTGCCCCTGTACCACCTACATAAGTAGGAACAGTATCTCCTAATTTACAGATTTTTATCTTGGAAGGGCTTGAGTTTGGAGGAAGCATCTAATGAACTCTAGAGTCAATAGATCTTCTACTTCCTTTTCCTTTTTTAGGGCTCTCATTCCACCTGTAGAATCCAGGATGAAAAAAGGTCTAAGTTGGCTTCTAACTTGGAACTTAAACTAGATCCTGAGTTTCTCCAATTCTACCAAATGATAACATTTCTGTTCATTCTGAAGGCCAGCAGCATCTGTATTCCTAATCCAAATCCGGTAGCTCAAGAGTTCTCTCAAGGTAGTTCTTTCCCATTAGTAGGTGTTGTAATCTTTAGGGAGAGAAACAGTGCTAGTTTCAGGTTCCATAGCTGATATAGTAGAAGAAATCAAGGCTGTAGGAGTCTTCTTAAGCAGAGTCAGCAAATGACTCAAGTAGAAAATTGAGGTTGGGTATTGAATATTTGACTAGGGAAATCTGGCCCATCAGGGCAGCACTTCTTCAGGGAAATGACTCTTACAGCAAATGTGGTTTTATCACCTTTCAGGGACACCTGGGATTTTCATCCGAAGGACCTTCACTGATTTTATGGAGACTCAGAATCATGGCTTGGGATTGCTGCTTTTAGGATGGTATAGGGCTTCTTAAATCAACTACCTAGCATCTGCTATATGCCATAGTGAACCCTCTTTCCAAGGGTTCTTTCCTACAACCCAGGAGAAGACCATGCTCATTTTACCTAAATTAAGGCAATCCTAGTCTGAGACCATTTGTTGTGCAAAAGTCTGCTCCTCCTCTGGCCATCTATTGTTGTACTTCATAGCAATTGCAAGCCTCCCCACCCCCCCAAACCCCTCACATTGGGACTAGGACCAATATCTCTAAAGTGAGAAGGAACAGAAAAGAGATATAACCAGAGATGTAACCAGACAGCCTCAAGCATGATGGTTTTCATGATGTAGGAGAAGGCTTGGCAAATTGCTTGCCATTTGGTACATGATTCCATCAAACTTCAACTGGGATTTTGGTTCAGGATATATGGGTCACTCATTTTCGGAGTCATGTCCACTTGGGTATCAGGACTGCTCCATATGCTTTAGAGAGATGAAAAGAATCCCAGTGAGATAAATTTGATTGGTTTTCTGATCTTGAGGTTACAGACAAAAAATACCAAATCATATAGGAAAGCCAAAATTTCCTGCCTAGAAGAAATCAAATTTCAGAGAGAAGAAACAGGGTCAAAAAGAGGGTATATCAGGTAACAACAAGAGGACTTCATTAGGAATTTACTGAGTGTTGAATTCAACAAACAAATAAAAATGATTTGGATTTTTTTTTGAGATTTCAGCAAATTTAACAAGCAGGCAAACCCCAAAAATAGATTTCACCAAAAAAAAATTATCAGAGAATTTCTTGTGTCAAATGTAAACATTTGACCTCTCTCTTACAAAGTTAGTTTTTCTGTAGTTACCATATGTATACATATGTATGTATATAAGTACAACTATGTATGGCTATAAGGTAACAGTAGTTATTTAGCTGGGGCATAATTTGCTCTACAGTGCCATAAAATATGCTCAGTAAAGGAATATTCCAGGAACAAAGAACGAATTGGAGAAATTATTTCATAAATTGCACATAATGCAAAAGTAGAGGAAACATATTTCACCTTCCCCTTCCTAATGCAAAATTCAACCATTTTCTTCAAGAGATTTTATTGCCTGAATCCTTCAAGTAATTATTTCTATCCTTCCTTTTACTTTAACTTAATTCAATCTCTAAGTGATCTTCACAACTTTCTATTTTGTAAAAACAAAATATTATTTTTGAGGTGATTCATTATTTTTAGAAAATTATCCACAATATTTTTTAAAGAATAAATTCTTTCCTGCAATTTATTTGAAACCATCATTTAGAAAGATCCTTGAAATATTTAACTTATCAGAAAGTGAGGACAATTTTCCCCCAGAGAGTGGATAGTAGTTTTAAATGTTAGCTGTAAAAATTTCCAAATCTTAAAATAGAAGCAGGATTTCTCTCTGTTTCATATTTTTCCAAGATATCCCAAGTCCTTTTAAAGCTGTCTATTTATTATTAAATACAAGCAATTTAGCTCCTTTGTAAGGTTATGCAAATAACTCACCCAGAATTAGCATTTAACATGCAGTTCTTATAGCCACACAAATGTTTTGTATAAAGTTGTTTTAAAAAGATTCAAATCTCTATAATTAGGAAGGGAAAATATATTAATAGGAATAAAGGGATACTTTTCCTAATCTTTCAGTATGTAAATTAGCTTATAATTTCCATCATTTACTTTAGAATCAACAGAACAATGGGGCTTTTATTCCTCAATATTGCAGCCTCTCTCATACTTCTGCTTGACAGTATGTGCCTCTCTCTCTCTCTCTCTCTCTCTCTCTCTCTCTCTCTCTCTCTCTCTCTCTTTCTCTCTCTCTCTCTCTCTCTCTCTCTATATATATATATATATATAAAGGGAATATGACAAGGAATGTTAAATTCTTTAGTCTTATGAGTATGAGATGACTGGGTAACTTGTGAATGGGGGATTGAAGCTGATAGGCCTTTTCTATTCTCAGAGTTTGCATTTGACAAACTATCAGAGAAGTAAAACACAGGCTACTTAGAGTTCAAATCTCAACTTTCTTATCCTATCACATTTTCCTTCTCAGCTTCTATAAACTGGGCTAATCCTAAACAGGATTCAATGTCTACCCCTTTCTGGCACATCAAGACTTAAACTTTAAGTATTGAGACATTTGTAGCAGGTAGGAGTCATAAATTACTCCTACAAATAGATTCCACATTTATTTTGGCCTATGGAGGTCCTAGTAATCACCCTTACAGCAAGGAATTCTTCACCTGGGGACCATGAACTTATTCTTCTTATTATTTTGATGACTGTATTTCAGCATAATTGGGTTCCTTTTTTAACCTTGTATATTTTACATATTTAAAAACATCATTCCAAAACAGGTTTCACCTGTTTCACAAATAGATTTCACCAGACTGTGAAATGATACCAGGATATATAGAAAAACATCAAGAAGTCCTATCTTTGAAGGACACTGGTTAAAATACTTATTCTGTGTAACCCTATGTATACTTCAGAGCCCTAGAGGAATCTTTTATCCCCTTTATTTGTCCATATAGTAAGTGATATCATGCTTTTCTCCATAAGCAAATTTCAGGATGAATCATTAAAGGCTCACAGTTCAATCAAGTAAATCCTCAGTAGCAGAAACTTGGTCAAATAAACTTCACAGAGAAGAAAAGGCAGTTTCCAGAATGCTGGACCACTATGCCAAATTTCTAGAGAATAGGTCCTTGATACTCACATTTTGGAAAAGTATAAAATAACCCACAGGCATTTGTTCTACTCCTTTCTGGAGAGAATTAACTTGGCAAAAAGATTTGCAATGGATGGGAATTGCATCTATTCTCATTTAAAGAGAATTGCTAAGTGGAGACATTCTTCTGATTGAGATATTGGAATGGGAAGTTTATAATAGCAATTCAGGTCCAGGCCATTACCACCAGAAATTACAAATGGGTTAACTGAAAGAGGTCAGACTTACTGATCCACCCATATTATGCAATGAAATGGTAGAAACAATTCAATATATCTCTACAGGCTACAAAAATGTAGCACCTACTGAATACTTAGTAAGCTATAACTTGTGGCTATATTTATATGTTGGAAATTTATTCTCTTTCTTGGAGTGATAAAAAATCCTCCTGCTAAAAATACATGACAAAATGCCCTTGGGAATTCAAGCAATAAACTGTACTAAAACTGAAATATCATAGACCAAAGTGTTGCCCACAGTTATTTGAATATAAGATTGGTCCATAAAAATTTTAAAACAGTGTTTTTTTTAAAATATAGAGGTTGCCATACCAAAGGCTTATTATACCTTCCAAACTACATGAAACAAAAACTTTCACAATGTAGAGACCTAACAGAAAAGACAATAGAGATGATACATAATTTATCCATAGTTTAAATTTCTTCTGCTAGATCTTTAGTAAATTCTAGATTATGGAAAAAGAGATAAAGGGGAATTTTCAGAGAAAGAAAAAGAGAAAAAAAAAGATGTACTAAGATAATAGATAGGAGGGAAGGGATGTAGCTAAGGAATAGACAGTGTGTTGAACAGAGGAAAACTAAGCCAGAAAAATCAGTTTTCCAGATTACAATCAACTTAACAAGCAAACAAGGCAGTTACAATGGACTCCACAAAAAAAAAAAAAAAAAAAAAAAAAAAAAAAAAAAAAAGGATTCAACATTAAACGATTTGTCAAGCTATCAGGGACCATGCAGTGTCTTATCGCAAACACTTTTAGTGATTCTTCAGTGATATCAAAATATCATTCAGATTTGATGAATGTCAAATTGTTCATTTATACTATGATAAAATTGAGACTAGAAGTCTTGATCTGGAAACCAGAAGTCCCATTAAACTAGTGAAAAAATACTTATAAACATTTTATTATTTTATAGGCAATATACATAGAGTATAATGCTACCAAGGAGAAAGATGCAGCTCCATATATGAATAAGTTGATGGCACACAAAGCTCAATGAGAGGAACATGTTTATGGTTAATATCTTCATGATACCAGTTGACATACTTTTGTAACAATAAAATGAACAATAACAGATTTAAAACATCCCTAATGAAAAACTCTTTGATTGTAAGGGATTTTCATACAAGGCAGCTTTAGAAATATGAACACTTCCTCATATTAAAAAAAAGATGGATAGATATTGTCATAAGATATATAAACAGGTTAAAAACTTGCAGAAATCCTTTTGGAACAGACATCACCAAGCAATCACAAAAAGATCTCGACTAGCCCATTACAGAACACAATGACTAAATCTAGCTTCCAAATCCAGCAGTCTCTATCTTTTTGTACTAAAATATAGTAGTAAAAAGATCTGCACATATCAAACTATATAAATCAATTTGGGAAATGTAAACCAAAGTTACAATAATAAGATAGAGGCATAGCTAAAGAAATAAAGGAAAAAGACTTTCTTTTGTCCATTCCCTAACATAGAACTCTAGTCCTGAACATTTCAGGGTGCACTCATTTGAAGTTTTCATCAGTGCTCCCTGCTGTGACAAGGAAATTACATTCAATGAAAATTACTCCTCTCCTACAGAAGTGATCTACTTGATATCTTTGGACCATCAGGTAGGTATTGATTCTTCACTCATCAGTCTACTTGGACTACCTTAATGAGGGACAGTTTTGCCCAATGGAAAGAATGAGAGAACATAGCAATTTACCAAGTTCCAAAACAGAAATAATGCTTGTCAGCTTGGTGTGGATACAGATCATTCAAATCCCTCTGGATAATGATACAATGCATTTTCTTCCTCAAAGGCAACATTTTGCAGAAAGTCATTATGGCAAAAAAAAAATGTAGGTTATCTCTATATACAACTTATATCTTCATATACAACTTAAAAATTTAAAGACCAAATTATATTTCTAGGAGAATATGACTCGTATTTCTTATCCTTTTAAATTTATTGTATCTGGAATTTAAGCAAACCTAAAGTAAACTCATTCACCCTCATGGGTTAAATATATAGTATAGACCCTTGTGAAAAGAGAAAAATTTTAGATAAGACCTAATCTGTATTCTCATGGAGCTCATAGGTTATTTATTTATTATTACATTGCTTATTAAAGAAAATTATACCTTTCATTATTTATATTCCATTCTTATTAGTCTCCAAACATTACACAGTCAGTTGAAAATCAGGGTTAATATTTATATTTCTACCTGCTTTCTTGGAAATTATAACTATGTAGTTAATAATTAAACAGCTAAGTGGTGGAATGTATAGAGTGCTACATCTGGAGTCAGGAATACTTGTCTCCCTAAAGCCAAATATGACCTTAGATATTTACTAGCTGTTTGACTCTGTCAAGACACTTAACCCTGTTTGCCTTAGTTTCTTCATATGTAAAATGACTTGGAGAAGGAAATGGCAAAGCACTCCAGTAAAGCCAAAAACGCATCATTTTTCAGTAGTGTCTGACTCTTCATGATGCCATTTGGGCTTTTCTTGGCAAAGTTACTGGAATATACTAACTATATTTTCATTAGACTCCCAATAAAACATAGTAAAACAAAAACCGTATATAGTTTTGTAATTGTTAACTTCAGTTCGGTCATTTTTAGTAGTGTCTGATTCTTCATGACCCCATTATTATAAATAATACCTTTCATTATTATGTACCTAGCAAGTACAATGATATAAACTGTCAAAGTATCATGGCCTGATCAAAGAACCACAGAATGTTAGACTGGAAGGGACTTTAGAAGGGACACAATCCAACCTTTTGTTTTGAAGGTAAAGAAAAAGAGATCAAGGAAGAATATGGGATATTCAAGAGCATACAACTAGCTGGTTGCTAAAATAGGATTACAGGTTCTTGATTGCTGACTTGCCATTCTAGGGCTTCTAAACAGAGACCAAAAATAAGGAAGGACTGAATAATAAAACCATCTTATATTTAAATAAGGGCTGAGACCAGCGTTTGCTTCTCAGAAGCCACAGGCCACTCTAACTCAATTCAAAACTATGAGAAATTGGGTGAAAATATAATTAATTACCTTAGGAATACAAGAGAATATTGTCAAGTTGTGTCATGAAATGTTTGGTCAGTGACCCTAAGCAACACTCCAAACAGTGTCTCAGGATCTTTTAGTAATTCTCAAAGTCTTAACTCAGTTGCCCTTCAAATCATTTAAAGAGCTGCTGTACCTTGTGTCATGGTTTTCTGGTATTCCCAGTAGAGAAGGAAGCATACCTGGTATTAGTACAGTTAATGTGTTTATATCCTTGGACACCAGCATTCTATCATGGATGAACTTGGAGAGAATCTTCTAATCTTTGCACCAAAATCAAAATGTATTTGGAAACAACAGAGTTCAGTTTCAGTAAAAGAGAATCCTGGATAATGTCCTTGATGATAATGTAGGGATGAAAAATAAAACATTTTCATCTTTGTACAATTATGAATAAAGATGCTTATGGGTTATTAATGAGGACTAACTCCTAACAATGTAAAGCACTTCGAAGTACCAGTGGTGGTCTACCTCTGAGAGGTGTTGTACACTGCATAAGAAATGAATTTAGCACTTTAGCATCTTTAGAATGCTATTAAATATCTCAACAAATCCATAAATGAGAGTTTCATAGAGCCTAAGAAAATGATTTTTTAAAAAGGCAGAAATGGAGTTTCCATTTTATTATTATTATTTTTAGAAAGGATTTTTGTCATTCTATAGACCTGCATGAGAATTGTTGAATTCTATCTTAAGTATTCAAATCTTTCCCAGGAGTACCTTGACCTTAAATTAGTGCTTATGGTTTAGCTGACTCTAAGTTTTGCAGTTTAGTGGAAAGTTTAAGGTTGAAGAAGGTAAATGGATTAAATTGCTATTGTAGATTAAATCGTGAAAGAGAACATATTTCTACAACTACCACTTTCTGCATTTATTTCCCCCTCTAGAACAATTACAACAATTGGTAAAATATCTGAAATGCATTTTCTTTCATGAATAATACATTCTTATATGGTAAAGTCACAGAAATGGGAACAGTTCAACAGTAATGCCAGTATTAATGCTGTGCTTTTTATAAAAAGAAATGTATATGACAATGTAGGCAATAGATGACCTTGACAATGCTATTCCCTACATGATGCATGATGTAAATGAAAGGCTGAAAGGAGATTGACTCAGTATTAAAATAATGAATTGTAAGCTTAGGAAAGGAGAAGAAGAGGGAAATATAGTGATACTTATAGCTGTTTTTATAGAGCAAATGAAAATAAGATGATAACAATTCAAACCAGGAATATTTCCTGTATAAATGAATTAGAGGTTCTGGAAAGTACTCTATAAAGCCCAGAATGGTGGTTAGCACTGATAATGAGCTGCCACTTAGGTGAACTGCAAATATGAGAGGAACTCTCAATATAAATGTTTATAAATACATATGCATGTAAGGACATATGTGTATACATATATACATTGTGTATATGTAAACATAAATATGTATATGTGCAGTTTGCACAACTGTGCACAATTCAGCCAGCTCACATTTGAAAATCTTGAAAATCACATTGAAAATCACATTTGAAAAGTATTTTTCTATAGATGTTTTATAGACAGCATTGTCAGGCATAAGAAAATATCAGAGCAAAACAACTCGAACTTCACCCCCATAAATAATATTTATTAAAGAAACTGGCTAGTGATTATGTGAGATAGTCAGGATGAAAGTCCCAGCTGCAGAAAAGAGCATTCCTGGCCAAAGGAAAGAAAAAAAAAGAAGATAAGCAAATATAATCATACTTAGGATAAGAAGAATAGTCAATTCTGCGGTACCACCTCACACCAGTCAGTTTGGCTAAGAAGACAGTAAAAGGTAATGATAAATGTTGGAGGAGATGTTGGAAAACTGGCACACTAATGCATTGTTGGTGGAGTTATGCAATGATCCAACCATTCTGAAGAGCAATTTGCCCAAAGGGCAGGGGAAAGGACCCACATGTGCAAAAATGTTTTTTTTTTTTGTAGTGGCAAGGAACTGGAAACTGAGTGGATGCTTATCAGTGAGCTGATCTCAGAAAAGCCTAGAAAGACCTATATGAACTGATACTGAGTGAAGTGAGCAGAACCAGGAGAATACTACAAAATATCAGCAAGATTATATGATGATCAACTGTAGTTCCTCTTAGCAATAGGGTGATCCAAGACACTTCCAATGGACATGGGATGGAAAATTTTGAATACTAAATGTAGATCAAAAACACATTATTTTCACTTTTGCTTGTTTGCTTTTTTCTTTCTTGTGGTTTTCTTCTTTTTGGTCTTATTTTTCTTTCATGACATGACAAATATAGAAATGACTGTGCATGTATGACCAAGGTCATATTACTTGCTTTCTTGGGGAGGGGGCAGGCAAGAGACAAAGAAAAAAATTGGAATTCAAAATTTTACAGAAATGAATGTTGAACTATTTTACATATATTTGGAAAAATAAAATACTGTTGAGAAAAAAAGAGAGACTAGTTAAACTTGATTGGATTCTGGAGTATGAAGTATTCTAGAATTAACTAAACATCCTGATTAGTGGGATATTTGTGCTTTCCACACAATAATATTTTTAAATAATTTAGGATAGTCTTTCATGTGGCACCACAAATGCCCTGAGAGTGTTTAAGAGAATTAAAGTAGTTATGGCTAGCTTACGTGCATAGCTTGCATGAAAAAGATCTGTATAAGACTGGGAAGCATTATAGAAGATTTGGGGACACTTTTTAAGTCAGGCATGAAATGAAACTTTATTCAGTAGGCAACAGGAGGTATTGAAGATTTTTAAGCAGAAGAATGAAGATTTAGAAACATTAAATTGCTCAATAGAATTTACAATATAAGCTCTTTGTAAGCATTAGAATATAAACTTGAAGCCATGAACTATTTGCCTTTTGTCTTTGCATACCCAGTACAGTGGTATAATGGATATGGGGTCTCATCAATTTGAAAGTCTCCTCCAATGGTGCAAATTATAATCATATATGCCTGTCAATCTTTCATGATGCTAGTCCATATTTTCCTGAAAGTTTGCCATGGGGGAGGGAAGTCTGCCCAGTATGCTCAAGGCTTTCTCATTTTCTCCCAATAGCAAGGGTATACTAATGGAGCACTTTATCTCTTCAGTTGTCCTTTCTCACTCTTGCTATATAATTAGCACATCTTCATTTTCTGTTATACATTTGATGACATCTTTTACTCTTGTTCTTTGTCAGAATTATTTATTGGTTATATGTTGCAGACTTCTCAAACTAATTACACCTTTCCATTATTTCCTTTGAGATGCTCACCTTTAACTACTTGAAGTCATTGGTATCCCAGGTCTAGTTACCTTTTGGCAACACTGGTAAAATATCTGTTGAAAAGACTTGCTTTTGCTGTTATGAGAAGTTTCATTGTTAAAAATTTTGCAATTTCCTGAAAGCAATCCAACCTTTTTCTTCCTCCTTTTCAAATTTGGGCTTAGCTCATTGTCCATCTGTGTTTTCTGTACCAGTTTGTTCAAAAAGCACTAGGGAATGTTTATTCAGATGCATTTTGAAATCTATATAACAGTCATTCTTCATTTGGTCTTTTCTATGTGGATGGATCAGTTAAATGCAGTTTTGGTGCTTAGTGAAATCAACATATTTCAGATATGTAATCAGAAGGCTCAGATAGAGATCGCTTTAGTTCCATCATTCCACCCTCTGGGGAGATTGTCTATTCTGAAATTCAAGTTATGTCAAATCTCTGAGACCCTCTCTCTGTAGGAATCCCAGTAATTCTCTTGAGCTTAAATTTTCCCTATAAAATCTATTTGTGGGGCATCCCATGGCTGTTTCCTTTGGGTCAGCCCACCATGGCATTTTGCCTCATGGTGTCTTTCTCCTTACATCTCCTCCCTCATATGGTATCTCCCCTAACTCTTCTGTGCTCCCCAAAGCCACTTTGCCTTCTTACAACTAACTCTTTTAGGGTGGGGAATTAGTCTACTAGCTAAAGTTTGCCCTAACCTCATGGGGTGCTCCCTTTCTACTGGGTAATTGTGAGTCCTACTGAGGAACTTGTCTTTCATATGCTCTCCAATTCCATTTCATATTTATCATTCCCAGTGTCAATTGTATCCCTTCATTTTTTTGGTAACCTATTTCCCTAAATTAATCTACCTTTTCCCAAAGAGAATGGCCATTGTGAATTCTTCACATGACCGAACCCCAACTTTTAGTGCCTGACATTATTTGATGACAAACCCCACATCATAGATCACATCACATGTAGTCCCTCCTTAACCTGAACTTTGCACTGGATCTCCTCTAAAATGGTATCAAATACCTGTTTTATTCCTTACTTGATATTAACTATCAGAGGAATATTGAACAGTATTATTTTTGCTCTGTCTTTGGGCAATTCTCCTTCTTCCAATAGTATCCTTGTTTGGTATGGATAACCCTCTAGAATAAGTTGATCAACCAAAATCTCATCACCATGCAGATAGATTTTTTTTTTTAATACTCACTACCTCAGTTTCTTCAATTGCATCTCCCCTCTGATGGGAAGACTGCCATAAACCCCTCTCAAAGCTTTCCCTTAAGAAAGGCTCCGAACTTTCAGATGTACCCTCCAGGTACATCTCCATTTTCCATTAGCAGCTCTACTTGATTTCAACTCCATCCACCATTATGCCCCCTCTGCTGGCATTCTCCTCTTCCTCCTTTTAGCTTCCTTCAATATGTTGTCTTCTCCCATTAGGTTGTGAACTTCTTCAGAGAAGAGACTATCTTTCTTTTATTCCCCCAATGCTTAGCATAGTTTCTGGCACTTATTAGGTATTTATAAATGTCTATCAAATTTAATTGAAAATTGATTTAAAAATATATAATTTCCAACAAATCTTGAATGATCTTAGTGTATGAATAAGAGATACATTGGAAATATACATGTAAGGTGGTGTTTTGTTCTAGAGTTAGATGCATTTTTTGGTAATTACCAAACATTAAGCACTTTTATATCATGTGAGATAATAAAGATGTGGTTCATTGTTGAATAATATTTATTAAAGTCTACCTGCTCCCTACTAATAACTTTGATTCTTCTTAATAAGTGATTTATATATAAATTATTGTGCCAGTTTCCTTTTATTGTCCTGCCTCACTTTCCCTAAATTGTTCTGCCTCAGTTCCTTGAATTGTTCTGCTTCATTCCCCCTGGTTGCAACCTTTCTGACCATTAGGACTGAGATAATTAGGGCTTTCGAGATCTGGCCACTCTGGCTTTCCAAAAGAGTCATAAACTATAAATGTATAATTTCAAGATAAGGGGGAGTTCAGATATCCTGGCTCCTAAGTCCTTCTAAATTATCAAGAATTTATAATCCTCACCCCCCCCCCCATCCTATCAGAACCAGATTGATGGTCCGTTTCTGGAAATGTCCATGTTTACCAATGTTTGAACTCCACCCCTTTCTCTCCCCAATCTTGGAGCCATATAGAATTCATTGGAATCTCACATTCTATGCTAATGATGATGCTGAATGCTTTAAGACATCAACCTTGGGACCAAAATGGATCCTTTGGTCCCAGAAAATCTCTCCCTCTCAGAAATCCAAATAAAATATTAAAAACTCTCTAATCTCTATCTTGCCTCAGTTTCTCCAGCATTATAAAATGACCCTCTTAAAGATTTTGCATAGATGAAACAGTAAGCATAAACTACAGATAATTTTTGTTCCCTCTTTTTGGGGTACCAACCAGGTTTGACGCTTTTGTTTCCCTACCACTACTCCACCTGCCTCCTTCCTTTGTTATTTTCCATTCCTAGAGATACCTTGCATAGCATTTCTTTATTGTTTTAATGGTTTTATTGCCTCCAGTATGCATCTCCTCTACACATATTTGCTTCAATCTATATTCATAGATTTTCACAGTTTTTCCTTATTTATATCTCCTTTGAAAAATCTCAGGAACTGTGGTGTTAAGGTCCAAGTATATTTGTTTCATCATCTTTGAAGGAAAAAAAGATTGGTGAAATATTTTTTGTAAATTTTTCTTCTATTTGTAGTCCTCTTTACATTTCATCTCTGAATGCCCTTAGGGGTGACTTTATTTAGTTGGATATCTTGCTAAATTTCCTTTAGACTTGTTTTTTCTGCCACTGATTCTTCGTGCTACTCATAATCACCCATTATCTTTCTTCATATTTTACAGGCAATTTTATATTCTAAGTAGTTGTTGTTTTTGGCAGTTTTTTCTCTTTGGCAAGTAAATAAAATGTTTGTTGACTAAAGTGTTTTCTGAGTTCTTTTGGTCTGTTGTAGCAGTTAATTACTTTAACTTCTGGTTGAAGTTATTACAATAAATTTTTCCCCACTGATTTGGAGATGGGTTCAAACCTGAAAATTCTTTTGAGACACCTCAGGACACTGATCTGTGACTCTACCTCATAGGGTCTCTTTTTGAACCTCAACATAATCACTGTTGATATCCTTTCTGTTATCCATTTCTTATATTTTATTTTTGATAGTTCTTTTTAAATAATTCTAAAGTTTAATCCTTTTTTATTGCAAGCAGTTTTTTTTTTATCATTACTATCTTTTCTTCTTGTCTATTCAAAATTCTGATCTTAACTCTGCTGAGTTGATGATCTGAATACACAAAGATAGTTTACTTAGGAATAATTCACAAAGTAGATGTTTAATAACTTAGTATGAAATAGAACTGACTTGTTCGTATTGAATAAAATTGACTTTTGTGAGAAAAGGATGGTCATTTTGTTTTCCACAGTTATGAAAATCAAATTGGAGAAATGAAATTCAAATTAGAAAACTGAAACCCACAGGGATATCAAAGAATAATCAAAAGTGGAGGTTATCTCTCTTCTAAAGAATGTAAGCTCCTTGGAGGCAGGGACTGACTTCCTAATCAGAGGCTGTGGTCTGACATTTGAAAAGAATCTTTTGCACTTTGCCTTTAGCCCTCCTCTGTTACTTTCTCTCTTTTACTATGTAAGCTCCTTTGGGGCAGGGACTGGCTATGAAATTAAAGGTGGGGATTCAAGGGATGTAACTTCTGTAACTTCAAGGTGGGAATCAAGGGAGGGACTTGTTTTTTAGGATAGGAAATAAAATGCTGCCTTTGGAATTTCAAAGGTGTGAACTCACTTAGGCACCCATTCTTGCCAAATGTAAAAAAACTTTTTCCTGTATTCATCAGTCAGTCAATGGAGTTCTTGATAAAATATTTGTTTTTTATACTTTCTTCAGGACAATGTTTATTTTTAAGTAAATATTTATTGATATCTTTTGTTTTATATTGCCTAAATTTCCCCCTGATTCATTTTCTATTCCATACCTCTCAGACAGCAGTTCTAAAGGGTGCCTTCTTAATCAAACAAACTAAGGATATATATGACCATAGCAAATAAAATAGACAATAAAATTTTTTTCACACAAATAAAATCAATGTGTCTAGAATAAGAGAAATCATGATGAAAAATTCCTTTCATCAAACATCTTTGATAAAAGTTTGACATCCAAAATACATACAGGGCATATATAAGGCTAAAAAAAAATCATTCCTTACTATATAAATGTCCAAAAGGTTTCAATAGATTTCAAAAGAAGAATGAAATCTATAAACAATCATATTGAAGAATTTTCCAAGTTACCAATAAGAGAAAAAAATTAAAATAACTCTAATATTTCACCTCATATCAGCTAATTGGAAAAGATGATAAAAAGGAGAGAGAGTCAATATTAGAGATGTCATGGGAAGAAAGGGAAACAAACTATTGGTGAAGTTATGTATTATTTCAAAGATTCTGGAAAATGATTTGGAATTATGAGACAAAATAACTAAAATATTCCTATTTGGTCTACCAATTTATATCTATTGATCCAAAGGGGTCAAAGACAAAAGATAAAAGTCATATACACTAAACTATTCATCCCAGGACTTTTTATAGTAGCCAAAAATTCAAAACAAAGCAAGCTATTCCTTTGTTGGAGAATAGAACAACTATGTTACAGGCATATAATGATATATATCCTTGTTCCATAAGAAACAATGAAACTGACAAATTTATAGAAACATGAAAGATATATAAGAACTGATACAGAGTTAAGAAAGTGGAACTGGGAGAGCTATAAAGCCTATAACTATGACAATTTAAATAAAAAATTTAAAAGGCAATTGAGTTCAAATTAAACACAAGGACCAACTTTGGTTGTAGAGAACAGATAATGAAATGTATTTGATACCTTGGCACATGTATAGGGGTGGGATGGGAAGTAGTAGAGGCTACAGGTATGGAAAATTGTCTATGATGTATGATAATGTTTCCTGATAAAAATCCATATGGTTGTGATTTAATGGAATTTGAATTCTTGAGGTGGGACTACAAAGAAAGTTAATCAATAAAATTTATTAAGTGCCTACTGTGAGTAGGCATTATACTAAGTGCTGAAAATTTTATGCTACTTTTTCAGCAATGCTGTGAAATGGAAATCCCTTAATTATGTCCCAGGATAACCTGAAAATTTTTAGGTCATATGGTAAAATATAAAAATGTATGTTATAAATAAACTGTGAATTACAGGTCAGAACTGAACCAGTGCCAGCAGTCCACACACATACACATATAAAATCAATTAGACACAGCATTTCCAAGTAGCAATTTTCCAAAGAGTCCCACAGGGACAATGCCATGATTAAAAGTGCTTCTCTTGGACAGACTTCACTGCTTCTTAAAAAGCAGAAAACTCCAGTTAACATCTGGTTGAGATACATTATTGAAACATATTCCAAACTATTATTCTTTTTAGTCATGTAGCAGCTAGAGGCACCTCCTTCCCCCTAAATCACAGGGAGGTCCTTCAACTGATGAAGGTATTCTATGAGTCTATATCCCCCAAAACTATAGTTCACAAGTTCCCCCTGATTTGTTGGCCTTTAATAATCAGGGAGAGGACACAATTAGTTCAAAGGAAAAACATTTATTGAATTTGAATAATAAGAGAAGTAGCCACAAATCATCCTATAAATGTAGAGTAAAATCTCCCACAAAGACACACAACAATGGGACAAGTGCATATAGGATCTATAAATGCAAAGAAGCACTCAGGTAGGCAAGAGTGACTAGGACACCTCTATGGAGTGGGGCAAACAGGAAATACATGTGATCAATACAAACACAGGAAGGGACATGCTATATGGCCAATGATATATTTTAGTGATGACATTGTGCTGTCCCTGGTGACATTGGTCTTATAATCTCTTCTACACATTGCTCTGGACTTGTATACTACATCACTATTTGGGGATCTTCTATCCCTCTGTCTACAGCCTACTCTTGATTTTTAAGTTCTTTTGTATGTTGTTTTACACTTATGGGAATGTAAGCCCCCTGAAAGGCAGAAACTGCTTTTATTTTTATTTGTATTTGTCTTCCCAGGACTTAGCACATTGTCTGGCACATAAGAGGTATTTAACAAATGTTTGTTGTTACCTACCTACCTTCATTTTTGTTCTATCATACTCCCCTTCTCCTTTAAGGTCCAACTAGAGAAACCTCTTAGAACTGCCTTTCCCTATTAGAATATATTCTTCCATTCCCCCTAACTTGTTTCCTGCAAGACTCAGTTCAAATAGCATCTTCTTTATGAATCCTTTTAAACTAGGTTTCAGTGCCACAACTGGAATGACACTTCTCTGAGTTCAAGGAGCATGAAAAGGAGGCAATCAATTTCTCTTATTCATCCCTTTCCTTCCTTTGGTAGAGGCAAATGCGTGTCCAAATGATTGACTATGTAGTCACCCGGTATCTGTGCAATATCAAATCATTTACATTTCCCATAGCGAGGAAGAATATTTACTGTTAAAATTTTTTTGAAGAAGCAAATATACCCTTATATAAATGACAAAGATGGCCACAAAAAATCACAAACTAGATACTATGAAGTAAACTATGGCAGTATAGTTTAAGGAACCTTACAGCTGTTAGTCTTATGGCATTTCATTTTCATATTGGATGTTCAATGGTTCCTAGGAGATTTAAGCTGGACTAGTCCTGAGTGGAGAAGGACCATTATTGAGCTTCTTAGGACTGGTTCATAGACCAAATTTCTCTGCTCTTTTCTAAGAGAACCTTATTCTTCATGTTAAGAGAAATGATTCATTGAGGATCCCTACTCAAACTCTAATCAGTATGTCAGTTTATTATGATTTTATAAGCGTTAGTAATTATTAGTAAATATTTTTATATAGTAATACATATCTGGTAAATCACCTAATAATTTTTATAAGAATAAACAATATATTAATCTATACTTTGTATGTCACATAGAAATATAGATTCTAATTAAAAAGACCTATAATAGGCCTCAAACTTTAATGTAATATTCATTACTTGTTAATAGCTATAGAGTATACTCATTCACAGAAATGTTGACAAAGATATCTCTATCCTTTTTTATTCAAATTCCATGACCAAACAAAGCATGGCTGGAGCCATGGTGATGAGGTTGGGGTCCAGAATCAAATAATGAGATTCAGTAGCAATTCACATGTGAAGAAATCACAATAGCTTTCTCTTCACCAAAAGGTACATTTATTTATGAGAAGAGGTTACAGACAAAATGAAGAGGTAAAATAGACACCAGGAATGGTAAGGATGAAACAGATTTGGGAGAGTACATAATTAACAACAAAAGGGATTTTAACAATTTACAAAGAAAAAGACAAGTTCCCTAGTGGAACTCAATTATCCAGGAGTAAGAGATTACTCCATGAGGTGGACATAGTCATTGATTGGCAGGCTAAATCCTAAAAAAAAGGTTTAGCACTTAAAAAGAGTTAGTTAGCTATTACTAGGAGAAAGAAACCAAAAGAGAAGGGCGAGGAGAACAATACAATGAGGTAGAATGCTGTGGCAGGCTAACTCAAAGAAATTTTAGGAAAGATGGCATAGGCTATGGATAAATTTCTAGGGGAAATTTGGTATTATAACTTGACTTTATGATTGGACAGAGTAAAATGTGGTTTCCCAAGACTTCCACAGGGATGGGACTATAAGACTAAGCTTATCTCAATCAGTGCCCTTCCTTGCTTGCCTCAGGGTGTTTTATAGAGTACTTCTGGCCTTCTCTACCAACCCCATCTAGTTAGCCAGGACCTCATCCATGGTACAGAAAATCTTCCTATTCCATATGTTCTTGAAGAATATGTATAGCTTGTACCATTTTCTCCTGCTTAACCTAAAAAGGAGCCCATCCATATTGTAACCAGCTAGTCAGCAGAGATATTCTTTGCTTTATCCAATTTGTTACCCTGCTGACATATTATTTTTGCTCATTTTAGTTTATGTATCATAAGTCAACCAATGAGATAATGTATTTTTACTATTTGGGGTATCAAACTCTACAAATACAAGGTCCTGGAAAAAGAAGCTCAGATTATAAGGAAGAAATGAAATCTACTTTATTAAGGGGACCATGGATCCTTTATTGAAGTGTCATTGGTTCAGAGCTTTGTCTCAGTTTCTTATTGGAGTTTGAAAAATTTATTCCCCCAAGGGTACCAGTTTGTATTACTAATATTTACTTAAGCATTTAACATATTTGAACATTAAAATACATCTAATTTGTGTATTTTTTCCCAACCTCATATCCCCATCACTATCACTAGGAAAGGTGAAAAAAAGGGGAAAAAAATTACATGATAGCTTTATTATATATTTAAAGGGAATAGCAAGTTATGCTTAATAGATTTGCAGTTTCATTGACAATCATCTTTTTTTTCTCTTCCTCTGTGTCATGGAAATTCTTGTTTTATTAAGTTCAGAATAAATAAGATGAAAAAAAAAATTGGAGTTTTTTCTGCAATGGTCAGAATCATTGGTTATCTCAGAAGGATGAGGGAACATAATTTTAACAAGATCAAACTGTTCTGTAATATCTGCATCTGAAAATCATGGGTAAAGCTATCATAGGCATGATAGTCAAGACTCCCTCAACTCTACATGATCCTAGGCAAAAGTTGTAAGTACTTTCAAAACACTGTAATCTCACATTATTCAAGAGACTTATTATCCAGGTTCATAGGCTAATAGTTGGGAAACTTTCCTGTTTAAAAGGGGAAAAGAGTAATGGAAAAACTTATTTGGAATGACCCTGCAAAATGATATTTACAAAAACCACACACAACTTTCCCATCAGTCTAAGTATATATCTGAAACTTATATAGCATTTTAGGCACCACATATTGGGGACATGTGTTGGCGTTTCACATTGTATGATAAATTATTGATTTATGAGTATAAACATTTTTAACCAGGTCACACTGAGACTATAGGCAATAGATAAGTTAAATTGAATGTCCCAAGAGATTCTACTTTATGCAGTAATTTCCATTGCTTATGATTAAGTAAGATGCAGTTGTTTTCAATCTAACATTGATATCAGTGGGTATTGATTTCTTGCCCATCACATATAGCACATGGCAGTAGAGAAACTTGAACCCAAGTCTTCCATACTCTGAAGCCAGTGTTCTACCCACTACATCATGCTGCTTCTTACTCAGTGTAACTGGATAAGTTGCTATTAGGGTGAATTGTGGCTCTATTCCTCAAATACCAAATAGATCTTCAAATGGCTCTAATAATAATACTCTCCCCAGATTCTCTCACCCAATGGCTCAAAAGTTTGTGATAAGATGAATGTTCAGACATCATGTCTAGTTTTTTTTCTGGCATAGGGTCTACAGATAAATAGGGCAGGAGGACAAATTGGAACCCCATTCTAAACCAGGGAAGGAATAGTATAAAATTCAGAGCCCTGTGTCAAAGCCTCAAAACCTAGATTTGAGCACTGATTTTTTTTGACTGACCTTTGGCAAGTTCTGGATCTCAATGTCCTCATCTCTCAAAGGAAAAAACAAAGTTCATGGCCATATAGATCCCTTCCAGGTTTTAAAATCCAATAATCCCATTAAAAATAAATTATTTTATTACAAACAAATATACTGTTTACATCCAAATAAGAACAAATAAAGAAGAATATGAAACCATGAACTTTTAATGAAGTTTAAAAATATATATATATATAATTTAACATGATAATATAAACACTATCTTGTTTTTGTCTCCTTCTGAATTTCCTTATGCTCTCATCTGTGTGTTTTTAAAGACTTATCCTCTTTTCTCTTTTAAAAAAATTTACATCACTATTACTACTTCTCAATACTTCCCATGGGCATCTAAGTGGTGTGATAGATAGAGTGCTGGGCCTGCTGTAGGAACACATCTTCCTGAGTACAAATTTGGCCTCAGACACTTACTAGACTCTGGGCAAGTCACTTAACCCTTGTTTGCCACTTTCCTCATCTGTAAAATGAGCTGGAGAAGGAGATTGTAAAGCACTCCAGTATCTCTGCCAAGAAAATCCCAAGTGAGGTAATAAAGAGATGGATATGACTGAAAAGATTGAACAATAATCCTCTCCATAGCTCTTCTTCCTCCCCCAATAATCCTGAAAAAATTCTGTAAATATAATAAAACAAAAGAAATTCACATATTGTTTGTGTCTGAAAATATATTTCTTATTTTGTACCTCTAGTTTATTATTTCTTTTCAAAGAAATATAAATCATGTTTTATCATCAGTCTTATGGTATGGTGATTAATTATGATATTGATCTAAATTCTCACTTGTTTTCCTTTACATTTTTCTGTTTATTAAAATTGTTCTCTTGGTTCTTAATTTACTCTGCATCATTCCATATAAGTTTTCTGTAAATTCACCCTTTCTGTCATTTCTTAGGTCACAATAATATTTCATTACATACATAATTTGGTCAGCCATTCCCCAATTGACAGTCAGCCACTTCATTCTAGTTCTGGTCTAGAGCAAAATATATTGCTATAAATATTTTTGTGCAAGGTGATTACAATAGACTTGTGATGAAAAGAGCCATCGGCACCCAGAGAGAGAACTATGGTGACTGAATGTAAATAAAAACATAACAAATAAATAAATGCTTTTGTACATATAATCCTTTCTATTTTGGGGGGAGGGGGTCTCTTTGAAATATATTTGATTAATGGCATCTTATTTTCTTCTAGAATAGAGCTCCAAATTGCTTTCCAGAATGGTTAGACCACTTAGTAGCTTTACCAACAATGCATTAGTGTGCCTGTTTCTCCCAGCTCCTCCAACAATTGTTTTCTATTTTCAACTGGTGAGTTGCTTTAATTTGCATTTCTGTTATTATTGGTTATTTGAAGCATTTTTATAATGTTGAAAGCTTGCATTTCTTCCATAGCAAATATCTTCATAGTTTTCTATGAATTGCAAATTTCTATCTTTATGGTGGAAATTCTGCAATGGGCAAAATTGTGCCTTATTTAGCTGTAGTAATGAGTCATTATTTTGGGAGGGTTATTGGTTTATGATTTTCAATAGTACTTATCTCCTTTGTTCACACAAAAACCCAGTTAATGAAGTTCTAGCAAATCGAATTCTTTTCATTATATATTTGTTTTAATCTCTAACGCTATGTTTTTGTCATGTATGCTCTGGTTCCTGTACTTAAATAGGAGCAAAGAATAATGAGTTGCATTGTAGAAGAATTCACATGTACAAAGAACCCACTTGAAGCATGTCCCCTCTCTAATTGATGCTTCTCTTTCTCAAAGGCAATTCAGTTTAACAAAGGAAGAAAGCAAAAACTTTCCTTGTCTTCAGTGCACGTATATTCTCCCACGGTGGAGAAAGATTCATCATGTATGTTGCCTAGATTTCCTTCACGGTATTATCTCCCATCCCCACCCCAGCTATACTCCAAATCTCCATTCTATGTATTCATTATCTAGTCAAAATCATAGTTATGAGTCCCTCCCAATTTATGTTATACCAGATCAAACCAGGTGACATGAATTCAAAGCAAAAGGCATTTTTTTAAAAGTGGAACTTAAATAATAAGGAAATATTCCTCATGTTATTCATTCAATTTCTATAGATTTCTCTGCTGTTATTAGGAGAGAAAAATCTTTCTGGACAGCTCATATTCCTTGGTTTATATCTCAGTGGGAACATTTTGATAGATCTGTTAGCTTATTGTCCCAACAACCTCTCATGCTTCCATGATGCTCTCCACTTCTGAAGCTACTTTTACAAAGTTGCTACCATCATTTTTTGCTGGGCTTTTTCTCTGCTGAGCTGCTGCTGCCATCTTCTGGAACTGTCTCCTGTTTTATGCGATTGCCCTAGCTAAAATATGCCACAGGGTAATTAATATATTTTCATTGCTTTTTTAGTTAAGACACACCTGGCCAGTACATACAAGTGTCTTGGATCAAAATCTTTCTGTTTGACATATTCACTTGATACCTTGAAACCTGCTTACTATTTAGGATGGGGCAAGTTAATTCCTTTCAACTCACATCATGCTCCTAATAATAAGTCTTAGAAACATTCAAATTACTCTGGAGGTTCTACACACCTCAAGAATACACTTAGTATTATTGGACTGGTGACCTTTGTCTTGCATTTTTACAGCTACACCTAGATTACTATGTTTTTCCACTTATAATTTAATTCTCCAGACAAGGAAATACAAAATATTTAGAAAAAGGAGAAATATTAAGAAATCTTGGGATTAGATAAGACTTTGCCTAGGAAAAGGAAACTAAACTTTGAATAAAGCTAATACTTTAAGGCATGAGAACACTGAAAATTTAGAGCAAAGATGAAGAGATGGGAGATAAAATGTTAAGTTCAGATGATGTCAGATGATAGTTTAGCTTTGTGTGGAGAGCTGTAATATGAAATAAATCTGGAAAGAGAAGCTATGACTCCTTATTCAGAGGTAGATGAGAGTTAGGCTGCAGAAGGCTTTAAACGCCAAGTTTAAAAGTTTGCATTTTATTTTAGAGATGATAGGGAATCATAGAAGATTTCTGAGGGGAGAATGATGTGATTAGACCTGTGTTTCAGAAATATTAATTTGATGTTTATCTGGAGGATTGATTAGAGAGGGATTGAAAATAGGAAGGCCAATTATTGTAGCAATCAACAGAGATGTGACGAACAAGGATAGTATCTGTCTGAATAGAGAGGAAGGATAGATGTAAGATGTAAGGTATATTATGACTATATATTCAACAAGATTTGGTGACTGCTTAGAAATGGGAAGGGTATGAGTAAGGAAGCATGAAGAGCAGATGATGATTGTGACTTTGGGAACCTGGGAAATTAAAAGAGTATTGATGGCCTTAATAATGCTAGGAAAACATGGAAAAGGTTCAGATTTCAGGGGAGTAATACAATGAGCTACAAAATTTGAAGAAAGTAGAGATGGATAAATAGATTTGGGACTCATCTACATAAATGTGGTATTTTAAACCATGGTTGCTTATGATTTTACCAAAGAAGAGAAGATCTACTAAGAAAAGCAGAGGAACCAGGACAGAGCCTTAGAAAATGGCCAAAAATTAATCTGAGGTCAGGAACCTAAATGACTAGCAGCACCATTTTTAGTGAATTTTGTGCCTGAGACAAGAATATCATTTTTTTTTACTTATCCTAATGGTATAGTATACTTGGGAAAATAGGTACATATTTTATGTTTTTGTGCCCTTCATATGACATGGCAAGTGCTCTACTTGCCTCATCCTTATAACAGCTTTGGTGACAGGAAGTTTGGTGTTGTTCTCAACAGAAAAGGTGGATTTTAGAGAAGATTTAGCATGAAAGATAATAAATTCTATTTTGGACAGGTTAAGGTTGAAATCAAAAAGGATGTCCAATCTGCAGTGGCTAACATGCAATAGGTAATATGGGATTGGGGTATAGGGCAGAGTACTTCTGATTATAGAGATCTTAGAAATATTTGTGTAAAAATTGAACCAGTGTGAGCTGATAAAATCACTGAAGGAGAGAATGTATTGTGAGAAAGGAAAAAAAAGGGTACAGTATTGATAAGGAGATAGTATACTGGTAGAATTGGATTTAAAACTTAACTCTACCATTCATTACTTGGGTGACTGTGGGTAAATCATCTGTGTAAACTTTCTAGCTGTTAGTTTCCTCATTTTTAAGTAAAAGTAATGATATTTAAAGTCCTTCC
Organism: Sminthopsis crassicaudata; assembly: GCF_048593235.1. Taxonomy (NCBI): domain Eukaryota; kingdom Metazoa; phylum Chordata; class Mammalia; order Dasyuromorphia; family Dasyuridae; genus Sminthopsis; species Sminthopsis crassicaudata. The sequence continues at coordinate 99,241,349 of NC_133619.1, forward strand.
ATTTCTAAATTTATGATCCTATGACTCTAATGGTGGTTGAAGGCAACAGATTAGACAAGGAGGAACCAAAGATGAGAAAGGGGAAGTGATCACAGAGCAAGCTCCCAGAGGAGAAGTGAGAGAATGGGAATCAAGGACACAAATTGAAGAATTGTTTTTAGAAGAACTATCTTCTGACTAGGCTACATTGGAATCACCCCATCATATCCAGCTTAGTCTAAGTCTTCCTTTTAAACAACCCAAATAAAAATGATGCCATAAAATAACTGATATTTTCATATATAAAAAGTAAATTATTTGACCTTATTGAGTCCTTTTTGATTGATCCTGAATGTTTATGTTTATATTTCTCTTGGATGTTATATGTCAGATTTTCCCTTAAGTTCTGTTGTTTTTGTCACAAATATCTGAAAATCTTTCAGTTTGTTAAATGTCCTTTTTTTCCATTCATATTTGTACCTAAATTTGCTGGATAAGTTGCCATTAGTCATAAGCCCAGCTCTTCTGCTCCTTAAAATACAATATTCTAATACCTATTGTCCTTCAATATAATAATTGCTAATTTTGTGTAACCCTAATTGAGTAACCCACAACATTTAAGTTGTTCTTGTTTGTTTGTTGCTTCCAATATTTTCTCTTTAACCTAGGAGCTTTTGGCTATGATATTCCTTTAAATTAAGTCTTCCTCAAGAGAACTGAGATCTCTTTCAGATGTTAATTGGTAGATTGCCCCCCCCCCCAATTTCTGTTTTGCCTTCTTGTTCTATAACTTCAGGGCAATTTTCCTTAATAATTTCTTGTAATATTGTATCAAGATCCTTTTTTTTTAATTCACAATTTTTAAGTGGTCCAACTACTTCTCCTTGATCTGTTTTCCAGATCAATTGTTTTTCTAATGTGACCCTAATTTTTTCTATCCCCAGAGTATGATTACCTATAGTTAGATTCGTTCTCCTTTCCTTGTTCATTTACAAGGAAATATTCTGATTACTTTCCCTGCCTCGTTTCATCTTCTTACACTCCTCTGAATTCCTCATATATATTTTTTATTTCTTACTATTTATTAGTATTCCATCACATTCCTATACTATAATTGGTTTCAACATTCTCCAATTGTTGGGCACCTATTTTGTTTGTAGGCTTTTGTTACCACAAAAAGTGCTACTGTGAATATTTTGATACCAGTGTGATTTTTACGTCTGTGACTTTTTTAGGATATATTCTCAGGGTATTTCTGGTTCAACAATATAGACAACTTTCTCACCTCATTGTCTTCACAAGACAGTTGGACTAATTTATAAGTATATCAGAGATTGAATGTCAAAAGAAGTGCATATATTGTATATTATATGGTACTTCAGATGGCATTATTTGCTGATACCATTATGCTGATTCCATCAAGTCCAAGAACATTGTAAATTATTTCCAATAAATCCCATAATCACTCAAAAGAATTCAGTCTAATTAGTCACACAAACAAAACTAAATAATAAATAAAGAATTCCTGTTGTTAGGGTTATCATTTGCCGTATGGATGGCTAAGTCATAATACACATTTCTAAGTACATATATCTTGGAAAGACCTTGATGATGGACAATGAACTAGGAAATAGGAAAGGGACAGCATATTAAATTGAAATTGTGTAGTACTTTTTAATGATTCTAAGCATTTCCCTGAAACAAAGGCCCACTCTTTTTACATTAATATGTATGCTATTCAACTGTGAGTCATGGAATATCATCACAGTCTCCAGAGAAATGAAGTTGTGAGTCACCCAAAGAGAAATGGTGACCGATTGTGAGTGCAACTAGATTATAACACATTACCAGAAAAGAATTTCCCAAGAGAAACAGAACAAAGAATAACGACTAAGAGGTAAATGACCAGAAAAAAGAAGTTGTTTATTCATGTACTTTAAAAAGAGGGATAACCAGTAAGTAACCTATGTCTTCTATTGGAATTAAAGTATTAACAGTAGTTCTATATGAAAGTTCACAGAAAACTGGATAAATCTTCTATGGAAAGTTTATTGGAAGATATGACTAGGAGTTACCATGATAGGAAGCTACAGATGAGTTGTGATTATATACTATTAGGGGGAATTTCTATATCAATAAAATCACATTTCTATCAAAATATATTAGAAATAAGCTCTTTGAGAACAGGGACTAATTTTTTTTTTTTGTCTTTGTATTCCCAGTATCTTTCAGATAGTATATGCTTAACATAAGCTCATTTTGTAACAAAGTTCATTGATAAGGCACTGCCTCCTCATTAGTGGAGATCAATACTCCCCCACCTACATGGATGATGGGGAAGGAATTGGTGAGAACAGTGGGGGAGAGATGTTTTTCTAGCTTCCAGCTTGAAGAAAGGAGATGTATGATGTTAACTTCTTTTCACATTATTGAAGAAAAAGAAAGACAAAGAAGAAGCTAGCTCATGAGAGGAGCTAGAAGTCTCTTTGTGTCCCTGTTGTCAGATTTCTACATTGGAGTTTTCAGGAAATTTTTACTTGGGTGAGATGTGGGACTTTTTTGGTTGAGATGTATTATCTCATCCCAATGCAAAAACTCCTTCAATCTGTATTATCTAGCATATAGTCTCATATGTAATGTTTCTCTGATTTTTATTTTGTTGTCAACTTGAATAAATGAATTTCTTTGCTATTTGTTATGTGGGTTCATTTTGGAATTGATATTTGGTGAAAGATAGTCAAACTTTGGAGGCTTGGGGTCTTTTTACTCCATTATTAAATAGTGATCAAGTCATTTTCTCTAGACTGACAATATCTAAAGGAACAGTTAGGTACAGTTCTAGCCCAGACCCCTGTCTCTGAGGGGAGCAGAGTGTCTAGGCTCTGGCCCCTGTCTGCTGCTTTCTCTCCCGACAGGAAATAAAAGTGTCCCTTGGAGAAGGGTGAGGAGGGGGAAATACTTTCTTCTCCATGAGCCACATTGAGAAAGCTATATTACATATTAATAAATGTTTGTGGTTGTGGAAAAATGTTTGTGGCAGCCCTTTTGTAGTAGCAAGGAACTGGAAACTGAGTGGATGCCCACCAGTTGGAGAATGGCTGAATAAATTATGATATATGAATATTATGGAATGTTATTGTTCTGTAAGAAACGACCAGCAGGATGATTTCAGAGAAGCCTGGAGAGACTTACATGAACTGATGGTAAGTGAAATGAGCAGAACCAGGAGATCATTATATACGGAAACAAGAATATACGATGATCAATTCTGATAGATGTGTCTCTCTTCAACACTGAGATGACTGAGGCCAGTTCCAGCGATCTTCTGATGAAGAGAGCCATTTACACTCAGAGAGAAGACTGTGGGAACTGAGTGTGGATCACAACATAGCATTTTCATTCTTTTTGTTGTTTGCTTGTATTTTGTTTTCTTTCTCATTTTCTTTCCTTTTTGATTTGATTTTTCTTGTGCAGCAAGATAATTGAATAAATAAAAAAATAAATGTTTGTGGAAATAAACTAATTTTTATGTCTCAAAACATCCTGTCCCTAAAACTTTCAAGAATATTCGCTTTCTAAATACTTACATATTTAGATGTAACAGGGATTGACCACATATGTTCCCTAGTACCAACTAGTAACTCAAGATGCCTTTGAAATGACTGATGAATGAGGAATAGAGGAGATAGACTTTGCCAAAAGAACCATATTTCAGGAGAACTGAGATGTCAGCTCAGATATTTTGTACTGCATTTTATATTCTCTCATTTTGAAGTTCTAGACCAAAATGCAAGAGGGAATAAAAATATTTCTTCCTTTCTTCTCTTTCTCCCTTCTAACACTTGAAACAGAAAATGGCAACTTGTAGGTGAAGCATACAACGAGAGGTGTGTGTCTACCCAAGTGAGACTGAGAGGGAAATTACTGTATCCTCAATTTCCTGGCTGCCTTCTTTTGCCTTTCTATTTCCTTTTCTGAGAATTGCTTTGAGACTAATGTTTCTGAGAATGGAGTTTCCATGTAAATTTAAGAGTTCCTGAATTTGAGTAACCAGGCACCAAACTTCCTGGAGAGAGAACATTTCCCATCAGTTTATTCCATGGAGAAGACTGCCAATGAAGGAAGACCTGGTAACTGAAGGGCAAAAGCTTTTTCATGTGGGGGCAAGAGAACTGACTCTTACCAATCTATTATTGTTATAAGTTGCTTCGAAAGTCTCTTACTAATATGAAGAGGAATTGTTTGCTCAGCAGCTTTCTCCCAACCCTCTCTCCAATGTATTTATTTTCTGGGGAAAGTTTCATGATTCTATGAGATTACTTAAATGCTTGATATTTCTGTATTTGTTCATGGGCCCCAGTGAATACTTTATGTCTTATGCATTTCTGAAGCAGGTGAAATAAGGGTTGCTCTATTCCCAGTACTTATGCCATATTATGGAGTACATCTGTGGCCGGAGAGCCCTGTTTTCAATTTGTGATGAAACCTGGTAGTTGTGGCTCAAACTCTGACCTTACTTATAGACACTAGATGGGATCAGAGACCCTGCCCTAGTGACAAAAGACACATACCATATTGAACTTTCATTTTAGAAATTTCATCAACAAAATTCTAAGATGGGGTCAAGAATCAAAGAAACTGACCTTCTTGGGAACTAGCCCTTCAAAATCTAGTTTGTGTGATCCCTAAACTTTTTTTGGGGGGGATGGGGAGGGTATATGGGAACTGTGTCTTTGTTTACAGAAGAGTGAATAGAAAAATGTCTTTGCTTATTTAACAAGGTTTCCTCTCAACATATGTAATGTGGATGTTCTATGTGGGTCTCTGGGAGGCAAAACTAGAAATCTCTATTATCTATCTGCTCAAGGAAGACTTCAATTCAATTGTCAGTCAAGACACTGTTCTTCTTTAAAAAAAAAGGGGGGGCTATCAAGCTAAATAATATTTTTGTGATCTTTTAAAAATTGTTAGTCTAGGGAAGTGTTTTTTAAGTTAAACTAAATTCTTGATGACAATTTCTAAGTGGGGAAAGAAGTCCCTAAGTTTTATATCCAAAATACCAGTTTCATAATGAACATACATTCTAAATAACAAAGAAACTTATTTATCCAAGTCAATAGCAAAATAGGAAATCAATAAATTACAAGAATATATACCAGTCAATATAAATTGAAAGGGCTCTCCCATTGGCAGCAAGATAATTTGGTTCAACAAGGGAGAAAATCCCATGTGTTACCCAAAAGAAAAATTCCCTGAAATCTTGGCTAGCAAGCTAAAAATGAATACATGATTGAAGTTCTATATGCTTGCTTCTTTCCAGTCTTGCTCTCTTCTTGACCCTGAAGAATGATTAGCATTGACCACTTCTCTCTTGAAGTAACAAGTCAGAAGAACTTAAAAAGACCAAAGAGAAAACTAGATCTTTCCTCTCTCCCAGTTTCACCAACTCTACTCCTGCTCCTGGCATAGTTATCATGGGGCACTGATTTCCAGCAATGAAGAAAGAGTCACACACTTGAGAAGACAGACCTAAATAGAAAACAGTTTATCATGCTTTCTTCTCAGTTGCATATTGAACCTATCTCATTCTTTTATATTTGCATACTTGGAGTCTAGAACAGTACTTGTCACTTAATAGTGCTCAATAAATGCTTGTTGATTGATTGATACCTTCTGTTTAAGATAGGCCCAAGACAACATAAGTAGGGACAAATAGATGATGGTAGAAACATTTTATTGTGTATACTTTGGGAATGAAGAGATAGAAATGGTACAAAAACAATGAGACAAATGAAAAGTCCAAGAAACATAGTTTCTGGATGATCAATTTATTTAGTAATGATCAATGTATTAATTAGACTAGTAACTAATTAATAAATTGAGGCTAGTGGTTTTCTCAGAAACCAAATCCTGCATAGAGACTACTGAATGCTTAAATATCCTTAGAAAAGGTAGTATCCTTAAGGATGAAAATCAATTCTAATTGGTTAACAATTAATGACAAAATCAATATTATAATAAGAAGTGGGTTTTGTTTTGTTTTGTTTTTAATAAGGGGCTGGGGCTGTTCATTTCAGTGCTTTTGGACAAAGAAATTATCTCCACCCAGACTACTAAAATTGAACACAATGGATAGAATTCATCCAGATTAGATTTTAATCAGAAATAAACTTTTTGGGGCAGTTAGGTGGCTCAGTGAATAGAACACCAGCCCTGAAGTCAGGAAGTTCAAATCTTGTCACAGACACTTAACACTTCCTAACTGTGTGACCCTGGGCAAGTCACTTAACCCCAATTGCCTCAGCAAAAAATAATAATAATAATAATAATAATAATAATAAATTTTGAGGTCCCACCCAACATTAAAGAAAATGTCTCATCAGCCGTCAGCTTCACAAGAAAATGAAAGGGAAAAAAAACCCTACTAATAACTCACTAATAATTGGTTATCAACCAAAAAGCAAATCTTTGAATTCTGTACATAAAACTGATTATTAATATAATAAGAAAATAATCCTTTTTTTCTCAGCAATTATCAGAAGGAGAACCCGCTGTTATGGTGTTCCCTATTTATTAAAATATATTTAAATTTTCATAATAATTCTCCTGTTTCATGATTATTATTTTTAGTTTTTACCTCATCTCATGCATTCCTTTTCTATATCATTATTAATAGTAGCATACAGATATTATTCTCTTTTTCCAGTAATGGAGATATGTCCTAGTCTGTCTATGCCATTTTTTCCCTGGTTCTTCCCTGTGACCCACAGCATACATTTGCAAGCCAGATAACCTGAATTAGAAATGTAGGCTTTAGCCATGTAACAGTAAAATTCTCATTGTTTTATAGAGGAATTTAACAAAATTTCATAAATAACAGAAATCACATAAATTGCTTAGAAGCCCAGAAATGAGTAATGTGTGAGATGGGGGTACTAGACCCCTTTACCCAAATTAACTAATCAGAGACAACTTCAGATACAAAAAGAAAGCATTTATTTATGGAGAGGCCAGAGCACATCTCAGCTCCAAGTGCTTGACCTGGCCTGTGGGAAATAGTAAAGCTGGTTAAATAGCAAAAGATGCAAGTCTTTTCATAGGATGGACTAAAAAGAAAGTAACCATTATTGACCAATTGTAGAGAACACCTGCAAGTGTGATTGATTCTAGAATGTGAGAGTTAGAAGGAATTTTAGCGATCAATAGATCCAACTCATTAAGTTCCACCCCATTCCATATTCCTAAATGCCATTATTTTATAGCTAGGGATACTGAAAATTTAAATGGCTTTTCTAAGACCACATGATCAATTAATAAAAAAGTTAAGACCAGAACTCAGATCTCACGACATTCTTTCCATTTCATCATAGACTTTATATTCTGACTCGATGGACAAAAAGTAAACTGTTAGAACATTAAAACTACTGTGAAAAGTGACTTAAAAAATAGTTCAAGAACAAGTTGGTTGCAGCAAAATTCATTAGCCTCCTCCAGGATGAAAGCCTGTCTCTGGGTGACATTCTGAGGTTACTAATGCTTGTCAGACCAACAGCTTGCACACAGTACATGATGGGGAATTTTGGGAGTTTGTCATCAAAGGAGGAAAGACATAAAAATGATCCTGATGGATGTTCTGAAGTTGTTTGATCTAAATCCAGAGAAAATAGCAGCTATCACAACTGATGGAGTACCAGCTATGACTGGGAAGATAAATAGTACTGAGGAAAAAAATATTAAAGTCAGAGCGGCTTGAGCTAGATGCTTTATCCTATCTTTTTTTTTTTTTTTAATCCATTCCTGGCAACTTAAAAATACCTTTGTGTAGTTTATAAAATAGTGAATTCTAAATGAAATCCTGGATTCACCACAGACCAAGCAATTATGTAAACATTCTTGTTACTTAATATGGCTCCATGTCACTTCACTTTTAAGTCCAATCACTTCTGTGAAGTAGAGCAGTTATAGTTCATATAATGAATGGCTTTGTATCCTATGCTATTAAACATGGGGTGATGCCATCTTCTTCTGTCTAAATGACACAAGAAGGGTATACTCTGTGTTATACTCTTACTTTTGATTTTCAGTCAGGGAAGACTGAACCAAAAGAAAAAATATATACTAAAATAAATCATCTTTTCAGATCTTCTTTTCTCTGTTTAATGGCTTTTCCTTTCTGATTTCTTACAAATGCATTTTTCTCTTTCATTCAAATTTTTATGTGAATATGTATAATAAATATGCTTTTATGTCCATGTGATATATGATGCATTATAATTATATAATACCTACATATATACTTACATAATTATATATTTAGCATATAATTATGTAATTATAATTACATAACATTATGGTGTGACATATGATATTTGAGGCAACTAAGTAGTTCAGTGGATAGAGCACTGGGCCTAGAGTCAGGAAGACTCATCTTCCTGATGTCAAATATGACCTCAGACATTTACTCACTAAGAAAGCCATTTACAGACAGGCTTTCATCCTGGAGGAGGCTAATGAATTTTGCTGCAACCAACTTGTTCTTGAACTATTTTTAAGTCACTTTTCACAGTAGTTTTAATGTTCTAACAGTTTACTTTTTTGTCCATCGAGTCAGAATATAAAGTCTATGATGAAATGGAAAGAATGTCATGAGATCTGAGTTCTGGACTTAACTTTTCTACTAATTGGTCATGTGGTCTTAGAAAAAACATTTAAATTTTCAGTATCCCTAGCTATAAAATAATGGCATTTAGGAATGAGGTGGAATTTAATTTAATTGCCTCAGTTTCCTCATTTGTATAATGAGTTGGAGCCTGAAATGGAAAACTACTCCATTGTATCTGCCAAGAAACCTCCAAATGAGGTCACAAAGACTCAAACACAATTAAAAATATTTATGTGTCTATTCTTTAAACAGGAGAATTATTATGAAAGTTTAAGTATATTTTATAAATGAGGAACACCTGGTCAATGGGTTCTCTTCCTGATTATTGATGAGAAAAAGAATTTTTTTATTATATGCTCTTAGTTGTTATATTCTTTATTCTCCCCATCGTGCAATTAAGTTATAAATTCTTGGACAATAGGGACCAAGTCCATTATGTTCTTATAGTTAGTGCTCAGTAAATAATGTTGACTGACTAACCCACCTCCCCTTTTTCTATTTATCTCTTCCTTTTAAAATTGGTATTTTTTTAATGGCAATATCTCTCCCCATCCCATTCTATTCCTATTAGAAAGTTCTCCTCGGCTACTAGACATTTCTTTATGTTAGGTTTCAATAATAGACAAAATTCAAGTGGTGAGAAACAGGTGTGAGAAATCCATTTTTAATTGGAATGTGATAGAAGTATCTCTAGGATGACTGAAAGCTTTTTTTTTTTTTTTTTTTTAAGAAAAAGGCTCCGCTGCAGTTCTCTGTTGAAGTAGCCATTAAAAAAAAAGAAAAAAAAATCTCAACAAACCCTGAGCATCATACACCTCTGAGCCCAACAAAGAATACATTCAGGGCACTGAGCTCTGAAGCGCTATCTTTCTTCTGTTCTACAATGGCCCTGAGGAATAGGCTATATTCTATATCCCTGTTTTTACCTTAGAGAACTTACATTACTGATCCTTCTCTTGTTGAAAAAAGAAGTCTAAGCCACAATTATTTTTTTAACCTTACCTAAGGAAAAATCCTGGTAGTTCAATGATACCCAGAAATATGGACTTTTCAGGACACTTTAAAGAACACACTCTATCAAATTGAGTATTGTTTGATTTCGCCAGGGCACAGTAATGTACCTTTATTACTGTTTGCTTTCTCTATTATGGCTATTATGGATTGTCCTGTTGTAAGAAGATTGTTACAGGGAGATTACTCTCATGTCAGATCCTTCCATTTATGTCAGCTTTGCTGGATAAAGTGTATCAAGGACAATTTTGACCTAATGTGGCACCTATCCTTCAGAGCCTTTATATAAAGAGCACCATTTTTATATTTCTCTTTTCTCTTCTTTAATATGTATGCTTGTTTTTAGACTGAGTCTTCCTATTGTATCCATATTGGAAGTGCATTGGCTACTTGCTGATCTGATCCCAAAATTGATTAATTTAGAAGTTTTTACCTGCTTGCTTTTTTTTGTTTTTGTTTGCTTGTGTATTCTTTGTTGTTATGTTATTTTTGTTTGTTTGTTTAACCTGGGCTGGTTAATCCCTTTCAGGCAGCTTGGTGTCTCTCTGTTCCTGGGGTTTCACCATATTGGTGCTAGACTTAGTTCAGACAATTGATTGTTTTTAGCTTTCTTTCACAAAACTCCACAAACTTTAGCAATATATGTGGCCCCATTCCTGACTCCTTTGATATTTAAATTAATTCACTCAATCCAGCAGTCATTCAATAAGAATTTAGGTGCCTAAATTAATCCTAAAGTTCTTTATAGGATAGTAGCATTTAGTGAAATATTAATTTATAAATTAAATTCACGGAAGATTGAGTTAAAGCAAACCAATATTGAGTCATTTACAAATATACCTAACAGAACAACAACAGTAAAAATATCTGCTTGTCTTATTCTTGATGTTGACATCTTAATATTCAAAGCAATGTTAACTCCAGGAGGATCTTAAAACACATTTGGCACTCGTGATACTATTGTGGCAGAAAATGATTCCTAAGGAAGGAAAAAACTGATCTTGTCAAATAAAGCAATCTGGTTCGACTTAGCACTTCTTTCCAGAAACAGAAACAAGCAAAGCAAATGATGAATTCAGAAGGTAATCATTAAATACCAAAGAAATAGTGCAAATTCAGGTGTACATTCTTATCTGGCTTACTTTTGATGGGTTGGGGATGTCTAGGGTTTGCTTATCCTCCTCAGCTCCCATTGTTTACTTCTCAATATAAACCATGAGAAACAGGCCACTCACTCACAGTCAGTGGGTAGTGAGGTATATAGTAGGCTTATAGAAGACATGAACTTAAATTCTACCTCATCCATATAGAGATTGTGTTACCCTGGACAAGATATTCATCTTCCCAGTAACCCACACAATTATTAATAGAAACAGCTGATCATCTACATTAGCAGAGAAGGTTTCCTCACTGGGAACTCCTTTTTTTAGTTGTTTAGTCATTTCAGTCAGTTCTGACTTTTTGTCACTGGCAGTGGTATTGGAGTAGTTTGCCATTTTCTCTTCTAGGGAATCCACATACCAATAGAAAAATCATTGGCTCTAAAGTCAGGAGACCCGAGTTCAAATTTCAGCTTTGATTTTTTTTACTACTTGTGTGATCTAAGGAAAATCACTTAATCTTCATAGTCTTTGGTTTGCTCATCTTTAAAACAAAGGGGTTAGACTAGATAGACTTTAAGATCCCTTACAGCTCTAAATCTATAAACATTGAAATCACAGAGCTGGCTAAAAAAACAAAGAAAGAGAAAACAAAAAGGTCTCTGCGAGTCCTAAATAGAATGGAACACACACACACATTTAGCCTCATGGAATGTGTATGCATAAATATAAATGTGTGTATATATATGTGTTTGTATATATAACATATATACATATATGTATATAGGTATGTGTACATATCTATATAGATATATAACTCCCCAACTAGAAAACTCCCTCTTTTAATGCTGAACAGTACCTTTTCCACCACTTGTCTTAGTTTCCTAGAGCTTTAGGAGATTAAATGTATTGATCCATAACCAGTAAAGCATCAGAGAAAGAGCTTAAACCCCAGATTTCTGGTTTCCAGTGCAAACTCTCTATCCATTCTATCATGCTCTTTCTCTCCCTCCCTTCCTCCTCCCCCCTCTCCACAAACACATACACACACATTCATAATTTCCTATCTATCATGTGAGGAAAAAAATAATCTATACAAGTAGATTTCTAGATTGGTACATCTATATAATCTGGTAAACCATAGAAAGAAGCTTTTAAACCTTCTCATTTGTGTACTTCATTTTAGAATAGCTCTTCTCTACCATGTACTTTTGTTTTTATGTAAGATAGTGAACCTAAATTATATCTTCCCTGAATTTTAAGTGTCTTTTGTCTTTCCACTGAGGGAAAAGAGGAAGATGAACTGTAGTAGCAGAATAGGAGTATCCATTGTCAATAGCTCCTAATAGGGGTATTGACTCATCCCTCAATCAAAGGCTGCTTATAGGTATCAGATAAAAGAAGAGAGGACCACAGTGTCTGGTGTGGTTTACTGAAGTTTCAGAACTAAGTAGCTAAGGTGAGAGAGGAAGAACATCACTTCATCACAGAGGGATTAGGCTTCAGGGATCTCATGCTCTGAATGATTTTTTCTGAATGTTTCTATTTGTGTTCATCTGTACTGTGTGTGGCCTGAGGAAGTTTGAGACCATGCTGAGAGTTGTCTGAGTTCTTGGACATAGAGAACACCAAAGAGCTGCACAATGATGACTCTGTGTCACAAAGTCATTGAAAGCTTCATCCTTAACAAAAGCTTCTGTAACTTTTCCTCTTCTTTCAAGCAAGTCTGGGTCAGTGATTTGGTGAATCTTAAAGTCAGAAGCAGCAGGACCTTGACAGCTCCATTTTAGTGACAACTTCTTTTTGGCTATGGACATGTCTCTCAAAATGTCGCACAAATACATATGTATGCATTTATATTTATGTGTATATTTAATATATTTCACAAAGTATTATGTGTGTATAAATATATTAATACACACATGCAAATAAAAGGGCATAGCATATTTATTTGTCTATAATGTAGATTTTTCCCAAGAATTAATTTTTTATGAGTGCTAAGAGTTTTAGGTAAGAACTTGTCCTTCACAGGTATCATTTTCCCTGTATTTGCATTTTTATTCGTTAGGCAATGATTAATTTAAGATTCCCAAATGATCTGGCTATGGCTGGGTCTCTCCTGACAAAATAAAGAAGAGAATTAAAGTAGTCATTTAGGGAGCTCAGTTGGAAAAAATATATATAATTTATTAATGCAGATATGGCCACTTCTTAAGCTATCAACTATTATGCCTCCTACTTTTCCTTTTTAAATTAACCATTGTGGTTTTCTCATTTTTATTTATTTAATTTTTAATTTATGAAATAAAAAAGCATTTCCATAACATAGTATAATAAAAGATGGTTGCATGTGAAACTGTGCATATATTGTTTAAATAAAGTTATCATGTAAATTTATTTTTTCTTTTTTGCTTTTTTTCTCTCCCCTCCTTCCCTAGTGATGACACCCATTAGATACAAATATTACATACGAATTACATAAATGTTTTATATATATATATATATATATATATATATATATAAAATCATTCTGTACTTACTTCTATTTATCATTTCTTTCTTTCTCTGGTTGGAGATAGCATCTTCCTTCCTTTAGAGTTGATTTGGATATTGAAATAGTCAAAATGACTTATTTGCTCAAAGGTTTTCTTACAATAATATTGTTATTACTGTATACAATGTTATCTTAGTTCTGCTTATTTTACTTCATTATTTCAAGTCTATTCATGTTTTTCTAAAATCATTGAGCTCATCATTTCTTATAGCACAGTAATATTCCAATAGAACCATATACCATAACTTGTTTAGCCATTCAGTAGTTTTTTTATGGTATTCTAATGCTTTGTTATCCTTTTGTTTCCTATTGCTAAATGTTATCTCTTTAACTATACACTTTCTAGTACCAAGAGGACTTGTTTGAGCTATTTTTATTGTTCTTTAGGTAGCAAGATTCTTTCATTTGGGATTGTAAGTTATGTTACTTCTGTACTCCCTATAGTAACTAGCAATATGTTGGATATATGGTAGGCATTCTGAAGGACTTGTGAGTAACTGATAATGGATATCAGGATCTGACTATCATTGAGGGCAAATAAGCACCTTTGATTCCAGTGCTTTCCCCCCTATTAGTAGCCCCTGTAGCAGCGGTAGCATTGCTGCTATTTTAGGAAATGAGGTGTTTCACACTATTATAGGGTTCTGTGTATATATAGTGTATGGTCCTAAGTTTGTGGCCTAAATAGAGTCACATAAATTCACAAAACACAATAGAAGCCAGGCAAGGATGTTGAAGGAAATAGACTTGTTTAACTTAGAAAAAAAGATTTAGTAGGAACATGATAGATGTCTTCAAATATTTGAAAGTTATATGTAGAAAAGGGATTAGATCAATTCACTTCCAGAGGAGCAGATGTGAAACTAAAGGATAGAAGTTATAGGGAGGCAGATTTCAACTTACCAAAAAGAAAATCATTGTAAAATAAAATATTTAGAATTAGAATTGTTTATCCCATCCAATCCACTCACTTTACAAATGAAGAAACTGAGGTCCAAAAAGGTTAAATGATTTTCCCATGACCATATATAGACATTAAGTGGCAGAGCTAGGATTCAAAATGAAGACTTCTGATTTTAAATGCAGTATTCTTTTCACTGTACCACACTGCCTCTCTAACTGTTCAAAAGAGGGGGTTGTCTAGGGAGTACTTCAGGCAGAGACTAGATCATCACTTGTTGGAAATATTATAGACTGGATGATTTGGGTAATAATTGGAACTCTGAAGTTTCATATCCAAAGTGAATGGTAATTATAATTCTACTGTTGCAATGATTTGTCCTTAATGGCATTTTCCAGAGCAGAAAAAAAAATAGTGTCTGGCTATTGTGGGAAGTGCCTAGCCTAAGATATTCTGACTGACAGTTTGTGGTGAACATTTTCTACACTCTTGCACCTTTTGCTTTCTGAATAAGTGAGATCAGTATTTTCTGAGGAATTATGCGCTAATGATAAGTTAGAAGATTTTATTCTTGGAAATACAATCTCTTTGTTGGACCAAATCTTAGTTATACTTGAACTGGAATCTTTTTTTTAAATGCCCTAGTCCTTTTCCATTTTTAACATAATTGCTTTTTCTGCTCAAATCATCTCTTTAAAGAAGCTGACATCATTCCTCTTTCCAAGGATGTGGTTGGCAATTATACTTAATGGAAATTTCACTAACATATTCTTTGGCAACTGAGTTGAGAAAATATTGTTCATTTTACACTTAATAACACATAAGCCCAATCTTGAGGATTAGTCCCTATCCAGAGGATTTCTACCAATGGCTTCATGATCACATGTTATCCCACAGTAGGAGTGATTGCTGAAAAATTAAGTCCCCCAGCATTCAGCTTATGCCTTAAAGAAAGGATCCCATTTGGTTCAGGGGAAAAAAAGCCTGGTTTCTTGGACATTTATTGGGAAAGATCATGTTGCAAGTAATCAAGGAGTAATACATATCAATCACACTTTAATAAGATGGGAGGGCTGTGTGGAGAATGGGGTGGGAAAAGGTGGCAGACAGTTCAAGAAAAAGATGGGAAAGAGAGAGAAATGGAGTTATTTACTTAATTTAGCACAACAAATGAAACAATTGGGCAGTAATAATCCATAGCAGTTTGAATGCTTGCTTGAGAGGCAGGGTTTTAAGGTCCCATTCTTCTTTTTTTTAATAGTATTTTACTTTTTCAAATATATGCAAAGATAATTTTCAACGTTCACCTTTGCAAAACCTTGTGTACCAATCTTTTCTCCCTCTCTATCCTTCTTCCTCCCCAAAACTGTAAGCAATACAATATAGGTTAAATATATGCAATTCTTCTAAAGCTATTTCCATATTCATCATGCTATGCAAGAAAAAACAGATCAAAGGAAAAAAAAAACAAGAAAGAAAAAAAATAAACATCAACAACAAAAAGGTGAAAATAGTATGCTTTGATCGACATTCAGTCTCCATAGTTGTCTCTCTGTATGCTAATGACACTTTCCAATAACAAGTCTATTGGAATTGCTTTGAATCACCTGTTGAAAAAAGTCAAGTCCAACACAATTAGTTGATCTTCACATAATCTTGCTATTGCAGTGTACAATGTTCTCTTGGTTTTGCTTACTTCACTCAGCATCAGTTCATATAAAATTTTCGGGTTTTTCTGAAGTCAGCCTGCTCATCATTTCTTATAGAACAATAATATTCTATTACATTCATATATAAGATTCCATTCTTATAGAGTTTAGTGAGAGGGACAGGCTAAGCCTGATCTGCATCCACTTTACTACTGACTCATTAGCATACTGATATCAACTCAAAGATATAATTGCCACCTTAGTGTTCTCTGATTATCATATCTCTGGGTTTTTTTTTTTTATACATGCCTCATGTTTGTTTTGTTTTGTCTTTGGCAGCTTGCAGAATGAGGGCCATTTATGATTATGATTTTTCTTAATTTAACACACAGTTTCTAAGTATAACCTTAATTAATTTAGGAGGTAGTTTTGGCAAGTGGTTTCTATATTCTCCATTATACTCTCAGTTACTATTTTCTATTTTTTGTGACCATACACTGATTACTTGTTCATCATACTAGTTGGGTAGTCATGGTGTAATACCGGAGAAACTGAGGCAAGATAGAGATTAGAGAATTTTTAATATTTTATTTGGATTTCTGAGAGGGAGAGATTGTACTGGGGGTATACTGCCCCCAGGGCTGATGTCCAAGACATATTATATATATATATATATATATATATATATACACACACACACACAGATGACACAGCTATAGAGGTAGACCAAGGCAGGGGCAGAGTCAGGGCACTGAGAGTGGGAATAGACTGAACTATCAATCTGGTTCCCACAGCATAGGGGGAAGCACTGGACGTAAAGAAGAACAATGACAGGATAGGGGTAGGACCATGAATTCTTACTAACTGGAGGATAAGAGACAGGATGTCTGAAAAAACAGAAGTAAAGATGGCAGTTATGTATCTGAAATAGGACATCTGGAGTCTTATCTTCTGGAATGTTAGATCTCCACAGCCCTAATTATCTCAGTTCTAATGGGCAGAAAAAGGGGGTTGCAAACAGGGAAACCGAGGCAGGACAATAAAAGGGAACTATGGCACCACAATGGGAACCACAACAAGACATGTGTATATATGTGTGTTTGTATAGTTCATGGGAACTATAGTAAGTATAATTCAATCTCTAAGTATATGTATGTATGTACACATTTAAATATGTCTATATACACAATAATGAAAGATTAGATAGAAAGATAGATAGATAGATAGACAGATAGATAGATAAACATTTATTAAGTACTTATGTGTAGGAGCCAAACTAAACTCCAGAGAAACAAAGGAAAAAAAAAAAAAGAAGCAGCAGCATGTAATATAATCTCTGACCTCTCAGGGAGCTTACATTCTAATGAGGGAAGACAAATACCTATCATAAACCAGCTTCCTAGGAGCAGAGTACAACGTTTTCGTGGGGAAGTATTGAAGATGACAGTCAAGTAGGATGCAAAATATGGAGGTAGCTAGGAAGTGAGGTAGAGGCCTGACATTCTGTAAGTCAGAAACTCATCTTTCAGAGCTCAGCATCCAGGGGCAATCTCAGGAAAGCAGGAAATTAACTTAACAATTTATTTTTACAAGCAAAGTTCATGATGACAACTCCTAGAAATGGTACCAGAAAAGTCATTGGCTTTCAGGGGATAATCTTGAAACCATTTCCAAATTATGGCAATGTATAGTTACTACCTACCACTCTATCAGAAAATCAATTAGCAGTTGCTCTTTATATGTTATATTTCGTATGCACCCATATGTCTTCAGAATTTCATGAAATTTGTTTATTCCCCATGGTGCTTGAAAATTGCTTAAGCCCCTGATTATTGCTTTGCCATGAGCTCTGATCACTCTTCTGGATAGTGGACACTTAGATGTCATCTTTAATTTGTGATATTAATATTGAACTCTATCACTGTTCAGTGGTTTTAGTGAAGAATTTACATATAGACTAGCAGAGTGTTGGTGCCACACACTAAAAGCTATCCAAGCTTAATTAGAACTGTAAGGTTTATCATAGCCTCTGTAAGATATGGTTATGATTTCTGGTTAGAAAATGGCCTTGGGGTATTGGTTCAAAAAACAAATGTGATATATTCCTTTGGCACTCCATTTCCTCACCCACTCAAGCCAATGACAATTAACAGAGAAAGTATTGTGAGAATTTTTAAAAATCTGATCTTATGCTCTTTTGAGAAAGATGAACTATCTTGATAATTTTTTAAACCAGGAATTATATTGAAAATAAATGGATTAATTAATTAAAAAAAAGATATTGCTTGATTATAGAATGAAAAACCTTGTACTGAAATGGTAATGTGAAATGTCCTTTTATTTTATGATATTAGAAGAAGGTGGATGTCATGGAACATTTGAACAGTTATTAATTATCTGATTTAAGGATCATCTTTGTAGGCTGGAAAAACTGATATCAATTAGCTCTTGGTCAAGTCAGGGTGATGAAAGGGGAAACGGAGGAAATAAGAGTGAACATCTTCCTAGTTTTGTGGGTAGATGACCTTGTGCCCTGGTCTGTTTAAATTGCTTACTTCCTATAACTCTATAAACTTCTCTGTTTTCATTTGTTGGATTAGATTGAAGTGTCAACTCTTTTGATGAATGGCATTGGTAAAATATGTTCATGCTCTTCTTTGCTCTTTCTGTTCTTAGTTATAGAGTCAGGGTAATTTATTTTTCCTGCAAGAGTTTATAGCAGAAAAAGATTTTTTAAAAATCCAAATACTTTTATTTGAGGGGAACTTTGGGATATGCACTGATCAAGTCATTATGCCCCTCCATATTTAATCAATGTATACCTTTTTCTTGCTTCATTTACTTTTAGATCCTTGTATGGGAAGGAGCCTGTCCTGGGTTGACATGGAAAATTCTCTGGTAGTTTAAAAAAGTCAATGAAAATCATTTTCACAGTAATTTGGTAGGTAGCTACAGGAATATGTATCCACAAAGCTAAGTGGGAGAATTGATACAATTATCTGGATAATTTAACCAAAAAGCATGCTTCCCATACTATGGAAATGCTTCATTCTCTTGAATCACAGGTCACTGCATAAGGTGACAAATACCTTGTTATTAAAAAATAAGTAAATAAAAAGAAATACCTTGTTATTTATAAAGAGACAAAGATAAACTTCCATTTTTAGATGTACTTTTTGCTGATACTTGTGGACAAAACAGATTGTCTCAGGAGAGTAATAGTTAGCTTATTTCTCCTTCCTTTACATGTCTCTGACCCACTAATACATTATAGTCATCCAATGAAATGGATTATTGAGTTGCAAATTCTTGAGTGTTCTTATATCCAATCATGTCATCTCTATTTGCTTTTCCAAGTATGGTTATGTTTCCTTGGGAGTTCCCAAGTCTTTGCTTCTTCCTAAGATGTTTTGTTATTGAAGCATTGCATCATGAATAACTTTAGAGATGGAAAAGACTAAAAGATTGCAAGGATCTGTTTGTCAACATCTCTTCTCCTGATTTGATAGATGAGCAAACTGAGACCCAGAAAGGTTATATGGTCCAGTTGGAACAACATGAATATTCATCCCATCTACTAACCCCAAGTCCAGTGCTCATTGTTGCTAGAATACAAAAAAGTAAAATACCTGGAGACAATCAAATAGCAGGTCCAGCACAGATTGAATGTGAAATCTAGTTTGAATATTGGGTAGTAGATTGTAAAGGGAGACACTAGAGAAAAATAATACTAACATATTGACTTCAGTTGTTTTTCTAGTTCTTTTCAGGATGTAATTCTATCTTGAATTACCTGTTTTATCCATTTTCCTATTTTTTTCTTGTTCTTTTTTCATCCTTATGTTGAATTTACCATATCTCTTTTGTTTATGGAAATTCAAGGTTGTAAAATTGCCAAAGGTCAAGGCTGGCCTATAATTAGAAAAGACTTAAAGATCATTTAATCAACTAGAAATGGAGGCCACTAAGCCATACATAAGGGTCTTTGTAGGCCACATATTAACTTAGAAAACCGAATATTAACATTATCTATATTTATTGTATTTTTATTTATTTTGTCACATATCTCCCAATTATAACTTAATCTACATTTGTTAGTATTTTGGGCCATATTGTGGCATTTCTGATCTAGTTTGATCCCATTATTTTTCATATTAAGAAAACCCAGGTTCAGAGGGGCTTAATGATTTCCTGTAGGCATACAAGCAGCAGAGCCAGGATTTTTATTCTGCTACAATATACACTCTATAACAAAGGATATGTCTTGCAAAGGATCTGGCTTTTTAAGAACCTAATCATAACCAATTTATTCACAGGAATAGCACTATTCATATAGCTGCTATGCTTCTGTTTTTCTTCCTTGGTCTATTCTTGGATGATAAGAACGAATAACACAATCCATTCTCCTTCTGATCCTTGGGTCTGAAAACTTCATGCTTCAATCTTAGCTTTTCTAGTGCTCTGTGACATGGAAGGTGATATGTTCTTTTTTAGAAAGTGCTGGCTACATTTGCTCAGACAGTAGAGAGTCAAATAAGCTGAACTTTGAAAATGAAGAGCAGTTGTGAGCAGTAAATTACAGTTCAGAAGGGCACTGCTGAATGGAGGATTTCCTAGATTCCCAGTGTAATCATGGTTTATAACCAGACTTTCAAAAAGAGGCCAGAAGTTTAATTTATTTCCCATGCTCATGTGGTTGAGGCAAGATCAATAGTTTTAATTTTCATGGCACTGAAAATACAAATGGTTTTGACAGTAAAATCAACATGAGCTGGAACAAGAGAATGATGTTTATCTTTTTTTTTAAAGGTCCCCATATTGTGAAATTAATGTGCAAAATGATTCAGATCAAATTCTACCTTTGGCTATTTCTGTACAACTCCCATTGCTGTCAGTTGGAATTATTCTTGTTTATTTGAGAAAAGAATGTTCTTTGAGACTTCAAATAGCTAATTTTTCAATTCTTTCCCATACAAAATGAAATAAAGTAGATTTTTAAAAAATCTAATATGGATATGCTAGATTTCTAAAAAAATATAACATATATACATGTGTGATTTACATGACATTGATGGGGAGGGAGGGATCAGTGTCAGACTTGTGATTTCATATGTGTAAGGAACTACTGTTGTGAAAACTTCCATCCAAACAGAATGACATCTGACACAATTTTTAATGTTAGAGAGCTGCCCGAGGCATTAACACATTAAATGATTTGCCCTAATCACATAGCTAATAAATGTGAAAAGCAAGACTTGAACTCGGATATTCCTGATCCTAAGGCTAGTCCTCTATTTACCACACTATACTGTTTTTCATATATTAATTATACTAATATGAAGATATATTAAAATTGAATACTATTGTACTATAAGAAATGATGGAGATAGTTTCAGAAATGATGGAGATACAAATCAGAAGATTTGTATAAACTGATATGGAGTGAAATGTACAGGACCATGAGAACAATGTATAAAATAACAGCTTTGAAAGATTTGGGAACTCTGATCAACACAATGACCAACTACAGTTCTGGAGGATTTATGATGAAACAAGCTACTCTTTCCTGGTGATAGCTTCAGAGTATATATATATATATATATATATGTAATTTTTATATGGCTGATACGGGAATGTTTCTAAACATGACAATACATATTTAGAACAGGGATTTTGTTTTGCTTGCTTTCTCATTGCAGGTAGAGGAAATTGGAAAGAGATGGTATAGATCCAAAGATGAATTTGAATTTAAAAAAAGGAAGAAGGCTGGATCAAACTAAATCAGCTATATCTATATACATCATTATCTTTAAAAAAGACTGAAAACAATATATGTGAATATATTAGATTTTAAAAATAGAATTAGTCTATTAACTGTTTGTTCCCCCAAAATTAAAAAAACCCATTTGTCAGTTTTTTCTACTTAGATTAGACCTTCTCTCCATACCAGTTTCTTACTTCCTAGTGGTGATCCAGGAAGCAACTGGCAAGGTTTAGTCCATTAAGTATATATCTGCTCATCTGTCTAGCAATTTCTCCAATCTGCCTCCTATAAGATAATCAGGAAAGGAAAAGGGTACCTATATTCACTCATAGGTGAATATCTTTAATGTATTTCACTTTAGTATACAATCCTCTTTTACATGATCAGAAACTAACTGGAAATAGATTGCTAGATTGATAGGTATATGGAACTAATTTCTTCTGTAACCATACAAAAATTAGCTTCCATTTTAGATTTGTTTCTTTTGCTGCCAACTATAAATTAAACAAACAAAATGTCTCTTCATATTATTAGTTTATCTCTTTTCCTCACCCATTCTACAACTCTCTAGCCAGTAGACTGTAGTTATATGAAAGGTTGGATTATTGAGTTTGTAAATTGACTGGCATTGGTAAATCCAAATACGTTATCTTTAATTCTCCAAAGATGTTCATACTTACCAGAGTCTCTAGGTCTAGATTGCTTTCTGAGTTGTGCAATTTTCAAACCAGCTCATGCGACCTAATAAGAAACTTGTATAGATAAGTCATGTGTAATGGCTTCAGTGACAACAGCCCTTCCATTTGTTGATTCCAAACAGAGAACATAGGTTGTGCTATTAATTAATTGAATTCTTGTTTTTTTATACCAACCTATGATTTTTCTTGGGGCATCATGCAGTTTCATCATTTCCTTTTCTCTCAGTTCTCTATATAAGATTTTATTTTTGCAATCTGAAACACCCATAAATTTGATTTTCTGTATGAATTGGCTTCAGATGGAGTTGGGAATTATAACTGTGCTTTCAATATGGATTGTGTTTGAGAGGTACATGTCCTCCTCTTTTCTTCACCCATGTACCGTATTTAACTTTAATAGTTCCACATATAACCAAACCCTAGTTTGCCAAAGTCCTTCTTATACCAGCTATTTTGAACAACTGAGCCTGTCACCTG